>NC_012877.2:10204236-10560430 GCF_000003195.3 Sorghum bicolor
TGATCGCCGATCCGAAATTCCCTCCCTGGTCGCACAGGGAGATCTCCTTGAGCAGGAAGGATCAGTGGGCTGCTATCCCAGAGCTAGGATGTTTCCCCCTAATCCTGGATCCTTGCATTAATAGCATCAGATTCGAGCGCGTGCTCGTCGACGGGGGAAGCTCCATCGACATCCTCTTCCGCAATAGCCTGCCTGCTCTCAAGATAACCCCGGCACAGCTAAAGCCCTACGACGCTCAATTCTAGGGAGTCTTGCAAGGGCAAAGCTCAGTACCCCTCGGACAGATAACACTGCCTGTCCAGTTCGGAACATCCGATCACTTTCGAACAGAGTTCGTCAACTTTGTGGTCGCCGACTTTGATGGGACCTACCACGTGATACTGGGCCGACCATCGCTGACAAAGTTCATGGCGATCCCACACTACTCGTACCTGGTCCTTAAAATGCCCACAGAGAAGGGCGTTCTAACTGTCAGGGGCAATGTCTACACCGCATACACTTGCGAGGAGGAAAGCTTCAAGATCACCGAAGCAATTGACTTTTCAATTCGCATGGCAGAAACAGCAGCCCAAGCTGCACAGCTCCGTCCCGACCAGCTCCGACTACCCGAGCAGGATACCGCCAGGAAGAATTCAAAGTCTAGGGAATACAAGGAAGTACAGCTGGTCGAAGGCAGCTCCGAGAAGACGGCCCTCATTGGGGCCAACTTGGATCCTAAATAGGAAGACGCGCTCGTCAGGTTTCTAAGGGACAACGTGAGCGTTTTCGCATGGAAACCCGCAGACATGCCCGACGTCCCACGAAACCTGATCGAGCACTCCTTAAATGTCTCGAAGACCACAAGACCCATCAAGCAAAAGCTGCGACGGTTCGCTCGTGACAAAAAGGAGGCTATTAGAACAGAAATAACACGGCTTCTAGCAGCCGGATTTATAAAAGAAGTGTATCATCCCGATTGGCTCGCCAATCCGGTTCTTGTACGCAAAAAGAATAATGAATGGAGAATGTGCGTTGATTACACTGATCTCAATAAACACTGTCCTAAAGATCCTTTTGGTCTCCCTCACATCGACGAGGTGGTCGACTCAACGGCTGGATGCGAACTCCTCTCTTTTCTAGACTGCTACTCTGGTTATCACCAGATCTCGCTAAAGGAAGATGATCAGATCAAAACGTCTTTCATTACTCCTTTCGGCGCATACTGCAACACGACCATGTCCTTTGGACTCAAAAACGCCGGAGCCACCTATCAATGGGCCATCCAGCAATGCCTCCATGACGAGATTCGTGATGACCTCGTCGAGGCTTATGTAGACGACGTCGTCGTCAAAACAAGGGATGCAAGCACCCTAATCGACAACTTAGACCAAACCTTTAAGGCACTAAACAAGTACAAGTGGAAGCTTAACCCCAAAAAGTGCATCTTTGGGGTCCCTTCTGGTCTACTACTCGACAACGTCGTCAGCCGCGATGGCATACGACCGAATCCTTCAAAAGTAAAAGCAGTGCTCGACATGCGACCACCTAAGAATGTCAAGGATATTCAGAAGCTCACCGGATGTATGGCCGCTCTCAGCCGCTTTATCTCAAGACTAGGAGAAAAAGGCCTCCCTTTCTTCAAACTCTTGAAGGCGTCGGAAAAATTCTCCTGGACGGAGGAAGCTGACGCTGCGTTCACCCAGCTCAAGACTTTCCTCACCTCACCGCCTGTTCTCACAGCGCCTCAGCCCAATGAAGACCTACTCCGTTACATTGCAGCAACCGACAGGGTTGTCTCCACGGCAATAGTGGTCGAGCGAGACGATCCAGGCCACGTCTACAAGGTCCAGAGACCCGTTTATTTCATAAGCGAAGTCTTAAACGAGTCCAAGGCCAGATACCCACAAATACAGAAGCTCATATACGCCATTCTAATAACGTCGAGGAAGCTAAAGCACTACTTCGACGACCATCGGGTCTTGGTAACCACCAGTTTCCCTCTTGGGGATATCCTGCGCAATAAATATGCCAACGACAGAATTGTAAAATGGTCAATGGAATTATGCCCATTCTCCCTGGATTTCCAGAGCCGCACCACAGTCAAGTCTCAGGCCCTGGTCGATTTCATCGCAGAGTGGACGGATCTCAACGAGCCTCCTGTTTCCGACGTCTCCGACCACTGGTCAATGTTCTTCGACGGGTCCTTGAACATCAACGGCGCCGGCGCTAGGATATTTTTCGTGTCGCCTAACAAGGACAAACTGCGCTACGTCCTTAGGATCCTCTTTCCGCGTCAAACAACGTCGCTGAGTACGAAGCATGCCTGCTATTGACGGTTCTTAAGTATCAATTTTAATTATCAAATAAACAAGAGAATGGACCAATATGCAACCATCACCTAGAATTAGGGTTTGATCTGACAGAATTCCATGAGTTTTGTTGTTTATCTATTTCTGCAGGGGGTTATCAGGAAATAAGGAAGAAAGGCCCACATGTCGGGATTACATAGAGATATCAACGCATCGCACAATTTTACATCATCTAGAAGACTCCAGAAGCCACGAGACCGAAGCGGAGGCAAAACTGGGCCAGGCCCAGGGCGCCCGCCCCCCTGCTGGAGCCAATTCAGGACTCCTTCGCTCGGGATATTCCACCGACCTATTGGATCGAGAAAAACATAGTACCACCTCGGCTATCGACCCAAAAACGCATAGAAGGGGAGGACTATATAAGCAAGGCCCCCCTGGCCCCTGGAGAAGACATGAAGAAATTATCATAGAGACTGAGGGGTGCCCTCGAAGGAAAACCTCTTCTCTAATTAATATTTCTTTTTAGGCTTAGCAATCAATGTAAGGTAGAAATAGATCTTCTAGTTTCTACTAGATTGAGAGAGATAGAGTGGAGGAAGCCCGGCCTGTCGGTGTCTACTCCAAGCTTGTACCTGCGGGATCAAGTTCTCCTAACCCGAAGCTTGCTCCTAGGATTCTTCAGTAATTCGACTTCTAAATTCTAGTAAGTTCTTGTTTTATTGTTCTTATGGTTTATGAGTTTACTTTAATCTCTTCGCGTAGAGTTTAGAGTAATCATTGCTGGCGTAAACATGGTGTTTAGGCTGGGGTACTCATAGATATTCCCTGACTAGCTGGACCGTGGTAGTAGTGAGGAACGTGACAATTCCGAGCTACCTTTGTAGATCACATCTCGTTAGCAGGAAGGATAGGGTTTATAGGTGCGGGTTGAACATCCTTTGTGGTGTCTAGATTCCGTTAGCCTCCCCATTAGAATAGTAGATCATCCTTACCAAGGTTAGAAGGAGACTACGGTTGCAGTCTTCTCTATTTATCACTCACATCGAAAGACATTCTTTGTGTCTAAAGGTTAGTAGTAATAGACCGGTTAGTCAGATGCACTCTTTCTCCTAGTGGTAAAAAAATAAATACGATACTCTGGATAACCTCCCGGGTGAAGTGCTCACCGATATCCGTGCGCTTGCGGATCAATTCCTTATTGCGTTCCCAAATATCAACAAGCATTTCTGGCGCCGTTGCCGGGGAGAAAGACGGTTGCTGAGATAACCTGAGTCTTGCTACTAGCTTGTATCTATACTTTTATCTTTTCTTATCTTTTATATTCTTTATTTATTTTCTTTATTCTTACCTTATGGAAAACCAAAATTCTAAATCGATCCATGAGTCTGCAATCCCTTTAGCAACTGACCTTTTACCATGGGAATCATCACAGCCTATCCAAACATCCCAGTATAAGTTAAGTTCTAGGTTGATTGCCATGATTCAAAACCTATCTTTTTCGGGAAAGGAAGACGAAAACCCTTACCTTCATATTAGAGATTTTGAGCAAACATGTGATTGTCTTCGCATTGAAGGCATTTCTGATAAGACTTTACGTTGGAAGCTTTTTCCTTTTTCTCTAAGGGGAGAAGCTAGACAATGGTACAGTCAGAAGGTAAGTTAACAACAAGGTGAATGGGGAGTTTTACGAGCCAACTTTTGTCTAGATTTCTATTCCCTTGACCGTATAGCCGACCTTAGACTCGAAGTCCTATCTTTTAAACAAAAAGATAATGAAACTTTGGGAAAATCCTGGAAACGTTTTTCTGATCTTTTAGAATCTGGTCCAAACCTTAATCTTGAAGACCCTGTTCTTTTATTTCACTTTTTTCGAGGTCTTCATAAAAATCACAAACAAATGCTGCACACAATGTCTAGAGGTTCTTTCTTTCGCATCCCTGCTAATGAAGCTAGAGTGATCCTAGATAGAATCCTAGAAGCTGAGATGGATAATACCCTTCATGATGAAACCTACGAAGCCGAAGTAGACACTCTGCCAAATTCTTCATCTACTTTAGCTATCCCAAGTTCTGAGCCACAAGAAGAAGAAATTCCACTACCGGACTTCATGCTGGATATTGAATCCGATCTTTTTGCCGATTTTGGAAATATTTCAAACTACCATTCTATTGACAAACCCCAAAACGGTCAGTTTAGCATTTATTTACCAAGTGAATATCAATTGAGAGAGCTTATCTCAGTCATGAGTAGCGAATGGTTGGAGGAATCAGAGCTTTCCTCTGATGTGATCCGTTTGGACACACCCTCTATAACTATACGCTGTGCTTATAATTCTGATCGATTTAATGCTCTTTATAATCCTGTTGTGGGGATCAACATTGTGTCTGAATCCTTTGCACTTAAACTATTTAAAAATCTTATCTTAACCCCCACAACAAAGGTCATAAAGGAATCTTCAGGACGATTAGTCCCCAGTCTTGGAATTATTAATGTCCTACCTCTTACGGTAGAAGGCTCCATGGTTCATTTGAACTTCTATATCTTTGATACATGGGACTTCGACCTGTTAATAGGACAACCTTTTAGAAGACTCCTTTATGAAGGTCATACTGGAAAGCTACACATTTCTTTTGGAAAAACTTTTCAATTCCCAATGATAATTTCACACTCCTTAAATAATAAGGCCGAGTCATATCTTTTGCCTGATCCTATGGAGGAGGTAAAGGCTGCATCTCTAGAGCTTTTAGATGAACCAGACTTAGAAGACGAAACTCCTTTCTTCATAGAAGAAGAAGACGAACCTTCCGAGCCTGAACCTTTAGATGAGTTTGCAGAAACACCTAGACCCCCCATAGAACTTAAAACCTTACCACCCGGTCTTACCTATGCTTTCCTAAACAATAATCCAGAATTCCCTGTGATCATTAGCGATAAACTCACTCAGGATCAAACTCTACGATTAATGACCATTCTTGAGAAACATCACTCAGTTTTCGGCTACTCACTTCAAGATCTTACAGGAATCAGTCCTATGATTTGTACTCATCGTATTCCAACAGATCCTTCTGTTACACCCTCTCGAGAACCCCAACGTAGACTTAACAACACTATGAGAGAGGTAGTTAAAAAGGAAGTTATTAAGTTGCTGCATGCAGGGATTATATATCATGTGCCGCACAGTGAGTGGGTAAGCCCAGTACAAGTTGTGCCCAAAAAGGGAGGCATGACAGTTATTATGAATGAAAAGAATGAGCTAATTCCGCAACGCACCGTCACAGGATGGCGGATGTGCATAGACTAAAGAAAATTAAACAAAGCCACGAGAAAGGATCACTTTCCTTTACCTTTTATAGATGAGATGCTAGAGCGGTTAGCAAACCATTCGTTCTTTTGTTTCTTAGATGGATATTCAGGGTATCATCAAATCCCGATCCATCCCGATGATCAAAGCAAAACCACCTTTACATGCCCATATGGAACTTATGCTTACCGTAGAATGTCTTTTGGGTTATGTAATGCACCAGCTTCTTTTCAAAGATGCATGATGTCTATATTTTCTGATATGATTGAAGAGATTATGGAAGTTTTCATGGATGATTTCTCTGTTTATGGAAAAACTTTTGATAGTTGTCTTGAAAACTGAGACAAGGTTTTGCAAAGATGTGAAGAAAAGCACTTAATCCTTAATTGGGAAAAATGTCATTTTATGGTTAGAGAAGGAATAGTGCTAGGACACTTAGTGTCTGAAAGAGGTATTGAGGTAGACAAAGCTAAAATTGAAGTAATTGAACAACTACCTCGACCTATGAACATAAAAGGAATTCGAAGCTTTCTTGGCCATGCTGGTTTTTATCGTAGATTCATAAAAGATTTTTCATTTATTGCTAGACCACTTACTCTTTTGCTAGCCAAGGATGCTCCTTTCGAATTTGATGATGCATGTCTAACATCTTTCAATTTATTAAAGAAAGCACTCATCTCTGCACCAATCATTCAACCCCCTGATTGGTCGTTGCCTTTTGAAATTATGCGTGATGCTAGTGATTATGCTATGGGGGCAGTATTAGGACAAACTAAAGATAAGAAGCATCATGCAATTGCTTATGCCAGTAAAACTTTGACAGGAGCTCAGCTTAATTATGCAACCACTGAAAAAGAGCTTCTGGCTGTTGTCTTTGCCATTGATAAATTTAGATCTTATTTAGTTGGAGCTAAAATAATTGTTTACACTGATCATGCGACATTAAAATATTTGCTCACTAGAAAAGATGCTAAACCTCGCCTGATTAGATGGATCTTATTACTCCAAGAATTTGACTTAGAAATAAAAGATAAAAAAGGAGTAGAAAATTCTGTTGCTGATCACTTGTCTAGAATGTATTTTAAGAGTCCACAGGAAACCCCCATCAATGATTCACTCCGGGACGACATGCTCTACGGGATTAACAGGTCTGACCCTTGGTATGCAGATATTGTTAATTTTATGGTTTCAGGGTATGTACCACTAGGAGCAAACAAGAAGAAGCTTACTCAAGAAAGTCGTTCACATATATGGGATGAGCCATACCTTTTCCGAGTATGCTCTGATGGCTTACTCAGGAGATGTGTGACCACTGAGGAAGGATGGAAGATCATCGACAGATGTCATTCATCACCATATGGAGGTCATTATGGAGCATTCCGTACACATTCAAAGATCTGGCAGTGTGGATTCTATTGGCCTACAATGTATGAAGACACGAAGCAATATATCAGAAGATGTGGGCCATGTCAAAGGCACGGAAACATAAATACAAGGGATGCAATGCCACTCACCAACAACCTTCAGATTGAGCTCTTTGATGTCTGGGGAATAGACTACATGGGTCCATTTCCTCCATCAAAGAAGTGTGAGTACATCTTGGTGGCAGTTGACTATGTCTCCAAGTGGGTAGAAGCATTAGCTTGCAAGCATGCCGACAACGTCAGTTCAAAGAGGATGTTTGAAGAAATTATATTTCCAAGATTTGGAGTTCCCAGAGTAGTGATAAGTGATGGAGGAGCACACTTCATCGACAAACGTTTCAAGCAATATCTATCAAGACATGGAATCCGTCACAATGTCGCTACCCCCTATCATCCTCAGACAAGTGGCCAAGCAGAGACTTCCAACAAACAAATCAAGAATATTCTTCAGAAGACAGTAAATGAAATGGGAACGGCGTGGAAAGACAAGTTACCCGATGCACTCTGGGCATACCGGACAGCATACAAGACCCCAATCGGAATGTCTCCATACCAATTGGTGTACGGGAAGACTTGCCATCTACCTATTGAACTAGAGTTCAAAGCACACTGGGCCATAAAGAGATGGAATATGGACCTAGATGTTGCTGGAGATTATAGAAGAATGCAACTATCAGAATTGGAAGAATGGCGAGAGAAGGCATATCACAATTCAAAGATCTACAAAGAAAGAGTCAAAAGGTGGCATGACAAGAGAATCAAAAAGAAGGAGTTCACACCCGGAGATAAGGTATTACTTTTTAATTCCAGGGTGAAGCTTTTCGGGCATGGAAAACTCCGGAGCAAATGGGAAGGACCATTCAAGGTAATTAATTCATCATCCCACGGAGCTATCACACTTCAAAATAACGAAGGTACGTTATTCAAGGTAAATGGTCAACATCTTAAATTATTTTTAGAGCCCAATAAGGAATTTGAAGAAATAGACGTAGTCCATTTTTACCTTCTCATGGAAAATTAGAGCCCGACACTTTTGGTCTGATGGTTTTGGGGCATATATATATTTTTCTAAATAATTTCGCATCTAGAAACGCGCTCGGAGAAGTGGGCCCACAGAGGGGCCAGAGAGAGGGCGGGCGCCCAGGTCAAGTGGGCGGGCGCCCAGCCCCTGTTCCCCCTCGGTCCCGACTTTCTCTAATATGGAAAATGCACTTAGGGTGATCCGAATAATCCCTCGGATGGAAAGTTTCGCACGCACATCGACGGGAGCAACCCGAACAACCCATAGAGGCATCCTTTTGACCCCTATATAAACAGACCCCTGACCTCAGTTTTCAGACACCAAGCCACCAAGCTTTCTCTCCTTCAATTAGAGCTTAATTAGCTCTACTTTAATTAAAATTTTATTAGTTCCTTGCTACTCCAATGGCCGAGAAGTACCACGATGATTGGAAAGTCGTCCCCTTCAACCTCAACATAGAGCCTGTGGAAGACTGTTGACGGTCCTTAAGTATCAAATATAATCATCAAATAAATAAAGAAAAGGATCAAAATGCAACCAACACCTAGACTTAGGGTTTTATCTGACGGAATTCCACGAGTTTTGGTGTTTGTCTATTTCTGCAGGGGGTTATCAGGAAATATGGAAGAAATGCCCACACGTCGGGATTACATAGAGATATTAACGTGCCGCGCAATTTTCTATCATCTAGAAGACTCCAGAAGCCACGAGAACGAACGGGAGGCCGAACGGGCCCGGGGGCAGGGCGCTCGCCCAGGTGTTTCCACCAATCACAGAATGGAGTACACCATTGCAAAGATCTCGTCGAGCTGATCGAAATGCATATATTATTTGCTATATTTGGAGTTCGGAATCAAAATATATTAATAAAAGAAGGACTCCATATAAAAGAGCTGCGGGATTAATTGGGCCCAAATCAGATTTTGGTCCATTAAGGCCTATGTGCATTTTAATGAGATATGGTGGAAAGTTTAGTACCACATCGCCTGCTGAACCAAAAACGCATAGAGGAGGAGGACTATATAAGGAGACCCCCCTGGCCCCTGGAGAAGACAAGAAATTATCATAGAGATTGAGGGGTGCCCTCGAAGGAAAACCTCTTCTCTAAATAATATTTCTTTTTAGGCTTAGCAACCAATGTAAAGTAGAAATAGATCTTCTAGTTTCTACTAGATTGAGAGAGATAGAGTGGAGGTGTGGATCGGAGGAAGGCCGGCCTGTCGGTGTCTACTCTGAGTTGTACCTGCGGGATCAAGTCTCCTAACCCGAGGCTTGCTTCTAAGATTCTTCAGTAATTCGACTTCTAATTCTAGTAAGTTCTTGTTTTATTGTTCTTTGGTTTATGAGTTTACTTTAATCCACTTCCGGTTGAGTATTAGAGTAATCACTTGCTAGCGTAAACGTGGTGTTTAGGCTAGGGTACTTATAGATATCCCCTGACTAGCTGGACCGTGGTAGTAGCGAGGAACGTGACATTTCCGAGTTACCTTTGCAGATCACATCTCGTTAGCAGGACGGGTAGGTTTATAGGTGCGGGTCGAACATCCTTTGTGTTGTCTATATTCCGTGAGCCTCCCCAATAGAACAGTAGATCATCCTTACCAAGGTTAGAACGAGACTAAGGTTGCAGTCTTCTCTATACATCACTCACATCGAGAGACATTCTTTGTAGCCTAAAGGGATAGTAGCAATAGATTTGGTTAGTCAGATGCACCCTTTCTCCCAGTGGTAAAAATATAAATACGATACTCTAGATAACCTCCCGGGTGAAATGCTCACCGATATCCGTGCGCTTGCGGATCATTTTCTTATCGCGTTACCAAATATCAACAAGCATTTCTGGCGCCGTTGCCGGGGAGAAAGACGGTTTGCTGAGATAACTTTGAATCTTGCTATTATCTTGTATTATACTTTTATACTTTTATTCTTTTATGTATTTATTTTTATCTTTATGGATAACTCAAATTCCATACCTATTATTGAATTCTTTGCACCTTCGGAGACCAGCCATAGACCATGGGAGTCAACACGTCCTGCCCCTAATTATGATCTGTGTCCGGAGTTGATTGCAATAGGTCAAAACCAACCCTTTTCTATAGCCGAGGTCCTATCTTTTAATCAAGAAGATAATGCACTTTTAGCTACACCTAGGGAATCTGTTAATCTTTCTATAAATTCTGGTTTAGACCTAGCCCTACAAGACCATGTTTTTCCTAAATATTTTCACATTGGTCTTAATCATATAACCTTTGGTAGAGTCCTTCTTTCTTTATCTATTAGTAAAGGAAGGTATGTCTTCATTCGTGGACATCCTTCTTGTACTAGTCTTCATAGAAAAATCTTAGAGATAGAGAAGGAATCATCTCCCATACAAGAAGAGGAAGTTTCAATAACCGATTTCCAAACATTTCAATCCCATAATTCGGCTATCCAACCCATCCTAGAGTTTAATAAATTCTACTATGCTCTTTCTCTTGAACCTCCCGATAATCCTATGAATCTCTCTAGACATCCCATGCATAAGAAGGAGGATCGAGAAGAGCAACATCGATGGCTAGAGGGCATTAAAAATCCATGTGCTATCACTATTGAATGGATAGATAAAACAAACTTGAGAGACAATCCTAGAGGAATTTTAAGCATTCATGAAGAATCATCCTTGGAGTTTGAGAATGAGAGAAACAACAGTGAGCATGGAAGTTATTTCATAAATACCTCACCAAGTCCATGCTCATATGCAACATCTCCCCAATCAATTAGTCTCTCCAACATTACCACATTTGAGATCTCCAACCCTCTCTTCTTTTCTATTTATAAAAACTTTAAAAGAGCGGTTGTCGATGCATATGTCTATAATAAATATTGTAGATCTCGCTGAGTTAATTGATGGTTTCCCAAGGACAAGCTTAGTGTCCTAAAACAAGCACTTATCAGATCATAACATGAACTTTTAATTATTTGCAACATTGCCTTGTGTATTGAGCATATAAAGATAATTGTAGAAATATTCCTTCGGGTATTCGTGTCACTAACCTTTCTAGGATTGGAGCAAGAAGATCCGAGGAATGACAAGCACTGTCCAACCAATCATCATGCAACATTGAATTAAATTCATCCAAACTTGAATTTTGCAAAATTCAAGCTTGGGGGAGTACTTTACATAAAACATCCTTTGCCATGTTACTATGTTGGTTGTCCTTACCTTTGAGACATGCTCAATTTGTTAAATACTAATCACACTACTTCATATCCACTTGAGTAGATCTCTATAAAAGCCATCATGCTACCTTTGTTTATCCTAGTAAGTGTTAGTTTGGAAGTACTGGACACACTTCCAATGGCATTTAAATTAAGCGTGGTGCTTAGGTTAAATAGCCTTCCTTAATCTGATTAGACATGGAGTCTAGTTTGGTTACTGAACTAAAAACTGCTTGAGTAGATATTGGTATATTTTGTGGGACTAACCCCTGCAGGAGAACTTTCAATATCAACCTGGGAAGTCCTAAGATAAACTCACATTGGAGATGAAGAAAGTGACACATGAAGTTTAACAATTTGCACAAGAAAGACGTAGCTCATAAGAGATGATTCATGGAGGGTGCCACAAACACGATGCACAATCACTAAGAAAGGAAAGCTTCCACAAGGTGATACTATACCATCACTCTTCAATAACATCTTAAAGTACTTGATTATCACTTTTATAAGTTCTCCTTGGGTCTGGCATACACATGAATAAAAGAGACAAACATGTATGATTTATAACTCCAAATTAACCAACTCAATTAATTCAGCGTGTTTAGTCCTTTAATCTTTGTTCTTAGTACTACCTTCATGATCCCACACTCCTAATCATATAAGCTAATATGTTGCACATTCAATGTTTGGAAGATATAAACAAAACATAAATATAGATAGATTATCTTTCCATTAGGTTGAGCAATCTGATCTAAGAAATGTTTTAAATGCTACACTCATGATCCATCAACTTTGTCTTGCTCACTATGCTTAAGGTTAGAGAAGAACAAATACACTTTTGGTTCTGTTGGTGTTTTCCACCAACAGGGCCCATGCACTTGATCTCTGCCTTGTCTCTATGAGCAGGCACACTTCAAGCAAAACATGGAGGAGTTTTACAACTCCCAGATTCCACCAAGTGAAGAACCAGGATCTACGAGCACAAACACACTGGAGATACTGGACACTCAGGCAATCACTGCCCTCAGATGCTTGAGGACGTGAACTACATCAACAACAATAACAACTATTACTACAACCGTCCTCAACAAAATTAAGGTTGGAATCAACAGAGGCCTAATTACTCAGAGAGGTGATCCAGGACGCCCCGTCATCCCGATCTCCATCGGCATGGTGGACTTCCCAGAAGCACTCTGCGACTTTGGCTCCAGCGTCAACATTATGCCCAGGGTTGCAGATCGGACACTCAGTTTCCCAAAGAAAATATTGAAGAACCTCTGCGTCTGAGTTGGTACCTTGTACGCTCTAGCAGACTTCGTGGTGATGGAGACTGGTACTGAGGAGAGGGCACCCATCATCTTAGGGAGGCCATTCCTAAACACCAGAGCTGTCATCTACGTTAATGCTGCCAAGATCAGTTTCTACATCAAGAGGAAGAAGGAGACTTTCCTTCAAGAACAAGACTACACAAACTTCAGAGCAATCCTGACATGAACCAAGGAAGAGGACCAACAGGAGGAACAGGAACAAGCAAATGTGGACTGAGTCAGATAAGATGGTCACTGCAGTTCAAAGAGGTCAGGATCGTCGACTTAAGTCGCCATTCCTGATCAAGAAGGACAACCCTAGTGTTCCAAGTATTGAGTGCACAATCAACAGATACTCTTTTTAGAAGACACTCTACGACACCGGATCTGATGTCAACATAATGGCCGCAGTCACTTATCAGCTCCTGCATGGAACCATGCTCCTACAACCAGCATACATTCAGCTCCAGAAAATTTTCAGGTCATTGACATGGGAGAAGACGAGTATGATCCACCCACCATCCTTGGAAGACCGTTCCTCAACACTATCAAAGCCATCATCTATATTGGAACCGGAGAAGTCCACATGCACTTCCTCTCTGAGAAGGTACGCCACTACTTTAATGATTCTAACTATATAGTTGAAGATTCTAAGCAGGTCAGGACAAGAAGAAGACAACGCAACCGCAACCAGAGGAGGCAGATCATCAAGGACGGATGGGTAGACTATGAAGGAGAAGTGATAAGGTCTGAACACATACGGCTTGAACAGAACTGTCCTGAGGAGACCGTAGCACCGAGTCAGGTGTGGAGAGAGAAGATAGTTATACACGACGAAGAGGCGCCGCCGGAATCACCGACTACGCCACCTAGTGAATCCCAGGACGACTAAGAAAACGGAGAGTCCCGTTCGGAGGATTTAAAAATACCGAACGCCTTGCCAAGAGGTAAACTTGGTAGTTATCCTTTTTCATTCAATAATTTGCTTAGTTAATCAGGTTCATGCTATCTTGAAAAGAAAATAAATGTTAAAAAATAGTAAGCCCCATGTGAGTATGCTCATGGCATAAAACCCATAAGCACATTCACTGTGGTGGCATAAAAATAAAATAAATAAGTTTTCATCTTACAATAAAAATATAAAAATAATAAGTGCATGATCCTGCTAAATAAGTAATATTGAGGAGGCTCAACATGATAAAGGCTAGATATTTATGCTAACACTTAACCAGTTCCACAAAGCTTTGTTGTCTATTTGAGCTTCACAGAATTCAAGTATCAAAGAAGACTAGCAGACGGAGGACATCCTAATCGCTGTCAGGGTGCTACCGACTTTCAAATACACCTCCATCACCTGCTAGCTACATCAGAAGAAATTACGTCAAAATTCAGCTTGGAGGAGAGCACCCCCATTTATCTCGCTAAGTATTTCTACCTATCTTTATACTTATATTATGTTAGAATATTAAAATACATAAACTATGAAAAAACCTAATAAAGATTTTGTGCTTTTATATGTATATATCTTTGCTTAGTTTGCTAAATAAATAAATAAATAAAATTTGCTATGAACCCTCATGATAAGCTCTCTCATGGAAATGATGAATAGTTGCTCTGCCATGACTAGTTCTTAAAATTGAAATCTCTCTCAAGTTTAGGCATGACTGTTATGAAGTAAGATTTGCTCTAAACTAAACTTGTGGGAGGAGTACCTGATCAAAAGTCTAAGTTGTTAACGGATATGATATGGGAAGGTTGAGCTGCTGTTTATCTATTCCTAGAGATGCTAGAATTCTAGAGAATTTTATCTTTAAAAATCTTTAAAATAACACATGATGAGTTCCTGTATGATGAGAGTTTAAAATCCTACCACAGCCATATATACATGCTTATTAGACTTTGAGCCACACATTTACTTTTTACTGCTTATGAGCATTGAGTGTGGTCAAGCTGTGTAGACCCTTAGGAGCTTGTCATGTGGTTAAAATCAAGATTCACTTGCACGTTCACTCATACATGCTACTTCTACTCCAAAAGTACGTATCCACATACATCTACTCATTTCCATCTCCAGATTCATCCAAAATTATTCTACTCCTAATCCGGGAGAGAATAGCAAAAAATATTTTCCTATCCCTGTTATTCCCTGTGAAATAAATGCTCCAGTTATTTTGGTTACTACCACTTGCTACATTCTTTCAGGAGATGAGTGCTCTAAAAAAAGAGAAAGAGAAAAAGAAAGAAAAAAATAATAATACGAGGAAATAAAAAGGGGCAAGTGCCCGGAACCTCGAAGAAAAGAAAAAGTGAGACGAGAGGTAAAAATGGACATGTGTCCGACAGTAGAATTAGGGGTACAAGATACCCACCTGAGAGGAAAGAAAAAGAAAATATAGAGCATCTCATTCTCCCCAAAAAGCTTTAAAGTGCAAGAAAGGTATGTATCCCCTTAAAAGAGCAAAAGTAGATTTAGACTTCCACCATCATTATCACCATCATCACCATACACCATTCATTCGCCACACATGCACATCTTGATTTGACTTATTGACTTGTCTCTCTGGATCCATGGTTTGACTATGCAATAAATGTCTTGTAAGTATGTATTAGCTATCTCCCACCTATGAGCTCCAGATATCAGAACCTTATTAGAGTAGGGTGAGAGAGAAGGCAATATCACTATGCCTCATACCAAAAATACCACATACTTTGAGAGAAGGCATATACCATTACTGCCTTGGTAAGGATCCAGAAATACCACAAAAGAGAGATCTGAGAGAGTCATACAAGGAATCTCTGAGTTTTATTTGAAAACCTGCAAAAACTCCAGAGCTATAGCTGATCAAGAACAAGATACATGGTGCTTGACTTGACCGTTCTATCTTTTAACTGCTCAAGACACAAGTGACGGTTACAAGCCCCATGGTGAAAGGTAAAATGAGTAAGTTTTAAGTCTTAACAGTTTATTCTAACTTAGAGATGAGATCTTGCTTGAATGCATGTGTACTTTTAAGAAATAAAACCACTGCAGAAACTCTTGAGTTCAACCTTGCTCAGGGACGAGCAAGAGGTAAACTTGGGGGAGTTTGTTGACGGTCCTTAAGTATCAAATATAATCATCAAATAAATAAAGAAAAGGATCCAAATGCAACCAACACCTAGACTTAGGGTTTTATCTGACGGAATTCCACGAGTTTTGGTGTTTGTCTATTTCTGCAGGGGGTTATCAGGAAATATGGAAGAAAGGCCCACACGTCGGGATTACATAGAGATATTAAAGTGCCGCGCAATTTTCTATCATCTAGAAGACTCCAGAAGCCACAAGAACGAACGGGAGGCCGAACAGGCCCGGGGGCAGGGCGCCCGCCCAGGTGTTTCCACCAATCACAGAATGGAGTACACCATTGCAAAGATCTCGTCGAGTTGATCGAAATGCATATATTATTTGCTATATTTGAAGTTCGGAATCAAAAGATATTAATAAAAGAAGGACTCCATATAAAAGAGCTGCGGGATTAATTGGGCCCAAATAAGATTTTGGTCCATTAAGGCCTATGTGCATTTTAATGAGATATGGTGGAAAGTTTAGTACCACATCGCCTGCTGAACCAAAAACGCATAGAGGAGGAGGACTATATAAGGAGACCCCCCTGGCCCCTGGAGAAGACAAGAAATTATCATAGAGATTGAGGGGTGCCCTCGAAGGAAAACCTCTTCTCTAAATAATATTTCTTTTTAGGCTTAGCAACCAATGTAAAGTAGAAATAGATCTTCTAGTTTCTACTAGATTGAGAGAGATAGAGTGGAGGTGTGGATCGGAGGAAGGCCGGCCTGTCGGTGTCTACTCTGAGTTGTACCTGCGGGATCAAGTCTCCTAACCCGAGGCTTGCTTCTAAGATTCTTCAGTAATTCGACTTCTAATTCTAGTAAGTTCTTGTTTTATTGTTCTTTGGTTTATGAGTTTACTTTAATCCTCTTCCGGTTGAGTATTAGAGTAATCACTTGCTAGCGTAAACGTGGTGTTTAGGCTAGGGTACTTATAGATATCCCCTGACTAGCTGGACCGTGGTAGTAGCGAGGAACGTGACATTTCCGAGTTACCTTTGCAGATCACATCTCGTTAGCAGGACGGGTAGGTTTATAGGTGCGGGTTGAACATCCTTTGTGTTGTCTAGATTCCGTGAGCCTCCCCAATAGAACAGTAGATCATCCTTACCAAGGTTAGAACGAGACTAAGGTTGCAGTCTTCTCTATACATCACTCACATCGAGAGACATTCTTTGTAGCCTAAAGGGATAGTAGCAATAGATTTGGTTAGTCAGATGCACCCTTTCTCCCAGTGGTAAAAATATAAATACGATACTCTAGATAACCTCCCGGGTGAAATGCTCACCGATATCCGTGCGCTTGCGGATCATTTTCTTATCGCGTTACCAAATATCAACAAAGACCCCGATGCCCGTGCTCTCGTCCCGGCCAACACAGAGCGTCAGCTAGAAGCCATGCCATTACGCCAACGCAGCTCCGCCCAATCTTACCATGCTCAACCAGTTCTCACCGCACCACCACAAACCCTACTTCTCAAAGGACCATCATCCAAGACGAAGACCACTATCAAGGTGCCAATCGGCACAAGAGTCCTTCCACCTAGACCCAATGAGAGGGTCGTTGGAGTCAAGACCAACCGAAGCGGTGAGATCAGCAGTGTTCGCTACACTACGGAGGAGGAAAGGCCTTACTTTGAAGGGATTAGAGCAGCCAAAGTCCGTTTCATCCCTCCAAAGGCAGCCCCGAAGCACGCTCTCAATGCTTTTGAGACACCTCCCAAGCGTCGCAAGACTATAATGGATATTGATGAGGAAGTTCGCAGGCTAGATAGAGTTATCATAGACCTCCAGTCCTCGATTAATTCCCTTACTAGGCAGCTCTCTAACCACAACACCATTATACTAGGCCTTAGGCAGGATCTTGCCAGTGCCAACAAGAAGATCAAGGAATTAGAGCGCCGCTAAGTTATCTAGATTAGACCTTGAGGCAATGCATCTTAGTTATATATCTTTAAATTCGGTTTAAGGTTGCTATTATCAGTTTGTTATTATCAGTTTGTTATCAGTTTGCTATCAGTCTTTTTGTAATAAATGCCTCAAGATCAATAAAGAGTATTACTATTATTATTATGTCTTGTGTGTCTCTACTTTACTTTTGTGCAAGAAAGCAGAAAACAAGTATGGGGGAGATCCCTCGACATGCCAAACACACTCCGACTACACCACTCCACGATTCAGGTACACACTCTGCACACTTTACTTCATACATACATTTAATTTGGATTATGCAGATTACTGTTTCCGACATGATAAAATAAAAAGAGTAAAATATTTCTAATCATGATTAATCTCAATCTGTGATATTTCCTGAAAACTTACAATTATTATAAAATCATTTTAAAACCCTGTGTTACTCAAGTCAATATGGAATATGTGATGGTAGAGTATGAGTTTCTTATTCTTGATATCATTGTTGCTTGGAGAATTTATTTCAAAATATTCAAATTTCTAGCTACCATCCTCAGTGTTTTATATGCCTGATAAGACTGAAAATATTAATTATGATTATAAAAGCTATCTGCTCTGTATTGAGTTTGTTCAAAATGAGTTAGACCCTTGTTGAGAGATTTATCATGCTCCCAAGATCAAGACATTATTTCAGTAAGATTCACTCTTCCGAAGTATTATTGCATTAGAGGCATGGGCTATGCAAAAATAGAAATATTTCGAGGAAATAAAAAGGAGCAAGTGCTCGACAACCTCGCAGAAAAAAAATGGACAAGTGTCCGACAGTAGAATTAGGGGTACCTCGGTATCCACTTAAAAAAAAAGAGAGAAAAAAATGATAGCCTATGGTCCCTCTAATAAGCAATATGCCAGCAAGAGTTGACAAAGTTTTTAATTTCTAAAGTCTTTTGATCTAAGAGTATGACATTCCCCTCCTCGGATCCCGTTTTGATCAAGCAATAAATGCAAAGTAAGTATGCTTGAGAATTTTTGCAAAATAAAACAGCCTCAGTGAGATATATATAAAAGATAATGAGTGATATGAGAGAACCTATGAGGATCAAAAGGTATGCTAACTTTCTTTTAAAAATATACAAAAAAACTCCAAGTGACAGGATTGAGAAGAAAGGATCTTTACTCTTAATCATATACTTCTCTGGCTATGGTACACAGTGGAATTTTAACACCCTGCAATTATAAAAGAGAATGTTTTAAATGTTTACCCCAGATATTGTTCTTAACCATCCTTTTCTCGAGGACGAGTAAAAGCCTAAGTATGGGGGTATTTGTTGACGGTTCTTAAGTATCAATTTTAATTATCAAATAAACAAGAGAATGGACCAATATGCAACCATCACCTAGAATTAGGGTTTGATCTGATAGAATTCCACGAGTTTTGTTGTTTATCTATTTCTGCAGAGGGTTATCAGGAAATAAGGAAGAAAGGCCCACATGTCGGGATTACATAGAGATATCAACGCATCGCACAATTTTACATCATCTAGAAGACTCCAGAAGCCACGAGACCGAAGCGGAGGCAAAACTGGGCCCGGCCCAGGGCGCCCGCCCTGGTAGCCTGGGCGCCCGCGCCCTTGCTGGAGCCAATTCAGGACTCCTTTGCTCGGGATATTCCACCGACCTATTGGATCGAGAAAAATATAGTACCACCTCGGCTATCGACCCAAAAATGCATAGAAGGGGAGGACTATATAAGCAAGGCCCCCCTGGCCCCTGGAGAAGACATGAAGAAATTATCATAGAGACTGAGGGGTGCCCTCGAAGGAAAACCTCTTCTCTAATTAATATTTCTTTTTAGGCTTAGCAATCAATGTAAGGTAGAAATAGATCTTCTAGTTTCTACTAGATTGAGAGAGATAGAGTGGAGGTGTAGAGTGGAGGAAGCCCGGCCTGTCGGTGTCTACTCCAAGCTTGTACCTGCGGGATCAAGTTCTCCTAACCCGAAGCTTGCTCCTAGGATTCTTCAGTAATTCAACTTCTAAATTCTAGTAAGTTCTTGTTTTATTGTTCTTATGGTTTATGAGTTTACTTTAATCTCTTCGCGTAGAGTTTAGAGTAATCATTGCTGGCGTAAACGTGGTGTTTAGGCTGGGGTACTCATAGATATTCCCTGACTAGCTGGACCGTGGTAGTAGTGAGGAACGTGACAATTCCGAGCTACCTTTGTAGATCACATCTCGTTAGCAGGAAGGATAGGGTTTATAGGTGCGGGTTGAACATCCTTTGTGGTGTCTAGATTCCGTTAGCCTCCCCATTAGAACAGTAGATCATCCTTACCAAGGTTAGAAGGAGACTACGGTTGCAGTCTTCTCTATTTATCACTCACATCGAAAGACATTCTTTGTGCCTAAAGGTTAGTAGTAATAGACCGGTTAGTCAGATGCACTCTTTCTCCTAGTGGTAAAAAAATAAATACGATACTCTGGATAACCTCCCGGGTGAAGTGCTCACCGATATCCGTGCGCTTGCGGATCAATTCCTTATTGCGTTCCCAAATATCAACACCTGCATGGCATACGACTAGCCGTTGAGTTGGGAGTCAAACGCCTCTACGTCCATGGAGACTCCGCTTTAGTTATCAACCAGCTCAACAAGGAATAGGACGCAACCCATGAGAAGATGGACCTCTACTGCAAAGAAATCCGCAAATGAGAATCCAACTTCTATGGCATAGAGTACATCCACGTGGTCCGGTGTAATAACCCTGAAATTTACAAGACATAAAAATCCCAACTACAAAATTTTTCTAAAAACACCCCATTGAATGATGAGTGACATGTAGCAAGCCTCACCACATTGCATTTGTTTTGTTACATTAACCACCCTAGGGATCATTTTGCATGCTTATTTATTTTATTGCATTATATTTCATGGTTAGTGATTTGGAATTTTATTTGGACTTTTGTATTGTTGTTCAATTTTCTAAATAATTATTTAATTGATAAATAATTATTTTACTCTATTAAATTACTATATTAAACTAAAGCCATATAAGGGTGTACCGGTCCTTGGCAAAACAATCCGCACTCACATAACAAAAAGAATAAATATATACTCCTCATTCACGTAACAATCCACACTCCTAACTTTAATTTGGCCAAACCATGCACGTATGGAGCATCACAACAATCTCTGAAAGTAGTAATAATCTATATATAGCCTACCCTCTTTTAGTTACAAATAAAAGGAGGCAACATTATTTTCATGGCTGCCCACAATTCTCGCAAGTCTCTTTCATGCAAGAAACAATAGCCATATGTTCTCTCCTCTCCTTTCTATTTCTGACCGAGGCACCGGGCAACCCTATTCTCCCTCCGCTCTCTCGGATGGTGGGCATTGATCATGCATAGAGATGAGGCCGTGGTCATCAAGCCGCGACCCATTCTTACCGCGCATGCCGAAGCCGCCCTCGCACGCCCGCGCAACCCGCAGCGCATGCATGCGCACTGCAGCCGCACAACCCGTTCGCGCTCTGCTCCACCGCATGCCTCATCTCCCCTCCAAACACCCGCGCGACGCAGCGCCCTGCCCTCGCCGCACGACGCGCTCAGGCCACGGCACCCGCGGTCCGCGCACGCCGCGACACACGCACGTCCGCGCACGCCCCCGCGTCCGCAAGCCCCCGCATGCAACCGCCCGGCTGCGCCGCGACCCGCTCGGCTCCCCATGCCGCAGCACACGCGATCCGCACCCGCGACTCGCCGAGCTTCATAAGAGGCACACGACCCCGCACCTGCGCCACTACCGCGCCCTCGCCCCCTTCCATGCCACGCACCGCCATCGCCGCGTCGAGCACGCTGCCGAGCACCGCCGCCGTCGCCCCGTTCTCGACCGCGAGCACCACGCGCGCGAACGCCACGCCGTCACCGCGCGCACCCCCCACGCCGACCGCCGTTCGCCGCGCGCTGCCGAGCGCACGCCGTCGCCCCGCTCCCGTCCGCTCCATCGCGCACCGGCCCTCGACGCGTCCCCCGTCGCGCCCGCATCATTCCAAGGTGAGCCGCCCTCTCCTTTCCCCCCCTCTTCTCTTCGACCGTGCACACCGCACCGTTTCCCCCGCATGCCACCGCGCCACCGCGCGCACACGCGCCGCGTCGCGCCACCGTCGCTCAGCCCGCGCACGCGCGCGCGCTCCCGCGACGCACGCCGCGAACGCCGCCACGCTCTGCTCTTGTTCCCGCAGCCCAGCTCGCGCCTGGGTATAAGGCCACTTGGGCCGAGCCTGTGCCGGCCCATCCGACACCCACCCGCGGCCGGCCTTGCCCCCGGGTTGGCCCACGCGAAGTCACTCGCCGTGCTGAAAAAGAAAGGGGCCAATGGGCCTTGTCCCAGTTTCAACCCACGAGCGAAAACTGAAAAGGAAATTACTTTCTTTTAATTAAATGAGTTAAAACTTTGCAAAGTCATAACTTTTTCTTTTTAGATCCGATTTGGACGATTCAACTCGCGTTGGATTTTGACTCGATGAAACCCACACTTTAGTGCTATGACACACTACCTTCACAACAAATAATTTTTAAGGTTTAATTAAAACATTAAATAAATGCTAGAAATCATAGAAAATTCATATCCCGATCATACGAACTCCGAAAATTACACAAAGAATATCGAATTTTATATAAAATAAATTTCTACTAAGTGATATATTTCTTGTGTGTATTTGGATCTTTTCGCTGTTATTCGTTCTTTGTGCTCATCTATAGGGGTCGCTTCCGCGACCAATAATTGCGCTGCAGAGTCGGAGGACGATCGGACTGACGAGGACCGTGAGTATCGGGAGGAGTTAGGCGACGACTACTCCGAAGGTGCCACATCCCACCCATTTTTGTAGATCCCATTACGCATTACAAATAATAGAATTGCTAGTGCTTTATATTTCTGTTGTTATAACTGCTGCTATAGAGTTGCATAGTAGATTTACTATTCTTATATCCTGCCTTGTTTTACCTATCGCCCTGCTCACCCGCTGATAGATTAGACACGCGCATTTATTACATTTCCACTATATTTAAATTCTCGGCTTTATATCAATGATGTGACGCCGATGGTGAAACTAAGGGGGTGGTTGGCTTGGGAAGCCGGACCTGGTGATCATGCTGGATCTGGGGATTATGGTGAGGATATGTGGTGTCTTGGCGTGTGTCTTGGGTGTGTGAAGGGTGAGGGTTGAGTCGACCAGACTGGGATCTACGACGAGCCGGTAGGGCGAGTCATGCCGTGGAATGAACTGGACATTCCTGTTGGATATACCTGTGGCGGGTAATTATGCGGTGGAGATGTGTGTGAGGTGAACCCGGTGTAAGTCTCCGACGGGAGGAGCTTCCGGGGTGGGGGTGCTGTGGTGGCACGTTAAATGGAAACCCTGATGAAGATATTCCAGTTTGGTCAAACTTAAGGACTGACAGTTCTAGTAACCGGATCATAGGAATCCTTACTTTCCACTCGCTTTCCATGGGGGGGAGACGGCCGAACCACCGGGTAGGGTGATGCCACTACTACTAGGCGAGGATGTGTTAGGGAGGTACGGGCAGGTTGGTCTCACACCCTCCCGAGACGATCATGGCTCCCTATTCGGGACAGGGGACATGACTTCACAGTTTCAGCCACTCCAGGTGGGGTGTTCCAGGGTTGAGAGGTAGAGTGGCATTGTCCTAGGCCGGCAGGTGCCCGGAATCTGCCTAGATGATTGCAAGCATCGATGACGGCTATCTTGTGGAATAGTAAAACCTCTGCAGAATGTATGGTTGATCGATCGATACATATGCCGTCTTTTCGGCTATGGACCTTTCCTGTGTTCTGCTTCACTAGACTAGAGAGAGGAGTGTTCTATCTTCCCCGAGAGATACTTCCGGCCGCGAGCCATAGGTTGAGGGCTGCGGGCCGCTGAGACACGCCGAGTGGGAGTCGGCATGTCGACCTGAGTGTGGATTATGTTGGTGTTGGTGATGGAGATGGATATGGGATGGTTTGGGATGGTATGGTATGGAGGGTGATGGATGGTGTATGGGATTGGGTTGTGTTAAAACTTGACTATTACTATATTAAAACTTGATTACTATCGCATAGGAAAACTAGAGCCCCATTTAGGCCTTTTTCAATTTACCTTTATTGCATCCAATTCCACAAAGCAAGCACATAGGGTGGGAGTGGCCAGTACAAATCGTACTGATACTTTAGCATACAGGTTCTTACGATTCAGAGGGATATAGTGACTAGGGGATTCGTGCCTTCGCTCAAGTCGTTGGAGACTCTACTTTCCGCACTTATCGAGCTGTTCCGGTTGATAACTTAGATTTTGTTTCCGCCATGTGGCAATGTAATAATGTACTACTCTCTATTCTTAATGCTTTTGTACGATGTATGGATGATGATTATCAACTGGAATTGGGTAATTTGATTTAAATGGTCATTTTACACTTCGACTATGTGGATTTTCCCTTCGTGGAAACTCAGGTCGTTTCATCCGGGATAAGAACCAGGTAGCGGATGCGCTGTCTAAGTTAGGGTCATCTCGGGCCCAGATCCCGCAAGGCGTTTTCGTTCAGGACATCCACGCGCCAAGTGTGGGTACAGACCTGGTCGAAAAGCAACCTAATGAGGCAATGCTCATAGACGACGCTGCCCCGGCAACCAGCAGCCCTGATTGGCGCACCCCTTTCATCAAGTATATATCGGACGGGTCGGGCTTTCAGGACAAAACGGAGAACGAGCGTCTCATTCGATGATCCAAGAATTACATACTGGTAGATGGCAAACTTATGCGAAAGAACGCAAGTTCTGAAGTGCTGCTCAAATGCATATCCCAAGATGACGGCATCAAACTCTTGGACGACATACACGCCGGATCCTGTGGCAACCACGCGGCCTCCAGAACACTGGTCGGGAAGGCCTTCCGAGCAGGATTTTACTGGCCAACAGCGGTCGCCGACGCTGAGAAACTGGTCCGACGTTGTGAAGGATGCCAGTTCTTTGCCAAGAGGACGCACGTACCCGCTCACGAGATTCAAACTATTCCCTCATCATGGCCTTTCGCCTGCTGGGGCCTCGACATGATCGGGCCATTTAAACCGGCTCCCGGCAACTTCAAGTTCGTCTTCGTGTTAATCGACAAATTCTCGAAGTGGATCGAATACATGCCACTGGTCAAAGCAACCTCCGAGAAAGCTGTGGAGTTCCTTAATCAAATCATACACAGATTCAGGATCCCCAACAGTATAATCACCGACCTGGGCACTCAGTTCACTGGCACTATGTTCTGGGACTTCTGCGATGACAGGGGCATAGTCATAAAGTACGTGTCAGTAGCTCACCCACGGGCAAACGGTCAAGTAGAGCGCGCGAACGGAATGATTATTGACGCCCTAAAGAAAAGGTTGTACACCGAGAATGACAGAGCACCTGGTCGATGGATGAAAGAGTTGCCAGCTGTGGTCTGGGGTCTCCGAACACAGGCTAGTCGCAATACAGGCGTGTCACCCTACTTCATGATTTATGGCTCCAAGGCAGTGCTTCCATCTGATGTAACCTTTGGATCTCCAAGAGTTGAAAACTTCGACCAGTCAACGGCTGACAACACCAGGGAGCTCGAAATCAACTGCATGGAGGAAAAGCGTCTAATCTCATGTCTTCGAACAGCAAAGTATCTCGAAGCCATCAGGCGGTACCACAACAGGAACGTCAAAGACCGTTCCTTCGTGGTCGGTGATCTGGTGCTCAAGTGGAAAACAAGCCAGGAAGGAACGCTCAAGTTATCCACGCCATGGGAAGGACCCTTTGTGGTCGCCGAAGTCACACGCCCTACATCCTACAGACTGGCGTATCCAGACGGAACACCCCTCCCTAATTCTTGGCACATAGACAAACTGCGCCGTTTCTATGCATAAATTCTAGCATTTTCTGCTTGTAAGTTTCCTATAATCAACAATAATAAAAATTCTCTTTTTCGCTGTATACTTTTTACACACAGAGTCTTCGTTGAACACAACAATCTTCCCCTGGGGCAAAGATCCTTAGCGATTATTAATCAAACACAGTGACACATCACTCAGACAACATTACAGCGCTCAAAATCATGGTCATGACAAAATCAAACTTTATTACAAACTTTACATACAGAGTTTACAATAAACACCCCAATGGGCGGTTACTAGTCTACTCCTACTGACTATCCTACAGGCCTATTGCTCGGGCTGATCACCCGCTTGGCCTTGCTGCCCAGACGAAGGGGTCGGGGCCACCGGCGCCTGGCTGGTCGAGACCGCAGGCGTCGACCACCCATCTCTGGCAATAGACGCCCTCGACAACTCCCTGGCCGATCTGTCAGACCCCGGCTGGTCGGTGGGAGTCGCCGTCCCGCAGAGGTTGATGTTGCCGATCACCGTCGACGACAAGTCAAGCAGGCCAACTCGAAGGTCGTCTGCCTCCTGCGGGCCAATCTCCTTGGGGTACCCCCTCTCCAGCCTGGACAGGTCGACCAGGGGATAGTGGGCGCGCACCATGCTGAGGACATGCGCGCCGGCGAACTCCCCGGCGTCCTTGACGAACTGCTGGAGCCAGTCCCACGCCCGTTGCGCCTTCTCGACCTGCGTCAGTCTCGGCGCGCGGGGCTGATCTTCGGGGAGCTCGGGGCTGATCAAGTCCAGAACCGGGGCCACTCCTTTCCAAAGCTTGATGCAGTTGGTCTTCCAGGAGTCCCGGTCCTTGATCAGCTCGTCTAAATGCTTTTTGGTATTCACCTTGAGCACTACAAACCAATTAGGAGGTCAGTTTAAGAACAAGGAAAGGAACGTTGAGCAACCAAATAAAAAAGGGGTGACACGGTTATTACCAGACAACTCCCGATTCCTGTTGCCTAGCTCCTCGCCGGCTCGGCGCCCGGCCTCCAGCGCCCCGGCAAGCTCCTGGACGAGCTGCTCCTTCTCTTGCCGGAGGCGCGCAACCTCCTCCTCCAAGTCTAGGGAACAATCCCCTGGTCAACAAAACTAACCACGCGGCTACAAATAGCTGCTCGGAGTACGCGACTGACCTGTCCTTTGTCGATACTGGTCGGCTAAACGCCGAGTGAGGTCGAGACGGCGCTCTTCCTGAGCACTCATCTCGGCCACCTTCTCCCGAACTTCCGACCGAAGCCGATCCACCTCCGCGGACAGGGCCTTGTTCTCGGCCACAATGCCTTCAATTTGGTCGAAACACCTTTTCCGGTATTTCACCATTTTCATTGCGCCCTGCAAAGAAGAACACACGTCGAACCCAGGAACAGAGCGCATAAGAGTCGAGCAGCACAAAGGACCACTTACCTTAACTTCGTCCACGAGGCGTTTTGCCGCGCGCTCCACCCTCGCGGCCTCCTCCGTCTCCGCCAGCTCCTCATGTCCGATGAAGTGGTCCCCGCGTTGGCGCCACACGTAGACATGCTGGCGGCCATCACGGGGACGACCTTGGATCTCCTCCATGTCATCGTCAGAGGTCGCCTGGGTCTCCTCGTTCGCCGCACCGCCACCGGCTGTGGTCGCAGGCATCACTGGCCCCTGGTCCAGGCCAGGGGAGCCTACGGGCGACGAGGCTCCTGCTCAGGGCAGTGTCGGAACTCCCCTCTCTTTAGCCGGTGGAGGAGTCGAGGCTCTACTCTCCTCCTCCACAACGTTACGCGGGGGAGGTGTCCTCGCAGCCTCCTCGTTCCTCGTCGGACTGCTTGCCGTGGCACTCGTCGGGGCCGGTTGCTCCTCAGCGCTCATAGCAGCGGTTGTCGCCGCAGGCTGCTCCGTGGTCTGCGGCGCGGCGTCCCCAACGGCAGCTACAGGCTCGGCTGCCCTCTGGCCGGCAACGTGGTCAGGGTCGACGTCCGATGCCGCGCTAAACAACAAGACGACATTTAAACAATGTCAGAATCAGCATCAAAACGCAGAATATCGCAACACAAAAAGTAAGATTGAAAACTTACAGGTCAGAGCGCCTGTGCGTCGTGGTGAACCTCCTCATGGTCCTACCGGTCGGTGCCGGCGCCCCCGTCTCTACGACGCGCGTCGACTCGACACGCGCCGCAGGAGGGTCGCTGGTCACCCGACCAGTGGTGGCCGGCGCACCGTTCGGACGACTGCGCGGCCTCCGGACCAGAGAAGGCGCGGCCTCCTCCTCCTCCTCCTCGTCGTCGGTGATCCGGACGAGCCGACGACGCTTTGGCGCCTGACTGCTCTCCGCCGGCAACGCTTCCGCAGGGGAGGGGTCCGCTGCCAGTGGCCTTTTCCCCACCACTCTGTCTTCGGTGGTCGGGGCGGGATGGTTCTGCCCCTCCTCACTGCTGGTGTATCGAGCACACCGAGCAGCGTCGTCTTCCGGCGGGTCTACCCCCGCGGGGTCCTCCATGCCGGAAGCCAGTGATACGTACACCGCGCACCGGTCAACGTCTCCAATCTGCAGCAAAAATAAAAGACAAATCAACAACTAGGAGAACAAGTGCTCAGAAAGCAAAATCAGTTCGTAACGTTACCTTGGGAGCTGGTCGCCCCAGCTTGAAGGCCTGCACCCAATCACCACTACGGACGAAGCTGCCGTCCGCAAAGTTGAACAGCTCGTTCAACAGCTGTTGCACTTCCGCCTTCTCCAAGACCTCAGGGCTCATCCTGGTCGGGTCCTGGCTCCCAGCGTACTCGTACGCCGAGTGCACCCTCTTCTGGCAGGGCATCACCCGACGACAGATGAAGTTGCCGACCACTCCCAGCCCGTCTAAACGCGACCAGTCGATCAGCTTCATCAAGTCTTCTACCTGACCGGCGAACTCTGGGCGGTCTGTCCAACTAACCTTCTTCTCGAGAATGTACCCCACGTCACAGAACGTGGAGCTGCCCGACTCTTCCCTGACGTAGAACCACTTCTTATACCATTCGGTGAGAGAAGTGTTCCACGGGCAGTTGAGATACCGGTTCTTTATCCCGTCACGAAGATTGAGGTATACTCCACCTGCAATCTTGGAGCCTCCAACCGCTCCCTTCTTCCTCAAACAGAAAAGATAGTGAAAAAGATTGAAGTGCGGCTCTATCCCAACATAGGCCTCGCACAGATGGATACAAGTGGACATAAGAAGAATCGAGTTCGGGTGCAGATTGCAGATCCCGATCTCATAGTAAAGAAGAAGCCCCTGGAGAAAAGGATGGACAGGAACCCCAAAACCCCTCTTGTAAAAATCTTCGAAAACCACGATCTCACCGGCACGGGGGTCGGGGTAGCTCTCCCCCTCTGGCGCCCTCCAGCCGCCGAGCTCTTGACTGTGCAGTAGCCCCATGCCGACGAGGTCGTTGAGGGACCTCACGCTGCTTCGGGACTTCTTCCACTCCTTGGCCGTCAGCTCGGCCCTCTTTTTGGAGTCGCTCTTCGCCATTGACGCTGCGGGAATGGTTGCGAGTTGGGTGAACTGATGGCGATTGCAGAAGGCAAGAGTGGAAAGCTTGAAGGCAATGGCAGGGTAAGCAATACGGGGGCAATGTCAAGCTTTTATAAGCAACAACTCCACCCGTCCCACTTCCCGCATTCTTGGGAAGTGGGCGGGCCCAACAGCGGACGTGGCGTTTCGGTTTTCAACAATTACCGGCAGTTAATACGACGGCTTTTTCGTATAATTGATGGTTTCCTTTTCTCGAACCGCACAAAGAGCGGCTGCACAGTTACCAGGCGCACCTTTTCACGCAACCATCTGACAATGCATCAGGAGGTCTCGTCACGTCACTCATTTATGTGGTAAGATGCTTTTTTCAAAATAACAGACAAAAATTGGTGGAGGATCAACGTTCCTAGGGACTGCACCGACCACCGAGCACTGTATGCTCGGGGACTGGTCGCCCAGTCCGCCAGTTCGGAGATCTGGGGACTGCACCGACTACCGAGCACTGTATGCTCGGGGACTGGTCGCCCAGTCCGCCAGTTCGGAGATCTGGGGACTGCACTGACCACCTTGCACTGTATGCTCGGGGACTGGTCGCCCAGTCCGCCAGTTTTGAGATCTGGGGGCCGCACCGACCACCGAGCACTGTACGCTCGGGGACTGGTCGACCAGCCCGCCAGTTTGGAAGAATTAGGGACTATACCAATCACCAAGGCATTATCTGCTCGGGACTGGTTGATAAGTCTATCCGATGGCAAACGAGCATGACATGCTCGGGGACTGGATAATTTTAATTTTTTTAGACCTTGCTACAAGGCTTATACTTCGCCTTCCAGCAAGCTCGGGGACTACATCGGTACGATGCATCTGGCAATGCATCTTAGTTTCAGAATTTCTCTGAGGACTTTTCTTCTGACCCTGGCACCACGTGTCTACGCCACCTACTACCAGGCTCGGGGACTGAGTGGGCACACTTCACCTTGCAGTGAATATGCTTGCTCTTGTGAGGTCTATACTTTTCAGAAAAGTAAAGTGGGCACACTTCACCAGGAAAGAAATCTTTTTTAATTTAGAACACCATGCATTCTTCGAACAACCTGCTTCTTCGACGTCAGTGTTGGTCAACTGTCTTTTGAGTTGGTCAAAACACTGTTGCAACTGTTTGGGTGATTTTCCTGCTTATTGAAGACGTCAAGCCTGACTGATCAAAGAAGCTCAAGATGGTGTGCTACATCACAATACATGGTGTTCGGGGACTAGCTGTGGGGGTATAAACCCCTATACCCTCACGGTTAGACTTGGGCCAGGAGGCTTGACCCATTACGAGACAAGTTCGATGCTTGATCCGACTGCTCGGGGTTTCGCGTAAGGAAACAAGACGTGGAGATCAAGCAGGATTCAAGTCGGTTAGAATAGGAATTGATATCGAATTATCCATGGCAATTGTAACCGACTAGGATTAGTTTCCAGATCTGTAACCCTGCCCTCCGGACTATATAAGGAGGGGCAAGGGACCCCTGGGACACATTATTCTCTCAATCCAATACAATCAGACGCAGGACGTAGGTGTTACGCCCACGCGGCGGCCGAACCTGGATAAAAAGCTTGTCCGTGTCTTGCGTCATCATCGAGTTCGTAGTTTGCGCACCGTCTACCGACAAACTACTACCGTGGGCATACCCCAAGGTAGACTACCGACTAGCTTTCGTCGACAAGAGGAAATTAAGATAGAACATATGAGGTAGGAACTCTTAGGTACGATTCTAAGGAAATTAAAGAAACTGCTTATTCCGACTGAGGAGAGCATGCCACTCTATAGGGCGATTGAGACCAATTGGTAATATGATCTGATGGTGATAATCCATTATCATTGGTGGTGATAACCGTCCACTTTCATCAACGAGAGACAAAATCAGCGGTAAGGAGGGTTTCTCAACTGACAATGGAAATGTTTGTGTGGCAAGAAGGGGGACATGCCGACAAAGGGCCGGACAGGGAAAGGAGAGAGTGGACCTATTGCCATTTGGCATCCATGTTTAACCAGTTCGGTGCCCAAATTGAATTTAGAGTTGGATATATAGATGGCTAAAATCAAATTCTGACTATACTTGAGTGGCAAAAAAAAAGACTTCACCCAAGTATCAAATATATAATTTAGAGTTTGTGAACTTAGATGAGAACTTTGGACAAATAGATTTTAAGACCCCTCATAAAATCCAATCTTTCATGTATCTTTCCCAAGACAGGGAGGGAGTTATTTAACAACACTATCCGAAACTTATTTGCATCCAAGCCAAAATATAGCAGACTTTTAATTTGTACCTTTTGGATTTCAAAACAGATGAAAATTGTCACAAATATTTGATCACACCGTACCATAAAGGTGTGAGCAATAATGCATGTGAACATCTGCATTGGTGATATAATATTTTGCGTAAAAGAACGCAACATTGTAGTTGGCGCTAGGTACTTTGATCCTTTGTCTGCCTCTTATTTGTTGCATGGGTTAACCAATTTTGTTCACATTGTTCTCTATTTGATTCAATGCATGACTTTGAACAGAAATATGGCTCCCCACATCAGCAGCTGCAACATGAGCTTCACAGTTTAGAACCAGCAAGCCAACGGCTGTAGAAAGCAAATGCTTCCTTTGGTTTATACTCAGGAACTGTATGTCCAGAACCCTGCGAGAAAAACAACATGACAGTTAATAATGACAACCTAATCTAGAAGCTAGCTTCGATTTGTTTTGGTGTTTGTGTTTCATTAATGTGACCATATATTAAACATAATTTATGTTTGATTTGGTAGGCTAGTATCATGCTCATTTGTACATCAAGGGATTATTTGACAAATTGGAAGCTGTAGTACCTTAATAGTAGCAAAAGTGAGGTCATTTTCATATCCTTGGGTGTACCTGAGGAGTATAACAAGCAAAGATACGCGTGTCCTTATTTTCTTTCCTCGACACATAAAAACATTTTCTTGAAATTATGGAAAATATAAAAGACAATAATTTAACTGAATATATCTCTCACAAAAGAAATATTATATTATGGTGATTATGAATTATATAAAAAATCAGTTTCTAGGATAAAACCGATAAATAAATAAAACAATTCAAAAAATCTTAGGATAGGATGAGATCATTGTTTGTCAAATACCCAGAAACTTGTTCATTAACCAACCACGCTCGCCACGAATCGATGACTCCATAGCCTAAAGATGTGGTCCATGCTAGGCTCCCAGTGTAAGGTACACACATATCATGGTCACCACTAAAACACAAATTAAATGAAATATATCAATGATAATAGGAGCTTCTTCTGAGATTAATAAGAATATATGAGAATCGAAAGCATATTTTGTGTTCTTAAAGTACCTGTAAATGAGAGCACGGTAACCCTGGCTTGTAAGGTTTTTGTGGTAAATTATCATGCTCCCAGCATCATGGTGAAATGTCAATTTGTCTGTGCATAGGACCCAAGGTCCAATTGAACTGACCTGTTAACATGTGCATGATAAACTATGTTGAGAAGATGGAAAGTTCTAAAATTAAAAACATCAAGCAAAAAGTGATTAGTGTATGGCTATCATACTGGTTCTGCATGAATTGCAGATCTGACGCTATCATTGTTTAGCCATGCTGTTGCAACTTCATCACTCTGAAGATTAATAAGGAACCAAGACATGATACATAAGTAATGAGGACAATAATGGACCAGCTTCTTTCGGGAGAAAAAAACTAACTCCTATATACTCTAATTTGAGATGAAAAATGCATCCATCCGAAGGAATGGGAACCAGACAAGATCGCTGAAATCTTAAGTTGGAAGATATGCCTTATACAATATAATAATCAGAGAAGATGAAGATAAATGAAATGAAAGGAGTACATAGCGCAGTATTAGTATCACTCCTACACTACACTACTACATTAGAATAACTATATACCAAAATTTAGTCAACCTGTAGTCTACAGTGGAAAGTTGTGCACATTGACTACTATACAGAAACATATATACTACCTAGATTTGCTACATGAACAAATTAATCCTAGATTCATGTTGATTTTTTTGTCCATTGCTTCACTATTTGTTTGTAGCTTTTTGTATTTTGATAGAAACTAGTGGCCAAATTTGTTAATGAGGAGGATGGAAGCCACAAATGACTTTGTACCAAAAAACTGAGTGCATTGTATGATGAGGAGAAAAAATGTAATCTCTCAAGAAGATTAACACTCCAATAGATCACAAGAGAACATAAAAGGTTCAAAGGTTATTGTGTTTGTGCTCACCATACACATAACTGATGATCCAGTGCCAGCGGCTAGCTCTTGCCATGATGGAACGCGCCCATCTCTTACAGGAGCTCTCAGAGGCCATGCCCGGCCAATCATTCTTGTTCTTACTGGAAGGGGCCTGCTAGTTACACCAAGATCTTTAAAACTTTGAGGTATTCTGTTATTTTCTGAGATCACTTCCTTGGTATTTGTGCCATGGTAGCATGGCTCAAGAATGTTATAAATATTTAATCCATTGATTACCTACACAGATCACATAATATATAACATGAGAACAATATCAATTTTTTTACTAGAAAGTGTCACTGGTTTACCGTATCGACTTTTGATACTGCCTCGGTGCATTCTCCACTGTCAGAATAATTCCAGTAGTTTCCTTGACATGCCGTATTCGCTTGCTGCATTATGAATAGTAATGGTGGTTAATTGAAAGAACATGGGTCTAATTCAAAGGACTTATTAGGTCTAGTATTATTTGGCATATACAAAGGATGCAAATGAAGTGTTCTAATACCACCAGTCCATCACTAAAAATCAATGCAAAAAGGAAATTTCATAGAGAGGTATGGTTTCAGTCGAAGTACTAACATACCTTGTATATATCATTTGAAATTAGGCCCATTCCATGTGCAAACGGTACAAGAGCATTACCATCAAAGGCGCTGTCACATACACCATTCCCGACCATGTAGCCCTAACATGAGCATACAAAATAAAGCTGTTTTTAATTCATAGATCTACATCATTTTTTAGAAAAATAAATTCTTTTTTCACTCTATAACCACATATAGCCAAATTCTTACAATGTTTTCAGCTAATCAAGATCAAGTAAAAAGGAAAAGAGAACACAAGGAGGAAAAATGACCACACACAAAGTATTTATTGTTCCAATCCTCCATTCATTCTTGACAAAAATGTCCAAGGAAGCAACCTCTTATTCATAGATTTGAATGGTAATCACATACTCACTTTATGGAGAAAACAACATAAGAAAAATCACTAACCTTGAAGTTTATAACTGGATTATCTCCTTTGTGGATTCCTGTAGAATAATTCGTTAGCAACACGAATAATAATATAGAAACAATTAATATCTGCTTAAGTGATTATGATCTCAAAACCAACACCTTTGACCACTTCATTTGCAAGGGTAGGGATATAAACTCCGGCATAAGACTCTCCAGCTATGTAAAATGGATTTTTTAGGAACTCCGGATAGAGCTGGAACCACTGGTTAAAAATAGTGGGGGAAACTCAGCTTTTTGTTCCACAAAAAGATGATACATTACTGCACCAAGATGAACTAACATCTTTATGTGTATCACCTCAATGTAATGCACTTGAAAATTAATAAAATCTTCCTTATAAAAAAATACCTTGAGAAGAAAAGTATGTGAATCAGCAGCTGTCTTAAGATCGCCAGTTTCATAATCTGAAACATTCTTTGAGTATGACAGCCCAACACCAGAAGGGGAGTCCAAGTATAATACACTAGACACCTGCAAGGAAAATTTCACTACTTTGTATAGAACTCGAGATAATTTCTGCCTATTACTTAGGATACCAAATGGAAATGGCCGACCTTGGACCAGCTATAAGGGTTGAGATGAAGCTTTGGCAAACTTCCAGCCGACCCTCCTGACTCAAAGTTGAATGGTCCTGAACCCAAAACAAATACAGACTAATTTAACTGGCATCCAAAGATCAAGATGAATTGGTGAGCATGCGCGTACATTGGACACACTACAGAAGCATTTATATGTGGTCATATAGATGCATAAGACCAAAATAGGAAAAAGCACACAACTTGTAGTTGTTGTTACAAAAAAAGATATCCGTGATGAATTAAATCAGATATAAATTCAAATATGGAACAAAATACTAACAAGAATTTTAATTTTACCAGCACGCTAAATCTTGTTGCACATCCAGTATTGGAGATTTTTTTAATTTTAACCATATTTGAAAACTATTTTCAACTTTGACACGGGAGCCACGTCAGCGCTCCTACTGCGCTAGAATGCATGGCGTGGCAGTGTTAGAGTGTCGCACCATGGCTTGTTGCGCGGCCAAAGAAGTTAGTTTTTTTTAAAAAAATTTCTGTATCAAAATTAAAAATAGTTTTAAAAAAGGTTAAAATAAAAAAAATCCGTATTGGATAGGACAGAAAAATTGGCCACGTGTAATATGATGAAATGGCTGCGATTATGATATTAATATTGAACATATAAAAGAAAACAAATGACAAATGTGCTGAAACATTGAACAATAAGATGTGTATGAAAAGAATGTCCGACACACCCAAGCTTTGATCTTTCTCTGAATCAGATATAGAGTACTAAACATAACGACAGAAGCAGGGCTTAAGTATTGCTTACTACCGTAGGTTTTCTAGAAAAGCGAAACTACTTGTACTTGAAAAAAATGCTACAATAATTAATGGATAACATATCTCTGCAATATGATTTAATCTTGTCATATTAGAGTAATAACAATAGTATATGATTGGTCATTTATATTAAGTGTCAAATAGAGGATAAATATGCAAATCTACATCTACTGGTTTATCGATATGGCCTGGTAAAACAGGCAAGAGAAGACGACGGTGGATATATAGGAGCGTGGGTGTGGCTATACATGCTGCAAGCAGAATCCTCAGGCCAGGGCTCATCCAAAGAGGCCTCGAAAAACATCGAACGAGAAGTTTTTACCTTTGCCTTGTTCGTCCACATATATAGACCTAGCAATGATCGATGGCTGGAGGAAAAAAAGATCACACAACAATAGCACACACTGGATCGGAGGACAGCAGGGTCGACGACGACGACGCACCGTGCTCGTAGACGAAGCCGTCCATGCTGGAGCAGCCAGGACCGCCGTTGAGCCAGAGCACGACGGGGTCCCGGGCCGGGTCGCGCTCCGACTCCACCAGGTAGTAGAAGAGCCTGCTCCCGACATGCTCGTTCACCGTCACGTACCCGGCGTAGTGCTTCGACGGCAGCTGAGCGCCGTCGAACCCGGGGAGACGCGTCACGAGCGCACCCGCCGGCGGCGCCGAGCGGCAGCAGCAGACCATGGAGGCCAGCAGGAGAAGGGCTGCTGCGGCGGCAGAGCAGGCCATTGCTATGTGAGCTCTCGACGGATGGTGTTGCAGTTCGGCCGGGACTCTCTCGAGAGTGTGTTTAAATAGAGCTGCGTGGCTACAACTACATGGCTGACTACTTGATTAATTAGAGACGGAAATATGGCCTTGGCAGGGACGCGCTCCTGGCAAGGAATTGATGCGGGTGACGTACTGACGTTGTTGACCAGTCGCAAAGCCAGTCCATATATGTCCAAAGAATGACCTATGGCTTTGAGCCTTTGATTAAATCAGGATAGAGGTCAAACCGTTATAAGTTTGACTATATTTATAAAAAATACTGATATTTATATATGTTACTGCCATCCAACTTTATCATGTACTCTATTTAGGGACTTGAGTAATATATAATTTATAATATACCTATCTCATAAATTTCAATACTTCTATTTATAAACTTAATCAAACTTATGATGGTTTGACTTGATGAAACTATAAAGCGATTCCCTTAGGGCACTCACAATGCAGACTCTATCATAGAGTCTAAAGTTATTTATTACCTCGAACAATTTGGACTTGGAGTCTAAATAAGACTTGGAGTCTTATTTTTTCTACCTCTTTCTTCAATAAATATGCTGTCACATCAGCAAAATACCATAAATAATATGTAATTAAGTGTCTTGGACTCTGCGACGGAGTCTTGCATTGTGAGTGCCCTACCATGACAACTCAGCAATTTGCTGATATGACACTAGCTTTATTATGAAGAGAGAGAAAAAAATGAAAGAAACCGTTTCCTTCACATGAAACCGAGTCGTATCTTGTACCGAGACGCTAAGAAATGATGGAACTAGCGATGGGGAGACTCACCTCGTTTCTTCGTCCTCTAGTTCGCATCCATTGCGCCACCGCTGCAATTTCCCTCGTGTGTTGGCTCTCTCGGTGAGCGCAGCCTGTGCGGCGCGGCCTTCTCGGCGGCGGCTTGCGCACCATCGTGGCGGCGAACGCGGCAGCTAGCGGCGGCAGCCTTCGACGATTGCGGCTCGGCGGAGCCGCGGAGGCATGGCCTGCCTAGGCGCGGAGGCACGACCAGCACGGATCCACAGCCTGTGCGGTACGGAGGCACGACAGCGGCGACTCGCACGATGGTGGCCTTCTTTGCGGCAAGCACGACGGTGGCGCGGGCTACTGCCTAGGCGATGGTAGCGGCATGCTGCTTGTTTCATGCGAGGCAACGACCATGGATCAACCGTCGGCAGCGAGAAATCCCATCGCATCTCCCTCGCGAACGTCCTGTTGGTTGGCACGCACCTGGATCTCGGCATGGTCCTCCACGAGCTCGTGGCGGCAGTGGCGCTCGTGCTTCAGCTTCCCCTCCCGGCATGGCACGTCGTCATGCAAAGGCATAAGCGGGCAAGTAGCGCACATAGGAAAGCGGCTTTGAGCACTGCCTTTCTCCTGGGAACGGAAAAAAATTTGTGCGCAAAGGATCGTGGGAGGAGAATAAGGGACACGGTGCATGATTGGTTAATATTTTACCTGGATGTTATAATAAAATTTTGCATTGTGAAGAATAGTTTCGTGGCATATTGTCCTATGCTTTAGAAACTAAAATAGTTTCTTCCATTGGAACTGCCCTTAGGGACTTGAGACAAATGAAGCATCTAGTACCATTAATGCTACAAAAAACAAGCAATTAATCAAGATTTATCTCACCTTTCTAGGTTCTAAGGGCAGTCCCAATGGAGAGTTTCTAGTTGTATTTTTCAAGAGAGAAATAGAGCAATTAATGTCTATTAGAAACCATCTCTCCCAACCCATGGTTTCTATGGCAGGATTAATACAACTGATAAATTAAATACAACACAAAATGAGAGTGGATCAATTGTGGCATCATCCATAAGACACATTTGCAACAGGTTACGCAGCATCATCCAGAAGCAAACGAACATGAACTCTATATCCTTGGTCACGTAGCACTCCAGAAGTAAAATATCACGAACTTCAGAAGCCATCAGATTGCACATCAATCCACGAACCATATCTGCATGACAAAACAGTAAACAAATGAATTTAAAAATCTGGACACAAAGATGAACTAGCATGAGCTGCTTGGATGACCTAGCAATTATCTTCTTTTTCCCATGCAACTCATCCTTAGCCTGCCTATCAGGACATAGGTGAGGCCAAACAGACAATCAGACAAAGTTTCGGACAATCAGACAAAGTTTCAGACAAAGCTTCATGGTGAAACAGTCCCGTAGTACCAGCTAAACTACAAGTAGCCTCATGGTGAAACAATGTACTGATTTAAGTTAACTATTTAATTACGACATGAAACAAGCTACAGGTGTTGTTCATCCAATTCTACAAAACCGTAAACTAAGACATCGCAGCAACAACATGGAATAAATGGTAGGGGAAATGCTTAAAACAATTAACATGTAGAACATGGTAGCAGCAAACACACTCGAACTGATATGTACACATAACCTTCACTGGATCCCATCGTAGACGAACTTCTCCACCACTCAGGTAACTGTGACTGGCAGGCCAAAACAATTGAGTTTCTTGAAGAAGATAGACTTATCAAGCTCAAAGGTCTTACCAGTCCACCATTACAACTCTCATCAATTTCTGCTACCAAGGTGTACAACTCAGCTAAGGGAAACGACATCTGGGCATTTGTTCTGGTTCAGACAATACCACCAGCCCCAAGTTCCACATGTACCATGACCCAGAGTCAGAAGGACAGTATTCAGGATCTCAAAGTCATCTACAAGGATGTGTTTACTGATCCACAAACTCTACCTCCTCCCAGAACATATGACCATGCTATCCCCATCATCCCTGGTTCCACACCAGTAAACTCCAGACCCTACCACTACTCTCCACTCCATAAAACAGAAATTGAGAAACAAGTCCAGCAGTTGCTCCAGGCAGGCCTCATAACTCACAGCCACAGCCCATATGCCTCACCTGTTCTATTAGTCAAGAAGAAAGATGGTACTTGGAGGTTATGTGTGGACTACAGAAAGTTAAATGATATCACTGTGAAAAACAGATTTCCAATGCCTGTGATAGATGAGATTTTGGATGAATTAGCTGGATCTAAAGTATTCACAAAGCTTGATATGAGGTCTGGATACCACCAAGTCAGGATGCTCCCAGATGATGAACACAAAACTGCATTCAAGACACATCATGGACATTACCAGTACAAAGTGATGCCTTTTGGCCTCACAAATGCTCCAGCCACATTCCAGTGTGTCATGAATGAGATTCTGAAACCCTATCTCAGAAAATTTGTGCTAGTCTTCCTCGATGATATTCTCATCTACAGTTCTTCCTGGGAAGACCACATCTTCCATCTGGAACAAGTCCTGGAAACCTTAAGGAAGCATCAACTATACCTAAAGGAGTCTAAATGCAGTTTTGGCCAGGACAGTCTGGAATACTTAGGCCACATTATCTCTTCAACAGGGGTATCCACCGATCCTTCCAAGATTGCTGATATGCTCAACTGGCCCCAACCAACAACAATGACAGAACTGAGAGCATTTCTCGGTCTCACAGGCTATTACAGGAAGTTTGTCAAAGGATATGGCATCATCAGTAAACCCCTCACAGCAATCCTCAGACTGAAACATTTTGCATGGAACCCTTTGGCTCAGGAAGCTTTTCAGAATCTCAAAATAGCAATGACTACCACACCAGTCTTGGCCCTGCCCAATTTTCATCAACCTTTCACAGTGGAGACAGATGCATGTCAAGATGGAATTGGGGCAGTCCTCATGCAGAAGAACCAACCTGTTGCCTTCTTAAGCAAAGCACTGGGAGAGAAGCATAAAGCCCTATCTATCTATGAGAAAGAATTTTTGGCCCTCATCATGGCAGTTGACAAATGGAGGCACTACCTGGAGAGAGGGGAATTTGTCATTCAAACTGACCACAAGTCCTTGGCATATCTCAAAGAGCAGAATCTGCATTCAGAGATGCAAAGAAAGGCCATGACAAGAATGATGGGCCTGAACTTTAAGATAATTTACAAAAAAGGCAAGGAGAACATAGCTGCTGATGCTTTATCTCGAGTGGGTCATATGATGGCTATACAAGCAGTCTCAACAGTACAGCCAGTTTGGATCCAGGAAGTGCTAAATTCCTACACAACTGACCTCAGAGCACAACAGTTACTGCAACAACTAGCAGTGTCTAGTCCAAACCAACAGGGCTTCTCTCTGGCTCAGGGTCTCATATGGCAGAATGGGAAAGTCTGGATTGGTCAAAACTCAGCTCTACAAACCAAGCTCATTGCAGCCTGTCACTCTAGTGCTCTGGGAGGCCATTCTGGGGTGGCTGCATCCTACCACAGGCTCAAGAAACATTTCTCTTGGAAGGGCATGAAAACAGATGTGGAACAGTTTATCAAACAATGCATCACCTGTCAACAAGCAAAACACTCTCTACAACATCCTCTGGGGCTCCTCCAACCTCTGCCTACACCTGAGGGTATGTGGCAAGACCTGACAATGGATTTCATCGAGGGTCTTCCCAAGTCTGAAGGCTACAGTGTAATACTCGTTGTCGTGGATCGTTTCACCAAAGCTGCACATTTCATCCCACTCAAGCATCCTTACACTGCAGCAGTAGTGGCCCAAGCTTTCATGGATGCGATTGTCAAACTCCATGGTCTTCCTCAGTCCATCACTTCGGACAGAGATCCCATATTTGTCAGTCACTTCTGGAAGGAACTTTTCTCAGCATACAAAACAACTTTGAATCTCAGCACTGCCTACCACCCACAGACCGATGGCCAATCTGAAAGGGTGAATCAATGCCTCGAGATGTACTTGAGATGTGCTGTCCAGGACTCCCCACACACTTGGAAGAAATGGCTGTCCCTAGCAGAACTCTGGTACAATTCCTCCCTACACTCTGCTCTGGGTTGCTCACCATTCAAAGCAATGTATGGGTATGAACCCAAACTGGCAGCTGAACCCACACTATCACCTACAGCATCCACCTCAGTCACTGAAATGGTGGAAAATAGGGAGCAACACTTGCAATCTCTGAAAACACATTTGGCCAGAGCACAGAACAAGATGAAACAATCAGCTGATCAGAAACGCAAGGATTTCCAGTTTCAAGTGGGAGAACAGGTTCTGCTGAAGCTTCAGCCCTACACCCAATCGACTGTTGCTAGCAGGCCATATCCCAAGTTGGCATTCAAATACTATGGCCCCTACAACGTGTTGCAGCGCATCGGCAAGGTTGCATACAAGCTTCAACTGCCAGCTGACTCCATGATTCATCCTGTGTTCCACATCTCTCAGCTCAAACCTTTTACACCGGATTACTCTCCAGTCTTCGATACTCTACCAAAACTAACTGATCTTGAAGCTGCAGAGACTGTGCCCAAGGCTATCATTGCTCGCCGGTTGGTCCGCAAAGGCAACTCGGCCATCCCCCAAGTGAAGCTTACATGGGTTGGACTTCCTGAATCCGCTACAACATGGGAGGACTACAATGTCATCAGGGCAAGATTTCCGGAAGCGCCAGCTTGGGGACAAGCTGGAACTCAAGGGGGCGGAGATGTCACACACGACGTCCAGGAGTGAAGCTCAAGCAAGAAACCGCCTCTGTATTGCGTTAACGTATTTACACATTATGTATTCTAGTGGTTCTATGACGTGTGGGGCCCTAGCGCCAGTACTGTTAGCGAACACATAAGTGTCGCCCATTTGCTGTATCCAGGAGCGAACATTGAGTAATACACACGCACGCCAAGGCAGGGGGTTAACCCGCCGGCGTCAGGGTTTCGCCGTAATTCTGTCTTCGTCTCACGCCGCCGGTGACCCGCCGCGGCAACGGGGTGTGACAGAGATGCAGCAGCAGCAGCCAGGGATGCGGTGATGGAGATGCAGCAGCAGCAACCAGGTACGGAATCAGCTCGGGCGACGGCACCACCAGGGACCGAAACAGCTCGGGCAGCGTGGGCGGCCGGAGCACCCCTGCCTCGCCTAGAACTTGAGGACAGCGGCCGAAGTGGACTCATGTCCACCAGATTAGGGATGGATGGGGGGAGGAGTCTAGGGTTTGCCATTGGGAGCCTTGGGGACGAGCTATTTGAGGCCGGTGTGGGGTGCCGTGCGGGAGAATGGCGAGGAGGCGAGAGAATGGCGAGGCGGCGGCGGGATATGCACGGGAAATCCAGACGGCGGCGGCGGCGGGAGTTGCAGCGGGGAAGCACGGGAGCGGCCTGGCCAAGCACGCGCCGAGCGGGAGCGAGAGCCGAGTGGGAGCGAGGGTGTTCTGCGCGCGCGCTCGCGGAGGAGGCCGCACGGCGATGGCGGCGGCGCAGCGGATCGCCATCAATGCCCATCGACACTGGTGATTTCTTCCCAACGGTGAAAATGCCGAGTCGATGTGCCTCGTTGCGAGGGAAGAAGCGGTTCCTTGGCGTAGAAACGATTTCTTGGTTTTCTTCTCTCTTTCTTCATTAATTCGTGTGCCACATCAACAAAACGCTGAGCTGTCAAGCTAATTAATGAAGATAGAAACTGCTTATTAATTACCATTGGGACTGCCCTAAGCCGTTCTCTAATTATGAACTAAAGGCAGTTATTCTCTTCTTCACAGATTTGGAGATGGCAAACATAAAACTAAACTATCCAAATCTGTATTCACTAAAAATTGAATATAGATATCTATATTTGTATCATATTCCAATAATATAGATACTAAAATAGATGTATTCTAATCCTTTTTTCCTTATATTTTTCTATTTGATTCTAGATCATTAAAAATAAGGTTGATATATGATGCCATCTATACTAATGAAAATTAAATACTAGGTAAAACTATCCAAAACTTGTCACACTGACTTTATATGACTAATGATATACTGCTGATATTGTATTTTAAGTGAATAAAGATACACTCATAATTAATACGGATATCAGAGTCTTATTTACAATTTATATAATCAATATAGTAAATAATGAAGTTATATTGTTGTTTATAAGCATAGACTGTAGTATACTTTATTTTGCTCAGCTAAACCCCGTCACTATGTCGCTACCTTGAAGTTATATTGTTGTTTATAAGCATAGAGTGTAGTATACTTATATTTTGGTCAGCTAAACCCTGTCACTATGTCGCTATCTTTGCGAAAAGGACCTCACGAAGCCTGGAGATGGAGGCTCGAGGCGGCGGGGAAGGCCCGTGCTCTGAGGCGGGGACCAGGTTTTCTTTTTCGACGAAATTTTCGAAATTTCGTATTTTTTGGTGAGGTCTAAATTTTTTTTATATCGGTCAAATTTTTCAGTTAAATTCATATTTCGATTCAAAATTACTCCAAACCATAATAAAATGACCCCCATATCTTTTAGTCTTATCAAAGCCCTAAATTTCCAAAAAATTATTTAATTTTCTCACTCACATATTCCATAGCACTAGCATATGCAGCTCGCCTACCGTCAGCCTACTGTACTACCATAATGATATATTGTATTATTTTGTTGATATTATATAAATTTGTGATGAGTGATAAATTAGAAAGTTTTTCTAGTAAAATGATGCTATTTTTTTTTAAAAAAAATCAATTTGAATTTATTTAAATTTTGTCTAAAACTTTCAAAATTTCTCATCTCTTGGCAGGTGCCGAAAATTTTGTTCTACCGAAAAAGAAAACCTTAGGTGGGGACGGCAAATCTAGCAACGTTGCACGACAACACTCCCTGAGGCCTTGTTTAGTTCACCCCGAAATCCAAAGAGTTTTCAAGATTCCCTGTCACATCGAATCTTGCGGCACATGCATGAAACATTAAATATAGACGAAAACAAAAACTAATCACACAGTTTGACTGTAAATCACGAGACGAATCTTTTGACTCTATTTAGTATATGATTGGACAATATTTACCACAAACAAACGAAAGTGCTACAGTTCGATTCAGTTTTCGGAACTAAACAAGGCCTGAGTCGATGGCGCGTGGATCCCGTACGCACAGTGGGTTGTTGCTGTCACACCAAAATATTCATCTTCGGCCTTGTTTAGTTCATCCTGAAAACCAAAAAGTTTTCAAGATTCCCCGTCACATCGAATCTTGTAGCAAATGCATGAAACATTAAATATAGACGAAAACAAAAACTAATTATGCAGTTTAGCTGTAAATCACGAGACGAATCTTTTGATCCTAGTTAATCCATGTACAAACGAAAGTGCTACAGTACCGAAAACTTTTCACTTTTCGGAAGTAAACAAGGCCTTCCTCTTCCTATTTCCCCGGTGCTTTCTTCTGCGCCGCCGCGCCAGTATCCGCTCCCTTTAACGCCTGAGATGCCAAGCTCCTCAGCTAGGAAGAGCAAGGAAGGCACCGGATCTAGGAAGAGCGAGAGCGCCTTGGCGGCGGTGGCGGTGGTCTAGACTCTTCATTGTCGTAGCAGTTCGGCGGCGGTGGCCCGCTCCTTTGGTCACAGAAGCGGCTCACCTTTGGGGGCGGATGCGGCGGGCTGCACCTACGGTGGCGCAGGTGACCCAGCTTTGGCGGCGGCCATTTGCCTACCCCTTTCTTGGCCGCATCGATGCAGCGACATCACCCATCGTCGTTGCTCTGCAATTCTATTGTTACCTTTAAGGCTGACCACAAAACTGACATGTATACTTGAGTTTTTGTGGCCTTTCAAATTTTTGGTTGCAACTAGAGATTTGTCATGTTTGCTCCCTGATATACAGTACCAAAGCAAAAAAAAAAAAAAAACACCTGAGTGTTAGGAATTATTAGGGCACTCACAATGCAAACTCTATCATAGAGTCTAAAGTTATTTATTACCTCGAACAATGTGGACTTGGAGTCTAAATAAGACTTGGAGTCTTATTTTTTCTACCTCTTTCTTCAATAAATATGCTGCCACATCAGCAAAATACCATAAATAATATGTAATTAAGTGTCTTGGACTCTATGATAGAGTCTTGCATTGTGAGTGCCCTTATCAAGCTTTTGTACAACATCTCTTGTCTGAATTATCTACAAACACTAGCTTGTGTTGTGATATTTCCCGTACCTGCAAGAGGACTCTAGCTTGCTTCTCTTGCCTGAATTCTTTTCACTTCCTATAATACGTACTATCTATGTTTGCTGTCTATTAAGCTTTCTAGGGGATAGGTCATACTCTTCCCCTTCAGGATGAGGTAGATTCAGACGAGAACTGCAATTCTTTTTTCCGTTTCTACATTCATAGTCAGTGCCGTGGTCTCACTGTTGTATGGAACTCTGCAACTGAAACATACGTTATCTTGTTGTATATCAAGACAAGCTGAATATGCTTTGCAGAATTTTAAGATTCATGCATAAACAACAAGGATCCATGCATAAACCTGACTAGCTAGTGACTATCTGTTTTCTATTTAATGGTCAGCTTCTCTTGCTATCAAAGCTGATAATAAATTGTGAAAATTTTCGTCTGCCCAAAACTTTCTGTGTGCCCCGTCTCACCCGAAATCGGTCTCTCCATCCGTTTAACGCTTGTAGGAGAGAAAAAGAAAATAGAATATTTTCTAGAGTTCCAATGCAAAATCTTCTTTTACGTTTTCTATCTGCTCTCGCGGAATTGCTGACCTCGGCCATCCGCTTGTAGAAGAGAAAAAGAAAATATTTTTTTTTCAAGGTTCCCAATACAAAATCTCTTATATCCTATTAATTTTCTTTTCTTTTATTCTTTAATTTGGCTAAAAATTAATAAATGCGTAGTAATTCATAGAAAATCTAAAAATTACAAAACAAATTTTGTTCAGCTCCACATATGTAGATCCATACAGTAAATAAAAAATAGGTGCAAAGTGTTAGTTCTATCAATTTACTTTTCTTTTATTCTTTATATCGGCTGAAAATTAATAAATGCGTAGAAATTCATAGAAAAATCTAAAAATTACAAAACAAAATTTATTCAGCTCCACATATGTAGATCCATGTAGTAAACAAAAAATATCATAAATTTTAGTATATTTTTTTACTGGAGATGCTTGCCTATGCTTTTTAGTGTAAAATTGAAATTGTAGTTATCTTGCTCCAATTATTATAAAAATTTTATGGTAGCCTATTTAATGTGATGCTAGATTTGTGGTAAAAGTTTTAGCACCATTCTTGCATATCTCACTAATTTACTAATTTACCTAAGTTTATGCTTGCTAAATAGTTTAGCATCAATTTAAGTATGTAAAAATATAAAAAAGATGCTTCCACTACCTTTGCACGATGTGTTGTTATATCATATGAACACTTCATAAGCCCATGTGTTTATAATCTACATACATTTAACTGATATATCATATTTTATAGGAATCCTAATCTAAATAAAAAATAAAGCTAGCAACAAACTTCTCATGTTTTAATATAATACTATTTTTATTATTAAATAAATATGTCTCCAAGCTATATAATATTGTAAATATTAACTATCTCATACCATAGATGTCATGGCTATCAATAAAATAAATTATGGACTTTAATTTTTTTAAAAAGATATACATAAATAGATATGTAACATTATGTCATCACTTTTTATGACCATTTGATGTTTTTCTCCCGTTACAACGCACGGGCATATTTGCTAGTCAAAGCTAAAAACTGAATGTTAGTGTGTAAGCTGACTAGTCTGAAATGCCTGCTTCCATGTTTTAGTTCAGAAAATAGTGTTGTTTCAGTTATAAAAATGCTGATTGCACTAGTACAAAAATCATTTTTGCTGGCACGTTGTTTTTTTTCACAGGCGGTTCACAATATCATGGCGCTAGTAGAAAAATTTCAGAGAGCCCAACAAGAGAACCGCCTGTGTAAACACGTTTACACAGGCGGTCTTCTTAACTACACCGCCTGTGTAAACTTTACATTTACACATGCGGCTTACAATAAAAACCGCCTGTGTAAATACTATTAACACAGGCGGCCGAGTTACGACAACCGCCTATGTAAATGTGTCTTTTTACACAGGCGGTTTGTATAGAGGACCGCCTGTGCTAATGTATTTACACAGACGGCCCTCTTTATTGGCCGCCTGTGTTAAGCCTGCTATAAATACCCTTCGTCCACCTCCAGACAAGAACAGTTACTCCCGTGAGCTCTGCACGGACCGGGCGGACCAGACGATTCCAGTTTCCAAAGGGGAGGTTTTGATCTTCATTTCTTTGGTGAGAAACTTCCAAAAGGTTAGTTAGAGCCCTTGATGCTATTTTTTTAGTGATTCTTTGGTTCAATTCTTGTATTGGAGGTGCTCTAGATCTAGAGTTCATGAAGCATTCTTGCTTAGGGTTAGGGTTCATAGGGCAAGAGAGAGAGAGTTTTAGCTAAATTTTTATGTAAATTCATAGTAAATTGTAGAAATTAAAAAAATAGAAAATAAATACTTTTTAGAATTCTTGTGAGTAGATCTATACAATAGAGTAATGATGAGGACATTTTGAAGTTTATAATTTTGATTCAGTTTTAGCTTTTCTTTTTTCAGATGAATTAGACTTTATAAACTCAAACATTAAAATGTTGAAAATCATAAAATGGCAAATAAATACCTTTTCAAATCTTTGTGCATAAATACTTCATAGAAATCCTTGAATTATTCCTAAATTTTACACAATTGTTTCTTATAATTATGAAAATGAGTTTAAACAATTATTTAAATTCCATAAATTGTAAACTCTGTAGGGGTAGCTTTTCATCTCTGTTTAATAGAAAGAGGTTAGTATCTTAGTTAAGTCTGTTTTCAGGGGTTATATTAGTTTTGTTTTTAGATTGACCTACATTAATTGTTCTTAACTAATTACAGCTAAATATGGAGAGGTCATTATGGATGTACAACTTATCAAGATTGGACCCATCATATGTAGTGGAGGTCCAAAAATTTATTGATGTCGCAAAGATACATGCTCGCAGAACAAAGGCGAAGCACATATGTTGTCCATGTGCAGACTGCAAAAATATTGTGGTATTTGACAATGTAGAAGCAATTACTTCCCATCTGGTTTGCAGAGGATTTATGGAGGACTACTTGATTTGGACAAAACATGGTGAGGGTAGTTCTGCACCTTATATGCGGACAACTGACAACACTGCAACTAACATCAATGTGGAGGGTCCAATGCCACCTCTCAATGAATTTCATGCTATGCCAGATGTCAATGAAATTCATACATCTGATGTCAATGAAACTCAGCATGCTAACACAGATGCTGTTGAAGATGCAGATTTCTTAGAGGCAATAATGAACCGTTGTGCAGATCCATCAATATTCTTCATGAAGGGAATGGAAGCATTGAAGAAGGTAGCAGAGGACACTTTGTATGACGAGTCGAAAGGTTGTACCAAAGAGTGGTCGACATTACGTGCTATTCTTCAGTTTTTGACGATGAAGGCTAGACATGGTTGGTCCGATGCTAGCTTCAATGATTTCTTGCATGTACTTGGAGACCTTCTTCCTAAGGAGAACAAAGTGCCTGCTAACACATACTATGCAAAGAAACTAGTCAGTCCACTTACGATAGGTGTTGAGAAGATCCACACATGTAGAAATCATTGTATTCTATATCGGGGTGATCAATTTAAAGACTTAGATAGTTGTCCAAACTGTGGTGTCAGTAGATACAAGACAAACAAAGATTATCGGGAGGAAGAGAATCTAGCCTCTGTTTCTACAGGGAGGAAGCGAAAGAAGACCCAAACAAAGACTCAACAAGACAAACGCTCAAAGCCTAGTAGCAATGAAGAAGTGGACTATTATGCATTGAGAAGAATTCCTGCTTTGGTGATATGGTATCTCCCTATGGTTGATCGTTTGAGGTGTTCGTTTGCAAACCCTCAAGACGCTGAACTTATGACCTGGCATGCTTCGAATGAAAGGAAAGATGATGGAAAGTTACGACATCCAGCCGATGCAAAGCAATGGAAAGATTTCGATAAGAAATATCCAGACTTTGCTGACGATCCACAGAATGTAAGGTTTGCACTGAGTACTGATGGAGTGAATCCATTTGGCGAAAGGAGCAGCACGCACAACACATGGCTGGTGATCCTGACAATATTCAACCTTCCTTCATGGTTGTGTCAAAAGAGAAAATATCTTTTGCTAACCATTCTTATTTCTAGACCTACACAACCTGGAGTTGATATGGATGTATTTCTAGAGCCCTTAATGCAAGACATGCAAACACTATGGGAAGTAGGTGTGGACATGATCGATGCGTTACGCAAAGAGACATTCACACTGAGAGCAATTATTATTGTCACAATTAATGATTACCCTGCTCTCTTCTCATTATCAGGCCAGTTCAAGGGAAAGGTTGGTTGTGTAGAGTGCATAGATGGAACATAGCACGTGTCTCTTCCTGCATCTAACAAGATAGTGTACATGAGGCACAGAAGATGGCTACCGGCAGGCCATAAGTACCGCTTACAAAAGATGAATAAGTACTTCGACAATATTGATGAATCAAAATCTACTGCTCCATCAGGTTGTTAGTAAAGGGCATAGAGTGTACAAGATTGTTGAGAATGTGAAGTTTGTTTTTGGAAAGAAGACCAAAGATGGGAAACCAAGAAAGGTTGTCAGGGCAAATGAAGGGGATACATTCAAGGAGAAGTCCATTTTCTTCAAGTACTTATCGTACTGGAAAGACTTGGACGTACGGCATGCGATCGATGGTATGCATGTTCAGAAGAATGTGTTTAAAAGCGTAATTGGAACCTTGTTAGACATAAAGAGCAAGACAAAGGAAGGTCTTAATTCACGTTTGGACATGCAACATTTAAAGATCAGAAAAGAACTTCATCCTGTACTCCTAGAGAATGGGAAGTACCACCTACCGACAGCAAGCTACAACCTGAACAGAGAGGAGAAACATGCAATGTGTGTGTGGTTGAAGAATTTAAAAGTTCCATCTAGTTTCTGCTCCAACATAAGGAGTCTTGTGTCCATAAAAGACCTTACATTCACCAACTACAACTCACATGATTGTCATGTCATGCTGACCACTTTTCTTCCTATCGCCATCAGAGCTATAAATAATTAATTAACAATTAAATAATTTACAAATAATTACTAATTAATTAAAAAAATAAAAGACAGGATATATTAGTACTGGCGGCCCTCAATGAAGGCCGCCTGTACAAATATATTAGTACAGGCGGGCCTGAAGGAGAGCCGCCTGTACTAATACGTTTGTACACGCGGCGGTCATTGAGGGCCGTCTATACTAATCCCCTCCTATAAAAACCCTAAGCGCGGGACGCAAAAATTTCTAAGTCTGGTGGCGCGATTTGACGAAAACGACGCCGTCAGGCTGTCGAATTCCGCCGCCTCCGCCGCGCGCCACCGCCGCCTCCGCGCCCACTCCGCCGCGCCCTGCCGCGACGACCGTCGAAGGTCCTCCTCCACCGCCGCGCCGCCGCCACCGGAGCAAGGACGCCGAGCTCCGCGCCGCCGGCGAGGTGAGCAGCGCCGCGAGCCGCCGTGCCGCGAGCAGCAAGTGGCCGCGAGGTGCGGCGGCGGCAGTCGTGCGCGCTGCCGCCACTCCAAGCGCCGGCAGCAGCCAGGCAGCTGGCTTGCTGGGCCCTGTTGGGCTTGGCAGGCCACCCTGGCTGTCTTTTTTTTTTGTTAATTAATTAATAATTATTTATAAATTATTTATTTGTTATTTATTTATTTATTTATTATTGATTAATTAATTATTTGTTAAGTTAATTATTTGTTAGTTATTAATTAGTTATTTATTTGTTAGTTATTAATTAGTTATTAATTAGGGTTATTTATTTGTTAGTTATTAATTAGTTATTTATTTTTTAAGTTATTAATTAGTTTTTAATTAGGGTTATTTATTTGTTAGTTATTAATTAGTTATTTATTTGTTAAGTTATTAATTAGTTTTTAATTAGGGTTATTTATTTGTTAGTTATTAATTAGTTATTTATTTGTTAAGTTATTAATTAGTTTTTAATTAGGGTTATTTATTTGTTAGTTATTAATTAGTTAAGTAGGGTTTCTTAATTAGGGTTAGCTAGTTAATTAATTGTTATTTATTTATTTATTTAATAATTTAATAATTATTGATTAATTAATTAATTTGTTAAGTAGGGTTTGTTAATTAGAGTTTGTAAGTTAATTGTTTATAAATTATTTGTTTAATTAGATGAGTACTCCATCGAATGTTGAAGCCCAGATAGAAACACCGGGATCCGACACCTCTGGATCCAACTCTTATAGAAGCTCGAGCGTATCACCACGTAAATCTCCCAGAGGTAAGAAGGCTCGTCTAGAGTTGGAACATGACCCAACATACGAGCCTCAAGCTGATCCGGATGATGATGAGGTATATATTGTAGTAGTGTCTATGCAATAGAATACATGTGTATATATGTATGTACCTAACAATTGAATGGACAGGAGGTGTTATCTCAAGTTGTTGCCGAAATGGAGGCAGAAGAACAAGATGTTCAGAAGGACACGGCGCCTCAAACGACTGGGACATCCTCTGAGCCAAGAAGTAAAACAAAAAAGAGTGATCGGGCACAAGGAGACAGAGGAAGGAATAGATTTCCAGAAGAAGTTTATCAGATTATAGAGTTAAGTCCGAGCGGAGAGCCCTTAGCACCTCTAGAGGCGCTACCCAAATTTAGGGCCGCAATTGGATTTTTAGTAAAAGAGGAATTTGATATCACTTGGAGTGATTGGAGTATGGTGCCACAAGTGAAAAGGACCACTTGCTGGAATCGCTTGTGCACTCGATTTATTTTTCCTGATGGTACAGATGATTTGACCAAGGGTTATGTCATGAAGCAATTGGTAATATCATTCCGAGGCTATAGGCACGATATGAACAAAAAGTGGTTGCAGAAGGGACGGGACCCGACGAAGTGGTACCCTATCACAGAGGCTCAGTGGACACGTTTTCGTTTGATGAGAGAATCGGACGATGCGAAGGCTAAGAGCAAAGCCGCCTCTGAACTCGCAAAGAGGAACAAGTATCACCACCACCTTGGCACTGGTGGTTATAAGACCAAGATTCCTAAATGGAGGGCAGAAGACGATGCGAAGAGGAGAGAGGGCCATTTGGCATTGACCGATATAGTGCCTGAAAGGAGTGCGAATTGGCTTCGCGCTCGGAAGGCAAACACCGAGAGCGATGAGATGTCATGTCCCGATGAGATTAGAGAAGTTGCCGACAAGGTTTTGGAAGCATCAAACCTGGAAAAGAAAGGTGCCTTCAAGTCACAGAGAGAGAGGGACATCCTTACCCATGCTCTAGGTAACCCCGAGCATCCAGGACGTGTACGGGGATTCTCCTCCAGAATTAGTTGGAAAGAAGGATTCGGTGATGAGTGGAAAGGCATGTATAAGAAAAGAGACCGACATAAGGAGGAAATGAAAGATTTTTTTTGAGCAGTAGGCTGCAAAAAGTTTAGGGATATGATGGAAGACTTCTTTACAAATCCTGATCCTGAAGTGATGAAGCGGTTGGCAGGAGCAGTGTCTGCTCAACAAATGTCCTCACAAGCTCCTTCGCATATGCAGCTTGTACCAGCTCCACCCTTGGAGCGTCAGGAGATGGCCACACAATCTATGCCCTTTCCAAGCAGTATAGCGTCCACAACAAATAAGGACCATTATCCAGTTGATGTATTGATAGACCTTGGCCTTGCTCCTTGGTCATATCCTATGGCCTTAAGAATCAACATACAAAGCAAGTGGCCACCGGCAATGCTATCCCAGGACGTATATTCCATACTGTTGACATGCAAGATGCATACTGTAGGGTGGAAGTGTTGACGGTCGAGGCCAGATATGAAGACGACTTCATAGACATCCCGACCTTTGAGGGTATAGAGAAGCTTGGACAAGCAATCAACAACTTCATACAATGGCCGAGACGGTACGTAAGGTTGATTGATCCACCAACGCCACCCTCTCCAAGCATAGTGCCTTAACCATCCCAAGAGGCCGAAACATATCAACAGCCACCATCACCAATGCATGCTCCAGCATCCCCGTACATTTATGAGCCACCACCATCCTCCCCAATACATAAGATGGCATTCTTGCAGAATGAGCCTGAGGTGCCAGCTAAGGAGAACATGCCTGAGCAGCAGACTCCGCCATCCAAGGAGAATAAGCAAACTCCCCCACCACCTCCAAAGGAGAAGGAGGATGAGCAGACTCCCCCACCACCTCCAAAGCAGAACGAAGATGACCAAACTCCCCCAGCAGCACCGGCCTCTAAGAAGGTGAAGAAATTTCCAATTCCAAAATTGATTTCTCTCTATGAGCCAAAAAAGGGGAAAGTAGCAGGCACAACTCTCTTTCTGAAAGGACTTGGAAAGCAGCGGGTGGCACAGCTTATTGAGCTCGAACCGTCATAGAAAAAGGAAGCCACCGCCCAGTCAATAGAAGCCATGCCCCCATCAAAGGAAGCCCCAAGTGGCGATGTACATGTCAAACAGCTATCAAGTCAACCATTGACCCTAAAGGATATCAGAAAGCCAACTATTGATGATTATGTCAATGTCCCCAGTGACTATGTGCCCGGAAGGCCTATGCTCCAATGGATGCTGCTTGATAAGATTCAATGGCCGATAAAAAGGTTTCATGACTGGTACATGAGAGCAGTGCATGCTGGCCTCCATGCAATCAGAGTTGATATACCAGCAGACGTGTTTGCTACTGGTAACGAAAAAAGCAAGGCATTTGTTACCTTTGAGGACATGCACTTGTTATTGAACTATAGGCGGCTTAACGTCCAACTCATAACAATCTGGTGTCTGTAAGTATCACTCATGCACACACAATTATTATTAATATGTAGTGTGAAACTATAATATGTAGATGTTGTCTATAGTTTGCAAGATCACGAGCAAAGGTCATTATTATCTACCGGATCGATGGTCGGGTATCTGAGCCCTATCAAGTTACAAGAAAATATGCACAAATTTGTATTATCAAAGGAACATAGAGCAAATATAGAGGAAGACAAAACACCAGAAGAAGTTGCAGAAGCTATAAAAGAGTTGCAAAGAAAATACGAGGATAATTATGCCCTCTATCTTGGTAGATCAATGCTGAGGTATAAGTATAGGGATTTTATATTGACACCTTACAACTTTAGGTAAGCTTGACTTCATATACGTACTTCAAATAATTATCGTGTAAACAATATACATGTGTCGCTCACTCATTTATTAATGCAGTGACCATTGGATTGTTTTTTATATTTATCCCTTCAAAGGGAAGGTGCTTGTCCTGGACTCTTTACATGTTCCTCCCGAGAAGTATCAACCATTCTTGGTTCAATTAGAAAGGTGAGCCAACATGAAACCACATGCGTACTTATATAAATTAGAGTTTCAAAATAACTTTAGTTATTTATATTCGATATCTACAGGGCATGGCAGTTTTATAAGAAACAAAATAGACCGGTCGACGCCGCACCTCAGATCCTAGGGTGCCATTGATGATACAACACCACTATCCGGTAAGTTGTCCGAACACATTTCATCATATAAATAATACATAAAGCATGGCAAATTTAGAATAATCCGTTGCTCATTATATAGTGCCACAAGCAACCACCTGGATCGGTCTATTGTGGGTACTATGTCTGTGAGTTTATAAGGCAGCGGGGACGTTACGTCAGGGACAAAAATATGGTAAATAATATCTATGTATGAAGTTTTCTCATTAAAGTTGCAAAATTATATATTGAACATGTGTCAATCATGCTTTTAAACTTCGTTTCTAGCCAAAAAAGTAAGGAAAGGACGTGCCCTTTACACCAAAGACTCTGGAAGATATAGTAGCAGACTTGTGTGGTTTTATTATGAGAGAAATAATTCCAAGTGACTGTGCATATTTTGATCATGAGGGCGATTTAGCAAGTGATAAATTTAGAGTGCTGACAGACATAACAGGTCTAAATCTGAAGCGAAATGACATGTAAACACTGTATGGTTGTGCGGATAACATCATTGACGTGTATATATGTAATTTTATGGATGATGTTTGATTTCATGTTTACAATTCTATAATATATATATGTGGTGTATGTATGGTGTGTGTGTATATATATATGATGTTTAGCACTGTGTTTGGTGGGAAAAATTAAAATTTGAAATATATATAAAAAATTATTTACACAGGCGGTGTAGTGTGAGCTGCCTGTGTAAAAATACATTTATACAGGCGGCTCACCTTGTCAGCCGCTTGTGTAAAAATTTATTTACACAGGCGGCTGGCTAGGTTAGCCGCCTGTGAAAACCTAATTTTAACAGGCGGCTCACACAGCTCCGCTTGTACTGTGATCCATTTTGTACTGACCCCTGGTACAGGCGATGGGCTTAGCCGCCTGTGAAGATGCCTTTAGCACCGCCTGTAAAAATATTTTCTGTAGCAGTGTTGTTGCTATGCCAATGTTATTATTGTGAATTCAACCTAGTTGTCATCCATTATCTATCAAATAGCAACACAAATACACAATGGTATACAAAAGTGAAATTCATGAATTATCTTGCCTACATGAAAAACGTTAAACAGTTTGCATGAGTTGTACAGTCTGTCTTTCTTTCTGTCTCTACATCAGATTTGAGGTACTTAGAGACGACCTCCCGTCTGTGGGTTACACATGCTACGAAAAACAAACAGTTAATCAATGATAGATTTATCTCACCTTCCTAGGTTCTAAGCCATTCTCTAATTATGAACTAAAGGCCGTTATTCTCTTCTTCGCTGATTTGGAGATGACTAACATGAAACTAGACTATCCAAATCTGTATTCACTAAAAATTGAATATAGATATCTATATTTGTATCATATTTCAATAATATAGATACTAAAATAGATGTATTCTAATCCATTTTTTCTTATATTTTCTATTTGATTCTAGATCATTAAAAATAAGGTTGATCTATGATGCCATCTGTACTATTGAAAATTCAATACTAAGTAAAACTATCCAAAACTTATCACTTTGACTTTATATGACTAATGATATACTGCTCATGTTGTATTTTTAGTGAATAATGATAAACTCATAATTAGTATGGATATTAGAGTCTTATTTACAATTTAAATAATTAATATAGTAAATAATGAAGTTATATTATTGTTTGTAAGCATAGAGTGTAGTATACTTATATTTTGGTCACCATTGTATGATTCACTTTTTCTAAAGTTTATTTGTGACATGGATGGGTACTTTTAGGATCAAGTACCCTTGTATAGCATAATGTGATTTTTGATGGCTGTATGACAACATATTCAATTGAGCTAACAATATTTGCTAGTATAAAGGATTTACTCATGGATGTTAGAAGATGTACCGAGGTTAAAGTACCCCAACCCAAAGGAATCAAAAGACCAGTTGCTTGAAGATCAAGCAAATCACCTAAGACATCAAATCAAATAAATAAAAGACAACACAAAGCTAGAAGAAAAAGATGAATTAGTTTGACTAGTCTCATACTTTTGGATTTTCTCAAAGTGGGCCTCGCAATTTGAGAGTCCTAAGTGCATCCGTATTTGTGCCAGGATCACACACAAATATACACCTATTCACAAGAATGGTACACAGATATATAATAAAAGGTTCTGAGATTTATTGATATATAGAAATAAGGTCTTAAAATAGTGGCCCAAAGGGGCATGGTCACTGGCTACATATCTAGGGGAAGACTTTGGCCATGAAACAGAATTATTGGTGATCTGTAGAGCGGGATTATTATACTGCAAAGCAGTGTCCTATTCCATAGGCAACTTGAGCGCGGTCGATACCCAAGCCTCGATGCCATACTCCTATGAATGTATCTCCTTGCGGGAACTCTAATCCTCATAGTATGCTTCTTCGTCGAAGTCACAGTCTTCTTCTGTGCGAAAGTCTGTGGGTTAACAATGGGTGAGTACATACGTACTTAGCAATCCCTAACCATAGGGTGGAAATAGTAGTGGTGATTATAATTAAAGATTGGGTCCTAGCAGAGTATTACAATTCCTACTAGTACCTGGGTTGATGTGAATCTGTTAGGGTTTTTGTCCGATATTTTGATAAGAGTCATGGGATAACTCGATTGGTTAATGGAAATGACATTCACGGTCTGACTATAGTCTTCTAAGATCGTGCCTTAGCAACCGATAAACCACCCCCAATAGCTGTCATGATCTCATGGAGCGCAACACCCGACCACTAGAACACTCATCTTGCAAGTAATCAAAGAACCAACAAGAACAAGTAGAACAAGTACTGAATTACTAAATATAAATAAAGGTTTCAATCTCAATCTCCAATGAAGTGGGGTTCTAAAGATAAGAAGACGAGCGACTGATCTAGCACATATGCTTACAAGCAAATAGCAAAAACTAAACTTGATCTAAACAAAAACCCAAACCCTAACATAGGTGGCGGCTACCGATTATATAGAGGGACATTTAAGGATCCCTCTTCACATCCATAAGGTGCCCCAACACATTACAAGGCCCAATGGCCCAAAAGACGGCGACACAGTGCCCTGACAGATTCTGTATGTCAACTTGTTTTGATGATTCTTGTTGATTCCGATGGAAGTTGGGCCTCAAACTAAAGCCATTGGTTAGCTTATGAAATTATCTTTCTATCCATATGTGGATCATCGAAAATGGAGTTTGTATATGTCCTGGGCGTCTATTTTACTACAAATTGCTCCTAGAGCCCGAGGTGGACTCGAACTTGACATGGATTGGGCCTCCGACTTGGCTTGGATGACCTTGATGACCTCGCAAGGTGGTGGCTAAGGGGGAGGACGTCCAAAAGCTTCCTTTGGGTGTTTTCTATCTCCTAGGGCCGGGGCATGCTCCAACTTGGGCCAGGATCTCAAGGGTAAATAATAAGCTCATGATGTTGTCATAGCTCCCCACAGAAACAGCGACAACATGTCTTAATCATTTGGAGGCCTTGCTGACAGGATATTAATGTTAAACTAGATTCATTTAAAAGTTTATCAAATAAGATTTCTATCAAATATGAATGAACCTCAAAATCACTCGAAAAAGGAGTTATGGCCTTCCTAATGAAGTGTTGTTAGGGTGCTAGCGAACTGAAAATTCAGCATCGATGACCTTGCACTTTGATAGACATTCATACCTAAAAGCAAATAATGATATGTACATATGGAACCAAGTGAATTATACCAAAAATCCTTATGCAAATATATGAATGATCTCACCTTATAATCATTGGTCATATCCAAATGTGTCATGTCTTTATCATGAGGTTAACATCAATTCCATTACCAGTTTCATTACATATAAAAGTAAAAACTAATCTAGTATCCCATCCTAGCATTTGTGAATTCCAAAGACGTGGTTATTTGAATTGATTTAAATAACTCTATAGAGGTGTACAAATTTCCCCACATGATAGGTGCAACCTCATCCATGATCAATGGACAAAATAGGCTTAATGAGGCATCGTACCCGAATGTGCGCGAACTTAGATGTTGTCACACCCAGTTTTCAAAAGAAGACCAAGCACTTGTCATATGTGTACAGGAAGTCCACACATACAACAATAGAATAGAAGTATCAAAACAATATTTATATAAAGTGGAAAACATACTTATTGTAACACTTACAACTAGTATGCGGAATGGATGCTACGCTTCTTCTCGGCCTCCAATCTTCTCGTAGACGGCTGACTAAGGGCTCCATACACCAAGCACTCTGGACTGACTTCTAGAAATTCTATAACATCTTTGTCCTTCTTGTGAGCAGCACTTTGCTACACATTGGGGCGTCGAGGGATAGCAAGGGTGAGCCTGTCTCAAACTCAACAAGAATTGGTGGAAAATATAATGACATGCGAGGCTTAATGAAAGTAAAGACTGACACTGAATAACTATAAATAGCTTTTTAGTTGGTAAATTTTTACTAAAGCAACTTGTTTACTAAAGTGAGTGATAAAACCCAACCCTTAATTAAACGGAGTAAAGTTAAAAACATTATTAATCATCACTATTATTATTAATACCAAGGTAGAAACCTCAAATAGTAACTCAAGGTAGCAACCCTATTAAGAACACATGATAGTGATCCCACCAAACGACGAGGTAGCCACCTCATCAATCCATAAATTGCCTCCACTATCTAAGTGAGTCAAATTCTAATCATGTGAGGATCTGAGCTGCTTGTGACCATGAGCACGACTGATATGTGAGTTTGATCAAATTCTGCAGAGGTTGTTAAACTTTCATTTCAAGTCATGATTCTCATTTGCTTGGGGTCACGACTCCCCAAAACATTAGGTTTCACTATGAGACTCTTCATAGGTTCTAACTAACAGGATGCAACTTGTAAGTTTTGGACGAGATGCTTGGTAGTTCTAGCCATAGCAATGGAACCCTAGACTATCCGACAACTTAATATTCATTACCTAAGTTATTTCTTTGCGCCTACCTAGAAAGTTATACCCTAACAATAGAGGTCTTAATACTGCATCAAGCTAGAGCCACATAGCTCAAAGCTATAAGGTAAGTCCTAGGTGGCCGCTCCATGAACAGGTCCTTAGGGAGGACCGACACGGGTAACCCTAGAAACCAGGCCAAGCTCTAGTACCCATTCCCCCTTTCATCACCTTAACCATGATGCTATCAACATCCTTACTTCTCCATCATTATCATAGTAACCATTAATTACCATTAAAGTATTCATTAGGCATCATTACTTTCATTAACATGTGAGCAGCTAAGCATAACTACACTGTAAATAAGGAATGTGGCAATAGGCTATTTATGTCTTAGAGTTTGCAATATTAAGATATATGCGATGAAAGTAAAATCAATTTAATAAATAGGAGCATATGATCAAATGATGCTTGCACTTGCCTTTTTCCCCAAAGTTTAGCTGCTTAGAAGTCTTCAACTCCTATCTCAGATCTTCAGCTTCCGCTTCGACTGTCGGTCCTCAGCTCCTGGTCTTCAATGCTAATGAACCACACTTGCTCTACTCGCAACTGTTGACGGTTCTTAAGTATCAATTTTAATTATCAAATAAACAAGAGAAAGGACCAATATACAAACAACACCTAGAATTAGGGTTTGATCTAACAGAATTCCACGAGTTTTGTTGTTTATCTGTTTCTGCAGGGGGTTATCAGGAAATAAGGAAGAAAGGCCCACATGTCGGGATTACATAGAGATATCAACACACCGCGTAATTTTCTACCATCTAGAAGACTCCAGAAGCCACAAGAAGAAAGCGGAGGCCGAAAGGGGCCAGGCCCAGGGCGCCCGCCCTCTGTTGGATACCAATTGGGACTCTTTTCGCACACGACGTTCCACCGACCTAAAGGATCAAGGATAACCGTCCAATCAATGTCGGTTTGATCCAATGGCTCACGTTCACTTGAAGGGACTATAAAACCAGACCCCCTGGCCCCTGGAGGAGACAAGTTTATCATAGAGTTGAGGGGTGCCCTCGAAGGAAAACCTCTTCTCTAAATAAAATTTCTTTTTAGGCTTAGCAACCAATGTAAGTAGAAATAGATCTTCTAGTTTCTACTAGATTGAGAGAGATAAAGTGGAGGTGTGGATCGGAGGAAGCCCGGCCTGTCGGTGTCTACTCTGAGCTTGTACCTACGGGATCAAGTTCTCCTAACCCGAGGCTTGCTCCTAGGATTCTTCAGTATTTCGACTTCTAAATTCTAGTAAGTTCTTGTTTTATTGTTCTTTTGGTTTATGAGTTTACTTTAATCTCTTCGCGTAGAGTTTAGAGTGATCATCTCTAGCGTAGACGTGGTGTTTAAGCTAGGATACTCATAGATATTCCTTGACTAGCTAGACCGTGGTAGTAGGGAGGAACGTGACATTTCCGAGTTACCTTTGCAGATCATATCTTGTTAGCAGGAAGGATAGGGTTTATAGGTGCAGGTTGAACATCCTTTGTGGTGTCTAGATTCCGTTAGCCTCCCCAATAGAACAGTAGATCAACCTTACCAAATTTAGAAGGAGATTACGGTTGTAGTCTTCTCTATTTATCACTCACATCGAGAAACATTCTTTGTTGCCTAAAGAGTTAGTAGTAATAGACCGGGTTAGTCAGATGCACTCTTTCTCCTAGTGGTAAAAAATAAAGACGATACTCTGGATAACCTCCCGGGTGAAGTGCTCACCGATATCCGTGCGCTTGCGGATCAATTCCTTATTGCGTTCCCAAATATCCTCAAGCATTTCTGGCGCCGTTGCCGGGGAGAAAGACGGTTTGCTGAGATAACCTTGAGTCTTACTACTAGCTTGTATCTATACTTTTATCTTTTCTTATCTTTTATTTATTTTCTTTATTTGTACCTTATGGAAAACCAAAATTCTAAATCAATCTACCAATTTGCAACACCTTCAGAAACTGACCTTTTACCATGGGAATCATCACAGCCTATCCAAACATCCCAGTATAGGTTAAGTTCTAGGTTGATTGCCATGATTCAAAACCTATCTTTTTCGGGAAAGGAAGACGAAAACCCTTACCTTCATATTAGAGATTTTGAGCAAACATGTGATTGTCTTCGCATTGAAGGCATTTCTGATAAAACTTTACGTTGGAAGCTTTTTCCTTTTTCTTTAAGGGGAGAAGCTAGACAATGGTACAGTCAGAAGGTAAGTCAACAACGAGGTGAATGGGGAGTTTTACGAGCCAACTTTTGTCTAGATTTCTATTCCCTCGACCGTATCGGCGACCTTAGACTCGAAGTCCTATCTTTTAAACAAAAAGATAATGAAACTTTGGGAATATCCTAGAAATGTTTTTCTAATCTTTTAGAATCTGGTCCAAACCTTAATCTTGAAGACCTTGTTCTTTTATTTCACTTTTTTAGAGGTCTTCAGAAATATCACAAACAAATGCTACACACAATGTCTAGAGGTTCTTTCTTTCGCATCCCTACTGATGAAGCTAGAGTGATCCTAGATAGAATCCTAGAAGCTGAGATGGATAATACCCTTCATGATGAAACCTATGAAGCCGAAGTAGACACTCTGCCAAATTCTTTATCTACTTTAGCTATCCCAAGTTCTGAGCCACAAGAGGAAGAAATTCCACCACCGGACTTCATGCTGGATATAGAATCCGATCTTTTTGCCGATTTTGGAAACATTTCAAACTACCATTCCATTGACAAACCCCAAAACGGTCAGTTTAGCATTTATTTGCCAAGTGAATGTCAATAGAGAGAGCTTATCTCAGTCATGAGTAGCGAGTGGTTGGAGGAATCAGAGCTTTCCTCTGATGTGATCCGTTTGGACACATCCTCTATAACTATACGCTGTGCTTATAATTCTGATCGATTTAATGCTCTTTATAATCCTGTTGTGGGGATCAACATCATGTCTGAATCTTTTGCACTTGAACTATTTAAAAATCTTGTCTTAACCCCCACAACAAAGGTCATAAAGGAATCTTCGGGATGATTAGTCCCCAGTCTTGGAATTATTAATGTCCGACCTCTTACGGTAGAAGGTTCTATGGTTCATTTGAACTTCTATATCTTTGATACATGGGACTTCGACCTGTTGATAGGACAACCTTTTAGAAGACTCCTTTATGAAGGTCATACTGGAAAGCTACACATTTCTTTTGGAAAAACCTTTAAAATTCGTTAACAATCTCACACTCCTTAAATAATAAGGCCGAGTCATATCTTTTGCCTGATCCTATGGAGGAGGTAAAGGCTGCATCTCTTGAACGTTTAGAAGAATCAGACTTAGAAGACGAAACTCCTTTCTTCATAGAAGAAGAAGCCGAACCTTCTGAACCTGAACCCTTAGATGAGTTTGCAGAAACACCTAGACCCCCCATAGAGCTTAAAACTTTACCACCCGGTCTTATCTATGCTTTCCTAAACAATAATCCAGAGTTTCCTGTGATCATTAGCGATAAACTCACTCAGGAGCAAACTCTGCGATTAATGACCATTCTTGAGAAACATCACTCAGTTTTCGGCTACTCACTCCAAGATCTTACAGGAATCAGTCCTATGATTTGTACCCATCGTATTCCAACAGATCCTTCTGTTTCACCTTCTCGAGAACCCCAACGTAGACTTAACAACACTATGAGAGAGGTAGTTAAAAAGGAAGTTATAAAGTTGCTGCATGCAGGGATTATATATCCTGTGCCGCACAGTGAGTGGGTAAGCCCAGTTCAAGTTGTGCCCAAAAAGGGAGGCATGACTGTTATTATAAATGAAAAGAACAAGCTAATTCCGCAACGCACCGTCACAGGATGGCGGATGTGCATAGACTATAGAAAACTAAACAAAGCCACGAGAAAGGACACTTTCCTTTACCTTTCATAGATGAGATGCTAGAGCGGTTAGCAAACCATTCGTTCTTCTGTTTCTTAGATGGATATTCAGGGTATCACCAGATCCCAATCCATCCTGATGATCAAAGCAAAACCACTTTTACATGCCCATATGGAACTTATGCTTACCGTAGAATGTCTTTTGGGTTATGTAATGCGCCGGCTTCTTTTCAAAGATGCATGATGTCTATATTTTCTGATATGATTGAAGAGATTATGGAAGTTTTCATGGATGATTTCTCTGTTTATGGAAAAACTTTTGATAGTTGTCTTGAAAACTTAGACAAGGTTTTGCAAAGATGTGAAGAAAAGCACTTAGTCCTTAATTGGGAAAAATGTCATTGTATGGTTAGGGAAGGAATAGTGCTGGGACACCTAGTGTGTGAAAGAGGTATTGAGGTAGACAAAGCTAAAATTGAAGTAATTGAACAACTACCTCCACCTGTGAATATAAAAGGAATTCGAAGCTTTCTTGGCCATGCTGGTTTTTATCGTAGATTCATAAAAGATTTTTCATTCATTGCTATACCACTTACTCATTTGCTAGCCAAGGATGCTCCTTTCGAATTTGATGATGCATGTCTAACATCTTTCAATTTATTAAAGAAAGCACTCATCTCTGCACCAATCATTCAACCCCCAGATTGGTCATTGCCTTTTGAAATTATGTGTGATGCTAGTGATTATGCTGTGGGGGCAGTTTTGGGACAAACTAAAAATAAGAAGCATCATGCAATTGCTTATGCTAGTAAAACTTTGACAGGAGCTCAACTTAACTATGCAACCATTGAAAAAGAGCTTCTGGCTGTTGTCTTTGCCATTGATAAATTTAGATCTTATTTAGTTGGAGCTAAAATAATAGTTTACACTGATCATGCTGCACTAAAATATTTGCTCACTAAAAAAGAAGCTAAACCTCGCCTGATTAGATGGATGTTATTACTCCAAGAATTTGACTTAGAAATAAAAGATAAAAAGGGAGTAGAAAATTCTGTTGCAGATCACTTGTCTAGAATGTATTTTAAGAGTCCACAGGAAACCCCCATCAATGATTCACTCCGGGACGACATGCTCTACGGGATTAACAGGTCTAACCCCTGGTATGCAGATATTGTTAATTTTATGGTTTCAGGGTATGTACTGCCAGGAGCAAACAAGAAGAAGCTTATTCAAGAAAGTCGTTCACATATATGGGATGAGCCATACCTCTTCCGAGTATGCTCTGATGGCTTACTCAGGAGATGTGTCACCACTGAGGAAGGATGGAAGATCATCGACAGATGTCATTCATCACCATATGGAGGTCATTATGGAGCATTCCGTACACATTCAAAGATCTGGCAGTGTGGATTCTACTGGCCTACAATGTATGAAGACACGAAGCAATATATCAGAAGATGTGGGCCATGTCAAAGGCACGGAAACATAAATACAAGGGATGTAATGCCACTCACCACCAACCTTCAGATTGAGCTCTTTGATGTCTCGGGAATAGACTATATGGGTCCATTTCCTCCATCAAAGAAGTGTGAGTACATCTTGGTGGCAGTTGACTACGTCTCCAAGTGGGTAGAGGCATTACCTTGCAAGCATGCCGACAACATCAGTTCAAAGAGGATGTTTGAAGAAATTATATTTCCAAGATTTGGAGTCCCCAGAGTAGTGATAAGTGATGGAGGAGCACACTTCGTCGACAAACGCTTCAAGCAATATCTATCAAAACATGGAATCCGTCATAACGTCGCTACCCCCTACCATCCTCAGACAAGTGGCCAAGCAGAGACTTCCAACAAGCAAATCAAGAATATTCTTCAGAAGACAGTAAATGAAATGGGAACGGCGTGGAAAGACAAGTTACCCGATGCACTCTGGGCATACCGGACAGCATACAAGACCCCAATTGGAATGTCTCCATACCAATTGGTGTACGGGAAGACTTGCCACCTACCTGTTGAACTAGAGTTCAAAGCACACTGGGCCATAAAGAGATGGAATATGGACCTAGATGTTGCTGGAGATCATAGAAGAATGCAACTATCAGAATTGGAAGAATGGCGAGAGAAAGCATATCACAATTCAAAGATCTACAAAGAAAGAGTCAAAAGGTGGCATGACAAGAGAATCAAGAAGAAGGGATTCACACCTGGAGATAAGGTATTACTTTTTAATTCCAGGGTGAAGCTTTTCGGGCATGGAAAACTCCGGAGCAAATGGGAAGGACCATTCAAGGTAATTAATTCATCATCCCACGGAGCTATCACACTTCAAAATGACGAAGGTAGGTTATTCAAGGTAAATGGTCAACGTCTTAAATTATTTTTAGAGCCCAATAAAGAATTAGAAGAAATAGACGTAGTCCATTTTTACCTTCCCATGGAGAATTAGAGCCCGACACTTTTAATCTGATGTTTTTGGGTCACACATATTTTCCTAAAAAGTTTAGCATCTAGAAACATGCTGGAGAAAGCGGACCCACAGAGGAGCCAGAGAGAGGGCGGGCGCCCAGATCAGGTGGGCGGGCGCCCAGCTCCTGTTCCCTCTCGGTCCCGATTTTCTCTGTTATGGAAAATGCATTTATGGTAATCCGAATAATCCCTCAGATGGAAAGTTTCTCACGCACATCGACGGGAGCAACCCGAACAACCCCTAGAGGCACTTTTTGACCCCTATATAAACAGACCCCTGACATCAGTTTTCAAACACCAAACCACCAAGCCTTCTCTTCTTCTTCAATTAGAGCTTGATTAGTTCCTCGCTGCTCCAATGGCCGAGAAGTTCCACGATGATTGGGAAGTCGTCCCCTTCAACCTCAACATGGAGCCTGTGGAAGACCCCGACGCCCGTGCTCTCGTCCCGGCCAACACAGAGCGACAGCTAGAAGCCATGCCATCACGCCAACGCAGCTCCATCCAATCCTATCATGCTCAACCAGTTCTCACTGCATCGCCACAACCCCTACTCCTCAAGGGATCATCATCCAAGACGAAGACCACCATCAAGGTGCCAACCGGCACGAGGATCCTTCCACCCAGATCCAATGAGAGGGTCGTTGGAGTCAAGACCGACCGGAGCTGCGAGATCAGCAGCATTCGCTACACTACGGAGGAGGAGAGGCTTTACTTTGAAGGGATTAGAGCAGACAAAGTCCGTTTCATCCCTCCAAAGGCAGCCCCGAAGCACACTCTCAATGCTTTTGAGACACCTCCCAAGCGTCGCAAGACTATAATGGATATTGATGAGGACGTTCGCAGACTAGACAGAGTTATCATAGACCTCCAGTCCTCGATTAATTCCCTCACTAGGAAGCTCTCTAACCACAACACCGTTATACTAGGCCTTAGGCAGGATCTTGCCAGTGCCAACAAGAAGATTAAGGAATTAGAGCGCCGCTAAGTTATCTAGATTAGACCTTGAGGCAAATGCATTTTAGTCATCTATCTTTAAATTCGGTTTAGGTTTACTATTATCATCAGTTTGTTACTATTGTCGTCAGTTTGCTACTAGTCTTTTGTAATAAATGCCTCAAGATTAATAAAGAGTATTATTATTATTATTATTATGTCTTGTGTGTCTCTACTTTATTCTTGTGCAAGAAAGCAGAAAACAAGTATGGGGGAGATCCCTCAACACGCCAAACATACTTCGACTACACCGCTCCACAATTCAGATACATACTCTGCACACTTTACTTTACACATGCACATATCTTGGATTATGCAGAATATTGTTTTCGAACATGATAAATTAAAAAGATTAAAATATTTCTAATCATGATTAATCTCACTCTGTGATATTTCCTGAAACTTGCAATTATTGAAAATCATTTTAAAACCCTGTGTTTCTTAAGTCAATATGGAATATTAGATGGCACAGTATGAGTTTCTTATTCTTGATATCATTGTTGCTTAGAGAATTTATTTCAAAATCTACAAAATTCTAGCTACCATCCTCAGTGTTTTATATGCCAGATAAAAACTGAAAATATTAATTATGATTATAAAAGCTATCTACTCTGTATTAAGTTTGTTCAAAATGAGTTAGACCCTTGTTGAGAGATTTATCATGCTCCTAAGATCAAGACATTTATTTAGAAAGATTCACTCTTCCGAAGTATTATTGCATTAGAGGCATGGGCTATGCAAAAATAAAGATATTTCGAGGAAATAAAAAGGAGCAAGTGCTCGATAACCTCGCAGAAAAAAATGGACAAACGTCCAGCAGTAGAATTAGGGGTACCTCGGTATCCACTTAAAAAAAAGAAAAAAAAGAAAAAAGAGAAAAGAGAGAAAAGAGAAAAAAAATGATAGCCCATGGTCCCTCTATTAAGCAATATGCCAACAAGAGTTGACAAAGATTTTAATTTCCAAAGTCTTTGATCTAAGAGTATGACATTCCCCTCCTCGGATCCCGTTTTGATCAAGCAATAAATGCAAGGTAAGTATGCTTGAGAATTTTTGCAAATTAAAACAGCCTCAGTGAGATATATAAAAGATAATGAGTGATCTGAGAACCTATGAGGATAAAAGGTATGCTAACTTTCTTTCAAAAATATACAAAAACTCCAAGGACAGGATTAAGAAGAAAGGATCTTTACTCTTAACCATATACTTCCCTGACTATAGTACACAGTGGGTTTTAACACCCTGCTGTTATGAAGAGAATATTTAAAAAATGTTTTACCTCAGATATTGTTCTTAACTATCCTTTTCTCGAGGACGAGTAAAAGCCTAAGTATGGGGGTATTTGTTGACGGTTCTTAAGTATCAATTTTAATTATCAAATAAACAAGAGAAAGGACCAATATACAAACAACACCTAGAATTAGGGTTTGATCTGACAGAATTCCACGAGTTTTGTTGTTTATCTTTTTCTGCAGGGGGTTATCAGGAAATAAGGAAGAAAGGCCCACATGTCGGGATTACATAGAGATATCAACGCACCGCGCAATTTTTTACCATCTAGAAGACTCCAGAAGCCACGGGAAGAAAGCAGAGGCCGAAAGGGGCTAGGCCCAGGGCGCCCGCCCTCTGTTGGATGCCGATCGGGACTCTTTTCGCACACGACGTTCCACCAACCTAAAGGATCAAGGATAACCGTCCAATCAATGTCGGTTCGATCCAATGGCTCACGTTCACTTGAAGGGACTATAAAACCAGACCCCCTGGTCCCTGGAGGAGACAAGTTTATCACAGAGTTGAGGGGTGCCCTCGAAGGAAAACCTCTTCTCTAAATAAAATTTCTTTTTAGGCTTAGCAACCAATGTAAGTAGAAATAGATCTTCTAGTTTCTACTAGATTGAGAGAGATAAAGTGGAGGTGTGGATCGGAGGAAGCCCGGCCTGTCGGTGTCTACTCCGAGCTTGTACCTGCGGGATCAAGTTCTCCTAACCCGAGGCTTGCTCCTAGGATTCTTCAGTATTTCGACTTCTAAATTCTAGTAAGTTCTTGTTTTATTGTTCTTTTGGTTTATGAGTTTACTTTAATCTCTTCGCGTAGAGTTTAGAGTGATCATCTCTAGCGTAGACGTGGTGTTTAAGCTAGGATACTCATAGATATTCCTTGACTAGCTAGACCGTGGTAGTAGGGAGGAACGTGACATTTCTGAGTTACCTTTGCAGATCATATCTCGTTAGCAGGAAGGATAGGGTTTATAGGTGCGGGTTGAACATCCTTTGTGGTGTCTAGATTCCGTTAGCCTCCCCAATAGAACAGTAGATTATCCTTACCAAGGTTAGAAGGAGATTACGGTTGTAGTCTTCTCTATTTATCACTCACATCGAGAAACATTCTTTGTTGCCTAAAGGGTTAGTAGTAATAGACCGGGTTAGTCAGATGCACTCTTTCTCCAAGTGGTGAAAAATAAAGACGATACTCTGGATAACCTCCCGGGTGAAGTGCTCACCGATATTCGTGCGCTTGCGGATCAATTCCTTATTGTGTTCCCAAATATCATCAAGCATTTCTAGCGCCGTTGCCGGGGAGAAAGACGGTTTGCTGAGATAACCTTGAGTCTTACTACTAGCTTGTATCTATACTTTTATCTTTTCTTATCTTTTATTTATTTTCTTTATTCTTACCTTATGGAAAACCAAAATTCTAAATCAATCTACCAATTTGCAACACCTTCAGAAACTGACCTTTTACCATGGGAATCATCACAGCGTATCCAAACATCCCAGTATAGGTTAAGTTCTAGGTTGATTACCATGATTCAAAACCTATCTTTTTCGGGAAAGGAAGACGAAAACCCTTACCTTCATATTAGAGATTTTGAGCAAACATGTGATTGTCTTCGCATTGAAGGCATTTTTGATAAAACTTTACGTTGGAAGCTTTTTCCTTTTTCTTTAAGGGGAGAAGCTAGACAATGGTACAGTCAGAAGGTAAGTCAACAACGAGGTGAATGGGGAGTTTTACGAGCCAACTTTTGTCTAGATTTCTATTCCCTCGACCGTATCGGCGACCTTAGACTCGAAGTCCTATGTTTTAAACAAAAAGATAATGAAACTTTGGGAAAATCCTAGAAACATTTTTCTAATCTTTTAGAATCTGGTCCAAACCTTAATCTTGAAGACCCTGTTCTTTTATTTCGCTTTTTTCGAGGTCTTCAGAAATATCACAAACAAATGCTACACACAATGTCTAGAGGTTCTTTCTTTCGCATCCCTACTGATGAAGCTAGAGTGATCCTAGATTGAATCCTAGAAGCTGAGATGGATAATACCCTTCATGATGAAACCTACGAAGCCAAAGTAGACGCTCTGCCAAATTCTTCATCTACTTTAGCTATCCCAAGTTCTGAGCCACAAGAGGAAGAAATTCCACCACCGGACTTCATGCTGGATATAGAATCCGATCTTTTTGCCGATTTTGGAAACATTTCAAACTACCATTCCATTGACAAACCCCAAAACGGTCAGTTTAGCATTTATTTGCCAAGTGAATATCAATTGAGAGAGCTTATCTCAGTCATGACTAGCGAGTGGTTGGAGGAATCAGAGCTTTCCTCTGATGTGATCCGTTTAGACACACCCTCTATAACTATACGCTGTGCTTATAATTCTGATCGATTTTATGCTCTTTATAATCCTGTTGTGGGGATCAACATCATGTCTGAATCTTTTGCACTTAAACTATTTAAAAATCTTGTCTTAACCCCCACAACAAAAGTTGGAGTTAACCTTAGTCATATTTTATTTATAAACATTTAATATTATTTAAGTCACTTAAATATTATAGTTTGAAAATGTAGACACGTGAGAACAACTATTATAATTGGTATATCATTCACATTTAAACTATGATAATTATTATATCTATAATTAAGAAATATATAAGTTAGTATTATAAAAGTATGAAGTATAAAGTTTAAGTTGTTTTTAATTTGAAACGACATTGAATAGTTATTAGTCGAATTAACGTTTATGTTGAAATTCAAAAGCATAGATAATGGTAAGTCACTGCTAACACATAGCTTATGTCGGCACGAAGCGAACAAGATAAGAATGGATTAAAATGGAGCTGAAACGCAGAATCTATGGCCAGAACTAGGTCGTAGGGACCTATTTGCAAAGAAAAACTAGAACCAGAGGCTACTAGAAAAAACCGAGGGTCTAAATGTAATTAAACAAAGCTATTGAAGGCTTACTCGAAATAGAGAGGGCTTGGATGATGATATCTGTTACCCTAAAGCATAGGGGCTCAAATGGAAATTGGAGGGACCTATCTCTAATTATTTGTGAAAGGCTACAGGTTAATTACTGAAGAGCGAAGGGGCTTTTTTGCAGAAGGCTAGGATTGACCAGGGCTTGACCACTTTGATGCAGTCTGCGCTGACATGGCGTGCGCATGGCTTACACATGGCGTGCATATGGGCTGACATGTGGCGGTTGACATAGCGGCAGGATCTGTGCAGCAACATAGTGGCTATGGGGCTCGACGGGGCTAGGTGAGGGCACCAAGGTGTGGAGCACATCCACACGAGCATGATGCAGGGCTCCATGATGGTCGAGGCTAGCCAGAGGTGGTGGCTTAGGTGGTGGCACCATTGATGCCAACGACAAGCTCAGTGGGGCAGTGTTGTGGGGTGCTAGCACCTAAATGGCTTGCATGGGGTGAGGCGAACTCGGCAGTGCCATTCCATGTGGGAGAAGACGACCGACGGTGGCACTAGACGCAGCGGAGCGGATCAAGAATGGCAGACGAACTATGGTGAGCACGTGTGCACAATAGAGAGGGAGAGGGGAGAAGAGAACGGTACCAACAACTTTCTCTCCACATCGTGGAGCTCGGGGACTACCTCTCAATGGTAGGGACTCGTTAGTGGAGAAGATCGACAGGGCAGTGCGAGCTCCGAGCGGTGGTTATGGCGGTAGGGCACTAGGGCTAGGGTTCTGGGTGGAGGCGGCTATGGCTCCTAGGGTTCAAGGGGGTGGCGGCCATCCTCAATCTATGTGCATGAAGATCAAGCATCGACGGTGGCTTCCGTCTCTTCTAACATGGTGAGGAAGATGACCATGCCTGTTGACAAGTGGGGCTTGGGCATCAACGATTGTGCGAGCTAGCAGGCAGGGCCCGCATTGTAGTGGTCGAGGCATGGGGCGGCGGAGTAGGCCGTGCTACCGCTGTGATTGAGAGCTAGGCCGTGAGTAGCGTTGGGCCAAGGCCCAGCATTGAGGCAGGCGTGTGGGGCTGAGGGAGGGGCCGACAGAGTGACCGGGCAGCCGCCGCCGCTGCTGCTAGTCCGTAGGTGCGTGCACTGGAGCAGAGCAGGCCGGCTGCAAGCAAGCGTGGGATAGAAACAAGAAAGAGAGGAAGGGGTAAAAGAAAAAGGCTTTTCTGTTTAGGAAATCTATTTTCAAACCATTTTGCAATTGTTTTTTTTAATAGGACTTTGAAGAATTTTTTCAAAATCAAAAAGGGCCTAATCATGGTCGGATCAAATTTTAGAAATTTATTTTATCACACAAGCAAAACAAAGCTAGCCACAAAAGCACACCAACAAATTCATATTAATTCTACAAAAACTTTATAAATCCACATTTTTCTCATTTTGCAATGACAACAATTAATCAAATCTTGACATATTTTAGAAAAAATATTAAATCCTTTATTTTATTTAGTGTTATCTAATAACAACCTAAAATAGAAATTTTGGGGTGTTATAGATGTCCATATAACTCTACTATGGCTTGTCAAGGGTTGGAAACACAAAACCAGGATGAAACCAAATCATCGCAACATCATGATACCAAATCATCACAAAAGAACATGGCTAGAACATGGCCAAGAAAATCAAGGGCTCAAATGTGGCCAAAAACCAAAAACTTAATGTGGAAGATCACATAGCATCCATGCCAACTGGACCATGGAAGAAAACCTATCCCTACGTTGGCTCTTGATATTCCGCTGCCTACACCAGCCTCCTAGTAGAAATTGTACTTCTATCTAATGGGGTGTGAGATCGATCTTATCCATAAAGACATGCGGCTATACATCACCCCACTAGGACAGAGGGACTATGAAACGGTCCTTATGTGACACAGGCGAGTATCTCCCATAGGAATCCTCTCCAGGCATCCCTCCAAGGTAAACTAGCTCCATAGTTTACCACCAGTCGCCCCCTGTCGGGGTTTAGTTTCAGGTTTAACCAGTTTTAAGTTCCATTATTAAGCCTAAGTATATTCATAACGTGGAGCTCATAAAACAAGATAACCATTTATCTTAATTCGTCCATAAGCATATCACAATAATAAAGATCTTATCCTAGGATAATAATCTTCGTCATATTTTAGCATTTTAGTGGATTAAAGTAAGATGGTAGGGAGGGGAGCTAGAACTTGCCTTCATTGTTGTCATCTTTCAGCACGTCTATGAAATTTGGGTCCTCATCCTCTTGACGATTACAATCGACTATCAGTTGTATCGATTGAAACAAGACTACCACTAACCACAAAAGAAAGGGCACAAGCAAAGATAGAACAATATGGTGGCACTAGGTGGAAAAGGTAGGGTTGGATTCTAGAAGAATTTTAGAGGTGGTTTTAGGTAAAAATGGGTTAGGGTTTAAAATTTATGTATATTAGAAGTTTATTCTAGAGTTATTTAACTAGGTAGAAATTTATATGCATTTTCTGGTGCATGAAGATGAAAGGACCTAATTGGCCTAGGGGGTGAATAAGCCTCACAAACTCGAATTTGCAGAAGTTAAATACCAGACCGGAAGTTTCTGTGGTCTAGATCAGAAGTTCCAGTTAGGGGTATCAGAACTTTCGGTCCAGATCAACAAAGCTCCCGGTGCCCTAAACAAGCTATGAAATCAGAGTGAATTGAGTTGGGATTTCAGATCTAGTGTTACCACACCCTCTTAGAGGTTGTTGAAGGTGATGTTGAGCTCCTCAAGGTTTGGCACCACACCAAGTCATAGATCGACACAAACCACCTATGAAATAGGAGGTAGAGAGGAAGAACGACAAGAACAATGAGCACAAAGGGTAGTCGAAGCTACCACCACAACAGGACAAGGTATTTTTACCGAGGTTCAGCAATCTCCACAAAGGAGTTCCTAGGTCCCCATTGTTGAGGTGACCACTAAGGTCCAACCATGAAGGTCTCCTCTCTCAAGCAACCACGAAGGTCAACTTGAGATTTCCACTAAGAATCAAGAGGTAATACAAACACTTTGGGGTGCCCTCACAAATGAATCAACACAAGCAACCATGAAGAATGCCTAGCTAGCTAGGGTTCCAAGAACCCAAGAGTAATAGACACAAACCAAGCCAGCAAGTCAGGGAATCCAAGTGCTCAAGTCAAAGATCGATGCTCCCACCCTCTAATCTCACATCCCTAGCTCAAACAATTAAAGATTGAAGCTTAGAGGCAAAGGGGGAGAGAGAGTGGGTGAGTCACAGCTTGGAGAGAGTTAGAAGGCAGAGAATGAGTGTAATGAGCTCAGGCAATGGTTAGAAATGAAGGTAAGAACTATTTATAGTGTGGCACCGGAAGTTCTGGTGCCTAGGACCAGAACTTCTAGTCCACCGAGATCTGATGGTTGTGGAGGCTTGGCCCCACTAGGACTTCCAGTCAGAGACCAGAATTGAATCCTGGAACGCGAAGGTACGTGCACAAATTCATGTGCGAACTTCCGGTCATGAACTGGAACTTCTTGTCCAACACCAAAAGTGTTTCTTGTAGCACGAGAGATCCTGCAGATTGTTTCTATGAGGACTTCCAGTCCGGGACCAGAACTTCTCGTCCATACTGAGACTTTCGGTCAGAGAGTGAAAGTGATCTCTGAAATGCGAGTGCACCTCACTTACCCCAAATGGAACTTCCAGTCAGCTTGACCGAAACTTTTGGTCCTCTACTCTTAGCTAAAAGTCAGTCGACAAGAGCACTTTTTGTCCCCATTTTGCTAACTAGTTTTATGTCCCTCTAAATATTGTGGCGTTTCCTATGACCCAAATAAAGATAGAAGGTTTTGAAGCCGTTAGGTCGAGGCATCTTTTGTCCATCAAAATTTAGGGTGCTATAAGTTACCAGATGTGTTCATTCAATTCCATCAATGGACTAATACATATAGGTTTTACTTGATAAACATGTTAGTCCCTAATTTGATTATCATTAATTATCCAAAATCCACATGGGGGCTAATGCACTTACAAACTCCCCCTTTTTGTTAATTGATGACAACCAACTTAGGCTTACAATAGATGTAAAGAATTTAATCTTTTGAATTCCAAAATTTAAGTTGAGCTCTCCCTTAATGTATGCATAGGATTTGGAATTTCAAATCTTGATTAAAATCAAGATCGCATACATTTAGAATGGGCTTCCCCTAAGTTTTGCAATTCGTGGGGTGCCTAAGTGTGTGTGAGGAAATAAAGCATGATGCATATGACAAGATATAACACAAGAGTAAACCAAAAGAACTTGAATAGTTAATCAACATAACCATTCCAAAATAACATCTTATCACAACATAGCACAAGAGGCTAAACAAGCAGAAGTAGATGTTAAGCATAAAGGTTGTAGCCTACAATCATCCATCACACACAAAATGCTTAAGTTTACCACATGGTTCACCACACGAGAGAATTATTACAAAATAAAGTTTTAACTACCCCTATTACATCAAGATAAGCCTAACACTCCCCCTTTGGCATCAAATGCCAACAAGGGTAGGAAGCGTGAAGCTCCAAGGGGGGGGGGAAGGACAGGAGTCGAGCTACTCATCATCATCATCATCATCATCATCATCATCATCATCATCATAGTCCACCAAGTTGGTCTTTCCAAAAGGATCAGCTGAAGTAGACTGCCCAGCCCGAGGACCAAAACTTGGAGGGCGAGAGGTAGAAGTCCTAGTGATGTGGTCAGCACCACTGAAGAGATCCTAGAAAGTGAACCTGCCTTAGTGTCCTCCATAGAGTATCCTATAGGAAGATCAACACCATATGTAGGATCAAAGGCACCTATCTGCTAAAAGTCCTACAAATCCTCACCATCAAACTGCTCCTCCTCATACTCTTGATATGGATCCTAGAATGGATGAAGAGGAGAAGCTGGAGGGAAACCTGCCTTCTCCTCAAGGAAACTCATGCACCTATCCTGCTTAACCTGGCAATAGCAGAAATGAGACATAAACCTCTGAAGTGCATGGCGAATGGCATTGCCATGACTGTGACCATGGCTATGGCCACACCCATGCCCACGCTCACCTAAAGCATCAGCTAGAGGGTCCATAGGTACATGTTGCTCATCATCTGCCACAGCTGCATCCTCATCCTCTTGTACTGCACTACTGCCACCATCATCAGTTGCAAGCTCTTTCCCTTTGCTGGTCTTAGCTTGTAACTGCCTCACACTCCAATCCTAATGCGTTATGTCATGATGAAATCCAAAACCAGTAACTTGCTCAATGATATACATGAGGTAAGGAGCATAAGGGAAAGACTGACTTGAGGTTAAGGAAACCTTCTGAATGTGGCGCCACATAAGATCAGTCACACTAAACCTTTTCTCAAGCCCAAAGCAAACAAGAATGGTGGGAGCATGATTTTGTACAGTAGTAGCATCACCAATCTTGGGATCAATAGTGGCCCTGAGCAAATTGTTGAGCACATAAAAATAGGGCTTCAATATATAGGGCTGCCTCAATGAAATATGCCTTGCCTGCCCCATTGGGATAAAGATCATATATACTAGGAGCATCAAGATCCTGCTAATCAAAACCAAGAAGACAAGCGAACTGACGGTAGTCACACCATTAATGTAGACCCTCTATCATCTAATGTAGTACTTTGTGCTCTTCATCAATATATAATGTAGCCTAGAACTGATAGATTACCTCATTGTTCCAGTCATGCTTGAAAGTCATGAGTGGCAAGATGCACCACTCCTCAAGGCTCTCAATCAAGGCATGAATCTCTGCATGATGATGATTCTGCAGCGAGAGTAAAGAAGGTACCTTGTGCATATTGATAGGTGTAGTAGGACCAAGGATACCCCTCTTCATGTAGATAGATGCATAGTAATCCTTGTGGAACTGAGACCAAAAGTGATCTTTCACACCCTCAAACTTGGACCAAGCAAATGGATTATCTTGCCTCATGCGCTTTACATTAGAATATTGAGCTTTATAATCAATACCTCGCACAGGGATGCAACCGATAGGATCGGTGGGTCGGCGAATGCTAGTGAAGCGATTCTAGTGGTGCTAAAGAATCTGATTCATGGTGTACTGCCCAATGCGCACCAGAGAGTGGTGAACAACCTCTGGGTTGATGGCCGTCCCTCCACCTGAATCTGACTTGGGGCCACTGCATTATGGACCACAATGTAGTGTCAAGGAGGAGGACATGGGATGGTGAATCGATCTGGGCAAGAGCATGGACCTTCATCAGATATCCCCTGCTGCCATGATGGTTGCCCCTACTACTAAGATGGAGGAGGATTGGTGGTGCAATGAGTACAAGGACCACATGCACGCTCCTTCTCACCATCACCCAAACTTTGAGGGCGAGGACATGTAGAACATGAAGGATTCGCACCACAATCCGACATGCTACAACACATACATGGCAAGGAAGGACTCAAACATGACTTGAGAGGAATGCGGCAAATAGATGGAAGAGTGAAGCCATGAACACGTGTAGTCCACTGCACACCAGAAGTTCTAGTGCAGGGGACCGAAAGTTCCGGTCCAAGGCAGTGGACGGCATGTGGGCACGTCTCGACAATTCCATCCATACAACTATCATGATAGGCATTCACAAAGCATGTATAGACAAAATAGAGCAAGCATGTGTGAGGAACCGACCCAAAACAAAGTACATTGGGAGATCAGGCGCGAAATCTCGGCTGAATCCACACGCGTGGAGTCCTTCTGGCGACCACAAACACCACCAAATTAAAGCGATCTCCAAGCCTTGGACAAGATCCCCCTTGAAGGGATTGGAAGAGGATGAAGGAGGAGGGAGATCACGGTGGAAGGAGAAGGAATCGCTGCAACCGTCAGGTAGAGAGAGAGAGCCGGGTGGATAAAAGGAAGAATAGGGTCCATGCGGCCCGCTATTTATACCGTAGTCAAAATGACTGACCGGAAGTTCTGGTGGAAATGACCAGAGACCAGAAGTTTCGGTGAGAAATCGGAAGTTCCAGTCGAACTTTAAAGAGCAAGAATAGGGTGAACCACATAGTAAACTGAAACCATCCCAAATTTGTGTAGATTTTGTGAAGCCATTACATAACTATGGACACATTTGAGTTGTGAAAAATAGGTTTTGAAAATTTCACACAATTTTTCACAAAAGTTTTTACCTATACAATCAAGTGTGTAAAAGACATCAAGCCACGTTACAGAGAATTAACGCCTCGAAGCACAAAATCTTGACTCATCTAGAGGTTTGGTGAAGGAGACTTTTACATGTATATCATTATGAAAGATCATAATTTCCTACAAGCCATTAAAAAGTTTGAGCGGTTATAGGTGCTATCGTCCAAAAACTTTTTGTCATCCATGTCATTCCATCCACCTTCGGTTAGTTTTTCACCGTCTGCCAACTCTGACATGTGGGTTCAGTCAGCAAAGATGTCCAAAATACCCCTCCTTCCTTATACCCGCTGCTCGTCTCGGAACGCAGGGGGATATTAGCGGAGGGACTCGGCTTGGAACGCGGGGCAGTAGGCAGGCATGCGTGGACGCTCATGCATGCGCGTGACGCGAGGGTGGGGGCAGGGGCACACCTGCTACTTTGGTGCTAGCTGCAGGCAAGGCGTCAGAGACAAGACGCGAAAAGGCGCATACGCACAGCATCATGAACCTCCGACGAGCGCGCTGCCCCGGGCCGCGTGATCGGGGGGCGAGCAAAATGCAGTGGCTCTTGGCTCACCGGGGAGCACGACATGCGCGTCATGATGCCAGACAGTGTTTGCTTGGCGATGGGCACGACACGAGTTTACAGGCATGCCGTGAAGCTGTGGTTGGCGATAATGTTTTAAATAGCGGGCTAAGCCTTTTAGCGGCAACCTCTCTAAAAGGCTAAGAAAAGCTATAGCACGCTAATAGCAGGCTAAGCCATTTAGCGGCTGAGCAAAAAATATGTCAAACATCATATAATTTTACACATAATAAAGATAAAAATATTATGAATACCAATAGAGATAGATATTTCAAAGTCTTACTAACACATTACATCAAAGTTTGTAGTTCATACATGATACATCAATAATATCATACATCACATAGGGATATATCCTTGCTATTTGGGCCTCTAAGTTATTTGGGCCGATGGAAATGAAGCCCAAAACCAAATAGCGGCGCTAAACTAACCCAATTTAGCGAAATTAGCGCGCTATTAACTGCTAATAGCGGGAACAATCATTTAGAGTTAAAATCTTCATAGCTTAGCAGTTTTCTTCCAGAAGTTTTCTTCCAGAACGCTAAATAGTGCTATAGCATCAGCTATAGCACGCTATTTAAAACAGGAATGCGAACGTGGTGCCCTCCGCACCGGCGGCGGAGGTTAGTTGAGGTTGTGCGGTCCCCTAGTGCTTAGCTCAGGTGGGCAAGCATTTAGCAGTGGCTATTTTGGCCATCTTTTATGCTCGTCTTGGACCTTCACTTGTGTTTGATTCAACCGTCACCGTCAGTTTGTATCTGCTGCTTGTCCACGCGATCTGCCTCATCCTCCGACGACCCAGACTTGTTGGACAGCAGTGCCTGGATGTTGCTCAACACAACAGGTCCGCCGCGTCCACGGTCACGGCGTGCCCCTCGCCCGACGCCAGCGCCGCGGCGCGCGCGTACCCGAAGAAGAGCACTTGCACCACCACGTGCAGCGGTAGGAGCTCGTCCAAGGACCATCGCGTGCTGTCGAAGTTCACGCTTTCTGCCGAATGTGACCGCCGGTGCCCGCCCGAGTGTGTCGGCTGTCGTCGTCAGGGCTCCCGGACAGAGCCAGTGCCGGCGCTGGCCGGACCGTCGCGCACCATAGTGCGAAGTCGTTGAGGATGGCCGACACGGTGTCCATGTCGTACAGCGTCTCGCTGATGCAGGACAGTGACAGGACCAGCAAGTAAGCGACGCTGGCTTCCTCCAGCTGCCACGCCACCAGCAAGTCGGGACTAGCTTTGCCTTGGACGCCGCGGACGCGCTCAGTATGTTGGCGGCCTTGAGGAGCTTGAGCAGGAAGCTGTAGGACACGACATCCCTCTTCACCGGGAGCAGGCTAATGATCTTCTCAAGCAGGACTGCAGGAGGCGGTGCCTTGTGGTGACCTATGCTTCACGTGCATCGCACTGCCGGCATCATGGTCGTCGAACGGCTGGTCCACCGAGAGCGAGAGCTCATCCTTGACGACGTTGGGCAGCCACCACCGTGCGTATGCCTTGAGGGCGTCACCGACGGTCTTGCCCTTAATGGCATATGCCCTCACTCTTCCATCCATTGGATTCGCTTTAACAAGTGTGCAAACACACATCTCAAAACAGTTTCGCAATGAGATGTGTGTTTGCACACTTCTCAAAGCGAATCCAATGGGTAGGAGAGTGAGGGCACATGCCCTCAAGGGCAAAGAAAACTTTACCCGAAGAACACATCCAACTTAGCAGAACTTGGCGGTGGCGGAGGTTGAGTGGCACTAGAGGAATGAAAAACTTTTACGCGGAGATCAGATGTGAGGGTATTTTGGACTTTTCTTATGGCAGTTTAACGCTGTTAGAGATAAAATTGGACGGAATGGCGTGGACGCCAAAAAAGTTTTGGAATATGGCACCTATAACTGCTCAAATTTTTTAATGGTTTGTAAGAAATTACGACCTTTCATAATGGCATACATGTAAAAGTCTCTTGGTGAAGATATCGCCTAACTAAAATTTGGTTCTCACATGTTGAACAACGATATCTCCTTTGGATTGGTGGTCTCTTAGGAAATAGTAGCAAATGTCTACGTGCTTTGTCCTAGAGTGGTTTACAGGGTTGTCGGCTAGCTTGATTGCTCCCTCATTGTCACACAAGAGGAGAATCTTGCTTTGCTCACAACCAAAGTCTCTCAAAGTTTGCTTCATCCAAAGAAGTTGGGAATAGCAAGCACTGGCCGCCACATACTCGGCCTCAGTGGCGGAACGAGCAATGAAGTTTTGTTTCTTAGAACTCCAAGATACCAAAAACCTACCAAGAAATTGGCAAGTCCCGGAAGTGCTCTGTTGCTCCACCCTGCAACTGGCATAATCTGAATCGGAATAGCCAACTAGAGTGAAAGTGGATCCCTTTGGGTACCACAAGCCAAGATTAAGAATGAACACAAGATACCAAAAGATTCTCTTAACAGCCATAAGGTGACATTCTTTCGGATTAGCTTGAAATCTTGCACACATGCACAAATTAAGCATAATATCAGGCCTAAATGCACAAAGGTAAAGCAAGGATCCAATCATGGAGCGATATACCTTTTGATCTACAGCCTTGCCGTCTCCATCAAGATCAAGATGTCCAGTAGTAGGCATTGGTGTCTTTATGGGTTTGGCCTTGTCCATGTCAAACTTCTTTAGCATGTGAGTAGTATAGTTGGTTTGACTGATGAATGTACCATCTTTTAGTTGCTTGATTTGAAATCCAAGAAAGTATGTCAACTCTCCCATCATGGACATCTCGAACCTCTTAGTCATGATCCTACTAAATTGCTCACTAAAGTCCACATTAGTACTTCCAAATATAATGTCATCGATATTATTTGGCATATGAAAATATCATTATTGACTTTGTGAGTAAACAAGGTGGGATCAGCCTTTCCAATCTCAAACCCTTATTTGAGTAGGAAATCCTTGAGACAATCATATGTTTGAGCCCATAGAGTGCCTTGTTGAGCTTGTAGACATGGTCGGGATGATGTGGATCTTAAAAACCCGGTGGTTGATCCACATACACGGTTTCAAAGAGGGAGCCATTGAGGAATGCACTTTTCACATCAATTTGAAACAACTTGAAATCATGGTGAGCAACAAAGGCAAGTAATATACGAATAGATTCTAGCCTAGCTATAGGTGCAGGTCTCCCCAAAATCCAAACCTTCAATTTGACTGAAACCTTTGGCTACCAACCGTGCCTTGTTCCTTCTGACCATGCCATACTCATCTTCTATGTTGCGAAAGACCCATTTGGTACTTATCACATTTTGCTCAGGTCTTTCCACCAAGGACTAGACTTCATTCCTAGTGAAGTTGTTTAGCTCCTCTTGCATGGCAATCACCCAATCTGGATCTTTCAAAGCATCCTCCACCCTTTCTGGCACTATGGAGGAGACAAAAGAGTAATGCTCACAAAAACCAACTAAACGAGAGCGTGTAGTTACCCCTCATTGTATGTCTCCCAAAATACTATCAATGGGATGGTCCCGTTGAATTGACTGATGAACCCTTGGATGAGGTACTTGTGTTCTTGTTTGAATTGGACCATCATCTTCATCTTCATTGTCTTGGTTGATTGGAAAATCAAGATTTTGAATGTCTTGATCACCGCCTTGGTTTGGCTCTTGAGCTTGTGATGGATCTTGACTAGCTTGTTCTCTTGATTCATGACCCATTCTTGGGGTGGAAGCTTCATCATGGGCATTGGTTAACCTATGATGCAGGTTTGGATCATGAGGAGTTTGCATATGTGCATCATCATCTTCTTCTTCAATGGGTTTCACTTCATCAGTAGCAAGCTTTTTGATCACTTGATGAGATGGTTCTTCTTTACCTAAAATTTTAGCATTGACTTGCTCCTTTTGAGAGCCAGCGCTTTCATCAAAAAGTCACATCTACCGCTATTTCAATTTGACCGCTGGTCTCATTGAAAACACGGTAGGCATGTTCGTTAGTAGCATAACCAAATAAGAACTGTTCATCGACCTTTGGTGCAAACTTGGAGCTTTTGGATTTCTTGTTAAGTATGAAACACTTACATCCAAAGACTCCAAAGTAGTCCACCTTAGGCTTTTTACCGGTTAGAAGCTCGTAGGCGGTTTTCTTCCTCGACTTGTGGATGTATAGGCGGTTGATGGCATGACATGCCGTGTTGACTGCTTCCACCCAAAAGTCCTTTTCCGAAATCTTGTATTCATCCAACATTTCTCTTGTGGCTTCAATGAGCATTTGATTCTTTCTCTCCGCAACAATATTTGTTGTGGAGTGTATGGAACTGAAAACTCATGCTTGATGCCTTCTTCATCAAGGAAAGCTTCAATGTTCGTGTTCCTAAACTCCGTCCCATTGTCACTTCTCACTTTCTTGATCTTCACTTCCAACTCACTTTGAGCTCTTCTTGCAAACTTCTTGAAGATTCCTTGGGTGTCACCTTTATCTCTCACGAAGAACACCCAAGTGAAGCGATAAAAATCATCAACAATTACAAAACCATATTTGTTACCTCCAATGCTTATGTAAGCATTGGGTCTGAATAAGTTCATGTGAAGTAGCTCAAGTGGTCTTGATGTAGTGATGATGTTCTTGGCGGGATGCTTGGCTCCAACTTGCTTACCCGCTTGACATGCACTACAAATTTTATCTTTCTCAAAAGAAACATTCGTTAGTCCTAGGATGTGTCCCCCTCTTTGAAGATCGGCCAAGTTCCTCATGCCAACATGAGTTAGACGGTGATGCCATAACCAGCCCATGCTAGATTTTTCCACAAAACAAGTCTCGAACCCCACTCTACTAGATGAGAAATCAACTAGATAGAGCTTGCCCTTTAGTTGACCCGTAAAAGCAATAGAGGCATCCGACCTTGTAGAGACTTCCACACCCTTATCCATAAAGAGACAATTGTAACCCTTCTCACAAAGTTGGGAGACGGATAACAAGTTGTATCCCAATGAATCTACAAGTAGTACATTAGAAATGGAGTTATCATTTGTGATAGCAATTTTACCCAAACCAAGGATATCTCCTTTACTATTGTCGCCAAAGACAATCCTTTCACTTGTGATTTGATTTGGTTGAAAGGAAGTGAATATATTTTTCTCTCCAGACATGTGATTAGTGCATCCACTATCGAGCACCCAACTTAGCCCAGCGGAGGAAAGTCCTACAAAACAAGATTAAGCTTTTGTTTTAGGTCCCGAGTTGGAACCTAGGGGGTTAGACACATAAGATTTGGGCATGCAAACACTCCTCAAGATTTGTCTCCTCTTGAGGGCGCCCACATACTTCACAACAATTTTGTCATCCTTGTCCCAACAACACATGTAATCACAAATGTGATTGCGTGAAATAGGTACTTGTTGCTTGGGCACCTCCACTTGCTTCTTCTTGTTGTTTGCAAGTGGACTTATAGGAGTAACAACATTGTTCGCCTTGTCAATAAGGTTTACAAGAGGCACACTCTTGTTGAACTTTACACAAGCCACCCGTTCACTATGCTCCTTCCATTTGCCTTACCATTATACCTATTGTAGCCTAGGCCATGTAACACCCTAGGTGTTAAGCATGCACTTAGTCTTATCAAAACATTCATAAGCATTCTCATCAAGCATAGCATCACATGAGCATGTCATCCATCCAAAGTGTGATTTTATGTGCTTTATTCTATGTGATTTAAATATGTTAAAAATATGATGCTTGCTTCTAAAATTGTGAAATATTCAAACTAGGTTGAATTGTGTGCAAAAAGAATTAAGAGTATTTTTGTGCAATTTTTGGAGCAATAGAAATTGAGAAATTGATTTTTGTACTAAATTCCCCAAAATAGATTTATTTAAAAACCTATCACTAGTTTGAGTTGTATTTCAAAATCTATTTGGAATTTGTGAATGCAACCTAAAACAAAGTTGTAGGGTTTGTGATTTAAAACAATTTTCATTTTGGGAGAAAAAGGTGAAAATGATTTTAAAGTGGTCCAAATGAATTTAAAAAGAGCTTGAGAAAAGAATTTAAAAAAATAGAAAAGGGAAAAGGGGGCGCTAGCAGGCCGCGGCGTCACTTCTGGCCCGCTGGCCGAAGCCGGCCGAAGCCCGCCCGCGCTCTCCCCTTCCCCGCGCCCGCGCCGTGTCCACGCGCGGATGGCCGCGCCACGCCGCCGTGGCGAGCCGACAGAACCCGGCTGCCGCGTGGCGAGCATGCGATCGCCTGGACGCGCCCTGGTCGGCCACCAGGAGCGCCCGGCCGCGCCCGCCTCTGCCCTCGCTGCCATTCGCTCCCGTCAGCTCTCCCTCTCTCGCTCTCTCGCCCTCGCTCCGCGCGCGCAGAGCGCTGCCGTCGCCATTGGAGCCCGAGCTCTGCCTCGGCCGTTCTCCCCCAGCGCGTGCGCCATTCTTCGATTCGTTCTCCCCCGAGCACCGCCCTCGCTCCACCGTTGCGGAACACCCGTTCGAGCGTTCGGTGAGGCACGGTGACCCCCGCTCGCCCTCGTTTCTTCTCCGGCGAGAGCGCCGCCGCCGCGCACGTGGTCTGCTTGCCTCCGTGCCTCCCGGTGCCGCTTAGTTAGCGTGTCGTGCTCGCCTTGGCACCGCGATGCTCGCGAGCCACTCCAACCACGCTCTACCGGGCCAGCGTCTCGAGACGACGGTGAGCAGCGCCGCCGCTCCGCCATGACCGGTGGTGAGCCTGCTCCGGTCCGTTTCAGGCCGCGCAAAAGGGTGCGCTAGGTTCGCCTTGAGCCGTAGAGCGTGTAGGGCCGCTTGATTCGCCGAAAGAGGTCGCCGACGGTGAGCTCCGGCTCGCCGGAGCTCTCCCCCCTCTGCGCTCTGGCCAACGGGCCCGGCTGGCAGGCGGGTCCGCTCGTCAGCGACCGCGGGTGCACTGCACCGGGTGCACCTAGCCGGTCCCGGGGTGGATTTGATTTGTTTTTCAGAAAAATGATTTCCAGAAAATGGTTTAAATGTTCAAAAATTCATATCTTGAGATCCATAGCTCCAACATTCATGAAATAAATTTTGATGTGTTCTAGAGTCTCAGATCTGCAGTTTGGTTAGATTGCATGTCATGTTTGAACACTTTTTCTGGACAGAAATAATTAATCCATGTTTTTGCAGAATTTGGAAAATGCATAGTAATTAAAATATGACTCAGAAAAATGAAAAACTTGTTTTGCTAGCTCTGCATGTATGTTTAGTCACTGGGAAAATTTTGCTACACATTATTTGATATATGAATGAAATTGTGGTGATTTAAAAGCTTGCATGGTAGTGGTTTATGAATTTTAATAAATAATTGGATCATGCAATTAATCTGGAAATTTTTGTGGGTGTTTCTTATCATATTAAGCAAATTATAAAAATATGAAATCTGCTGTTTGACACTTATACCACAGTAGAGTAATTGTACTTGCCTTTATGAATTAATCTTGTGATTTTTGTAGCTCAAAAATAAGTGTCCAAAAATTATGAAAAATTTATGGTAGAATTTATGTTTGACTGATAGTCTACTGTAATTTTTGTGGAATTTATTGATAAACAGAACTGCATGCTATATTGATGAGTCTAAAAATGAATAAAGAAATTATGAATTATTATATATGGTGTAAATAGAATAAAAGGGGTTTGGTGTATCTTTGAAGCATCTTGTGAGTTTGCTGGTGATACTTGAGGATGATTTATAGAAGAAAAGGAAATAGATGATTAGTGTATTTACATGTTCTTGGATGATGTTGACTACCTTGTAAAGAGCATGACCAATTTAAATCACCGATGCATCATGTCATGGTCATTTGGTACCTTCTCATACAAGCATCCACTCGGGCATCTCGCACTCCACTCATGAGCACACATGCATCATACAGGCTCGCAGGAGAACGAGGTGGGACCCGAGGAGGAGGAGAAAGCACAGGAGCAGGAACCTCTGGGAGTGTTAGAGCTCGGAGAGGAGCTGCAGGACTGCCCGAATCATAAGCCGAGCACCTTCGAGAAAGGCAAGCCCCGGAGCATTCTAAGCCTCCCTATTCTCACTAACTTAAATAATATATTATGCTTATTCTACTTTGTTGCATTTAAGTAGTAGGAATTGCTTGATATCGTTGATGCATATGTATTCCTTGTTATCACTACCCGTTGACCTACCTTGTCCTATGTAGATAGGCACGGAGTCTATGCTTAGCCTGCTTAGTCCCGTAGAAGTCGGGTGATTTCCTGTCACCTGTGAGATATAGGTGGATACCTGCTTGATTAAGCAGTGATTGTTTTGGTAGAGAATGACCAAGTGTGGAATGGAATTTGAGACCGGGCAGGGTCTTATGGTGGGTTGACTATAGTGCCCCTGCCTGTGTCGATTAAGGACCGATCGTTGACGGCCCTCTTGTCATGTTGAACGCATGCCCCACATTTAGCTGGAAGGATAAGTCGTTCCGACCGCGAAGCCTGAGCACTATCCGGGCCGGGAATCGGCCCGATGTACACGCTGTATTGGTGATGGTTGAGCAGAACGACGAGGGCGCGGCACGCAACCTTGGTATACCTTGGATACCTTGGTCGCTGGAACGGTCCTCGGGTACGGGCGGTGCCTGTCGAACCCACGAATTGGTCCTGGATAGTGCAACACAGTGATCTGTAGCTCACTTGATCAGTGAGTGTGGTTTGTGTGGGGAATAACTCGCCAGCTGGTTAGAAATCGATTTGAATCGCCATCGCTCCTGGATAGTGAGCACTTGACATGAGCCCTATCCTCGTAGTAAGGACTATGGAACACTTGGGTTATAATGATAAATGATTTCATGATTGCTATGATGAGGTACCATCATACTATTACAATGTTTGCTATAGTGCAGGTGCAAACCTAGATAATAGGTAATGATACTTTCAACTTGAGCAAATTAAAAGACGGAGAATTCCTATAAGACATGTTTAATAGAATAGTGCTTTTATGCAAAAGTCGTCAGCTACCCCCACTATATAGCCTCCATGACCCTTGAAGAGTCTTTATTTTTGAGTTTATGACGGGTAAGTCTAGCTGAGTACATTCTCGTACTCAGGGTTCTATTCCCATGTTGTTTTGCAGATGGTCAAATGTACTATGGTTATTGCATCCTCTGCCTGTACCCAGCTATGGGCGATGACTAGACCAAGGGCGATGGTCACTTTGTCTCCTCTTTTGCTTTTGTGGGAATGACTAAACTATGGCACTGTATCAAACTAAGTATGTGTGTGTTATTTTCGAACTATGAAGGTTCCGCTACTTATGAACTTGGTTTGTAATAACTTTAAGCACTCCGATGTTTTCGATGAATGTTTTTGAACTGGATGTAACTGTGAATGGTGACCACTGAACTTATTACGATCTTGGCTGTATGTACGATATGTGGTTTGAAATCCTTCGAGATTTCACGGACTACCGGGATTATATGGGCTTAAGCTGGATGGTTTGACTATGCAAATGGTCGCTATTAGGCTTAATCTCTTATAATTTGGGCGATTTTGTTACAGGCCATCCTTGATTATGGGGTGCCTTGATGCCTTGAACACATTTGCTGGTTGCTTATCCTTACATTTTCAAACCTATTTTGACAATTGTGTTTAATCTTTGGATCTCCTTGTCCTTCTTTGCTAGCTCATCAAGGTTAGTAACACAAGCATTTATATCAATATTTGAGCATCTTTCATAGCTTTTACTAGTTGAAGCTTTGGCATCCTTAGAAATGGTAGAGGTGCTAGTCCAAAGCTTGTTATAGTTTAGTTCGAGCTCATGATATTTAGTTGTCAAGCTTGTAAGGCTTTCTTGAGCCAAACTATAATCATTCTTTAAGCTAGCCAAAGAGTCATTGAGTGAAGTATGTTCCTTAGCAAATCACACATTAGAGTATTTGACTAAAGACAATTCGACATGCAACTTATCAACCCTCTCCTTTTCTTTGGAGAGACATGCTTCAAGTCCTTGGTTCTTCTCCCATTCCTCTAGGAGCAATCTCCTTGCGACTCAATGCATGACTCAAGCTTGTCTTTAGCATATATTAACTTTAGGATTTTGGTTGCAGCAGCTTTACCATATTTCTTAATAAGATTAGATGCATAGTTGAAAGGTCCTAATATGGCTAGAGGGGGGGTGAATAGCCTATTTAAAAATTCTACAAACTCACTAGAGCAAGAGGTTAGTAAATAACAAAGCGAAGCTTTTTGCTCTAGCTCTAAAGGGGTGTTTGCAAGCCACCTATTCCACAATTCTAGTTGATATAATCACTAGGCACACAAGAGCTATGTCGCTACTTACACTAGAAAGCTTCCTAAAGTTTCTATACAAGTAAGTAAGCTACTCTAGTTTGCGGGAATGTAAAAGAGTGGATGAGATAATTATACCGCCGTGTAGGGGATGAACCAATCACCAATATAAACAATCAAGCACCGGGAGAATGCCAATCAAACACAATTGAGACACCAATTTTTCTCCCGAGGTTCACGTGCTTGCCGGCACGCTACGTCCCCGTTGTGTCGACCAACACTTGGTGGTTCGGTGGCTAAGAGGTGTAGCACGAATCTCGTCCTCACTAGGACACCACAAGAACCTACCCACAAGTGAGGTAGCTCAATGACACGAGCACTTTACTAGAGTTACCTTTCGGCTCTCCGCCGGGGAAGGTACAAGACCCCTCACAATCACCGGGAGATGGCCACGAACAATCACCAACTCATGCCAATGCTCCTCTGCTGCTCCAAGCCGTCTAGGTGGCGGCAACCACCAAGAGTAACAAGAAAACCGCAGCCAAAACGATCCCCAAGTGCTACTAGATGCAATCACTCAAGCAAATGCACTTGGAATCACTCCCAATCTCACAAAGATGTTTAATCTATGAAGGAGATGAGTGGGAGGTGTTTGCTTAGGCTCACAAGGATGTCTAGTAGTCAAGAATGCCAAGAGGGTGAGCCCCAAGCCAGCCAAACATGTATTTATAGCCCCTCAAACAAATAGAGCCGTTGGCTCTTTTCACTGTGCAAAAAAAGGGGTCACCGAACGCTCTTAAAGGGGCACCGGACGCTCAACACCTGCGTCCGGTGCTCCAAAGTCAGCCACGAGTCAGGGTCCAACAGTAACCTGCAGGGCACCAGACGCTGAGCAAGTTGGCGCCGACGTGTCCGATGCACACCGGTCTAAAACACAGAGAGGTCTGCAAACGCGCGAGGTCACCGGATGCTGAGCACCGGACGCTCCAGCCTACGTCCGGTGCTCACTGGACTTAAACTCAGAGAGCTCTACAAAACGCTCAGGGCACCGGACTCACACCACCAGACGCTCCAACCTGCGTCCGGTGCCTGCCGTCCTTTGCCTTACCCTAACCGAGCCAGGCTGCCTGCACACCGGACGCACAAACACAGTGTCCGGTGCCTCTGGGCCAGCGTCCGGTGAGTGTTTCTCAGTGAGAAAACACTCCCGTGACATCTCCAAATTTCCCACCAGCGCAATAGAAAATATGCACTTCATTTTCTCAAAAAGCGTCGGATCACTTGGCATCACCATGATCATCCTCTGGTCATCACCATCATCACCATGATCATCACTTGCTCCATCACTTGGCATGTACCAACCCCATAAAGTCTACACATACTTAGGATAGAGGTTAGTACAAGGGTTTCATCAATTATCCAAAACCAAACTCGGGCTTTCAATCTCCCCCTTTTTGGTAATTGATGACAACCCTTTTTACAAAGATTTTCAATAAAACTTTCTTGGATTCATGTTGCTTGCCCAAGCATTTTACCATGTGCAAAGATTATGGACAAGTTTCATAAACCCAAATTGGTAGCAATTGCTCCCCCTACATATGTGCTAAGAGTTTGGATTTGAAAGCTTGCACATATGCTTGAATATGAAAAAATGAGACAAAGCGTGAAACCAATCGGAGTTGCCAATGTATACCATCCTTAGCACCATTAGTAACTAGACATTCACAAAAAACTAGAACACCCCGTGAGATCAACATTATAAACAAGGTTCTAGTACCACTTGTGAAATAACTAAAAGTCTAGTTACACTACCTATGCATGCTAGTTCTTCATTTCATCAATCAAACCTATAACTAGCATACATCACACAAGCAAGGTATCAGAGAGAAAGCTTTTAAAGCTAATGCAAATGCAAGCAACCATATGTTATGCACACTTAAATGCAACATACAAGTTTATGAGCTTGCTCCCCCTACTTGTGTGCTTCAAATTTTAATTGATCCCCTTCTTTTATCATGTTACTTACTTCCTATCTTTGTATTTCTTCCACTTAAGTAAATCTTTGGGAAATTCTCTCCCCCTTTGTCATCAAAGACCATAAAGGAGACCTCAAATTTTAGATAGGTTAGTGTGAAACCATGTGAAGTGAGATCATTTTCCCAAATTGGTCCAATCTAGATTACTTGGCTAAGATATTTAACTCGGTTTGATCCAAGGACAAGCTTCTTCACACCTCCAAATAAGGGTTATCTTGTACCATGTTGAGTTAAACACTTATAGCTCATATTCTAGATCAAACATTAGGATTGCAAGCCCACAAACATGTCATATGCTACCACTAGATCAAGTCAAGCATAAAGCAATAGTGGTACCATACAAGCATCAAATTCATTTGATTTTCATGAATGATCCTAAGACATGTAAGGAATGACTAGATGCACTAAACAAGTCCTTAGCAAAGATGGATGACATGTCAAACAATTTCACCTTGCTTTGCTCGAAGGAGAGGCATGCCATATAATGGGGGTGCATCAACACATATTTGAGAAGTGAAGTATGTTCAATTCATTCCTTAGCTTGCAAAACCTCTTCTCATCATGTGGCTTGGTGAATATATCAGCAAGTTGATCATCGGTGCCTATACTCTCAATGCAAATGTCCCCTTTTTGTTGGTGATCTCTTATGAAGTGATGGCGGACATCTATGTGCTTTGTTCTTGAGTGTTGAACCGGATTGTTGGTGAGCTTCACGGCACTTTCATTGTCACATAGCAATGACACTTCTTTGAAATTGATTCCAAAATCTTTCAATGTTACCTTCATCCATAGAATTTGTGCACAACAACTACCGGCCACAATGTACTCCACTTCAGCGGTTGATAGTGCAACACTATTTTGCTTCTTGGATGACCATGAGACAAGTGATCTTCCCAATAGTTGACATGTGCCCGATGTGATTCTTCTCTCAACTTTGCATCCCGCATAGTCCGAATCGGAATATCCAACAAGTTCAAACTTTGCACCTTTGGGATACCACAAACCCACATTTTGTGTATGCTTCAAGTACCTCAATATTCTCTTTGTTGCTTTCAAATGACTTTCTCTTGGTGAGGCTTGAAATCTTGCACACATGCATACACTAGACATGACATCCAGTCTTGATGCGGTCACATAGAGTAGTCTTCCAATCATAGACCGATATAACTTTTGATCCACCATATTTTCACTTGTATCACTATCTAGGCTTCCATTTGTTCCCATTGGAGTGCTAACTGATTTTACATCATCCATACCAAACTTCTTGAGCATGTCTTTTATGTACTTGCCTTGACTCACAAATGTGCCATTCTTCAATTGCTTGATTTGAAGACCAAGGAAGTAACTAAGCTCTCCAATCATTGACATCTCAAACTCATTAGCCATCATGTTTCCAAACTCCTCACAAAATTCTTGGTTGGTTGATCCAAATATGATATCATCAACATATATTTGCAACACAAACAAGTCCTTGCCAATCTTCTTGGTGAAGAGAGTGGTGTCAACCTTGCCCATCTTGAAACCTTTAGAGAGTAAGAAATCTCTCAATCTCTCATACCATGCTCTAGGTGCTTGCTTCAAACCATATAATGCCTTTCTTAGCTTGTAAACATGGTTGGGTTTCTTGTCATCTTCAAAACCTGGTGGTTTCTCAACATATACTTCTTCATTGATATAGCCATTGAGAAATGCACTCTTCACATCCATTTGGTATAGCTTGATGTTATGAGCACAAGCATAGGCTAACAAGATCCTAATTGCTTCCAATCTTGCAACCGGGGCATATGTTTCACCAAAGTTAAGACCTTCAACTTGAGTATAGCCTTGTGCTACCAATCTTGCTTTGTTCCTTACAACTATCCCATCTTGATCTTGTTTGTTACGAAAGACCCATGTAGTGCCAATGACATTATGATCACTAGGCCTCTCAACTAATTCCCATACTTGATTTCTCTTGAAGTTGTTGAGCTCTTCATGCATAGCATTAACCCAATCAACATCTCTCAATGCTTCATCGATCTTCTTTGGCTCAATGTGAGACACAAAGGAGAAATGCTCACAAAATGATGCTAATCTTGATCTAGTTTGCACTCCTCTTTGAATATCACCAATGATATGATCCAATGGATGATCTCTTGCAATATTTGTTGGTTGGAGTATTGGCACTTGATTGCTTGCACTTGGTTGATCATGAGATGATGTACTAGCTTGTTGATCTTGCACTTGTGTAGCACTTGTACTAGCTTGATTTTGATCATGAGAACCACTAGCTTGCACATTAGAGGTAGGAAGCACTTGATCTTTGTCATCTTCAACATCAATCACCTCTCTTGGCCTTAAATCACCAATATCCATATTCTTCATTGCATCGGCTAATTGAGTGCCTCTCACATCATCTAGATTTTCATCTTCCTCTTGAGAGCCATTGGTTTCATCAAACTCAACGTCATGCACCTCCTCAAGAGTACCACTAGCCAAATTCCAAACTCTATAAGCTTTGCTAGTAGTTGAGTAACCAAGCAAGAATCCTTCATCACATTTCTTTTCAAATTTACTCAATCTAGTGCCTTTCTTCAATATGTAGCATTTGCAACCAAAAACCCGAAAGTATGCAATGTTGGGCTTTCTTCCATTCAAGAGCTCATATGGAGTCTTCTGCATCATTGGGTGACAATAGAGTCGGTTGCTATAGTAGAAAGCCATGTTGATTGCTTTGGCCCAAAAAGAATGACTCACATTGTACTCACTCAACATTGATCTTGCCATATCAATCAAGGTTCTATTCTTCCTCTCAACAAGACCATTTGATTGTGGAGTATACTTGGCCGAGAATTGATGCCTAATGCCAAATTCATCACAAAGCTCATCAACTCTTGTATTCTTGAATTCACTTCCATTGTCACTTCTCACTTTCTTGATGGTTGTTTCGAACTCATTGTGTACTCTCTTGACAAATGATTTGAAGGTTGCAAAAGCATCACTCTTGTTACTAAGAAAGAATACCCATGTGTATCTTGTGAAATCATCCACTATCACAAATCCATATTTGTTTCCACCAATGCTTGTGCATGTGGTTGGTCCAAATAAGTCCATGTGTAACAACGCAAATGCCTTGCATGTACTCATGATGCTTTTCTTTGGATGAGTGTTGCCAACTTATTTTCCGGCTTGACATGCACTACAAAGCTTGTCTTCCTCCATTGTCATCATTTGGATTGATTGAATTGAACATTCTTGAATCACCGGTCATGTGTTGTGTGCACCCACTATCAAGCACCCAATGCCTTCCTCCGGCTTTATAGTTTACCTACAAAACAAATCAATGTTTCTTAGGTACCCATACTTGTTTGGGTCCTTGGAGGTTAGTGACTAAGCTCTTTGGTACCCAAATAGCCTTCTTCTTTGGACCCACAATTGGTGTACCAACAAACTTAGCATGCACACCCTTCTCACCCTTGGTAAGCACATAACAAGAATCAAAAGGAATGTAAGATACATTAGCAATTTTCTTGTTCTTGTTCATTTTATTGCAATTAAGCTCTAGGTGCCCAACTTGCTTGCATTTGTTGCAATACCGACCATTGCTTTTCACAAAGCTAGGCTTGTGAGTTGCAAAGGCTTTCTTGCCCTTCTTGGGGGTATATCCTAATCCCTCTTTGTTGAGAGAAAACCTTTGGCTACCCAAGCACTTTAGCAAGCGGGCCTCACCACCATAGGCTTTGCCTAGGGCGTGAGTGAGCTCATCCACCTCTCTCTTGAGAGTCTCATTCTCAACCTTTAGTGAGGTATCAGAAGTGACACCAACACTTGAAGTAGAGGTAGAGTTGGTGGTGGTATATTAAGACCTACAAGAAGAGTTAGTGGCAACAACAATAGGTGGGTTGGGTGATTCATTAATTAAGTCACATGTTGTGCCCACATCACATGATACAACAACCTTTTCCTTGTTCTCTTCTAACAACAAGGAGTGAGCTTTCTCAAGCTTGGTGTGAGCCTTGCCAAGCTTCTCATGGGCTTCTACTAGCCTCTCATGATTAGCATTGAGCTCATCAAAGGATTGCTCAAGAGCTTTTAACTTCTTGGCCAATTCTTTGCACTTCTTGTTTTTAGATTGAATAAGTGAATCGGCTTGTTCTAGCATGTCCATGAGTTGTTCATTAGTGAATTCATTTTCATCATCACTATCACTATCATGTTCATGTTCATGTTCACTTTTACTTTCACTCTCATCATATTGTACCTTGTGGCCCTTGGCCATGAAGCTTGAAGGAGTGTTGAAGAGTGATGGCTTGTTGATAGCAATGCTTGCAAGTGCCTTCTTCTTGGATGACTTGTCATCATCGCTTGAATCATCATTCGAAGAGGCATCACTATCCCATGTCACAACATAGGATCCACCCTTCTTCTTCTTCTTGAAGACCATCTTCTTGTCCTTCTTTTCTTTCTTCTCCTTCTTGTTCTTCTTCTCATGCTCATCATGATCACTATTGTATGGACAATCTGCCACAATATGATCGGGGCTCTTGCACTTGTAGCATAGCCTCACATATTATTTGTTCTTGGAGTTGTCCCTTCTCTTTCTTGTATGGTAGCCCTTCTTCTTCTTCATCTTGCCAAACTTGCGGACGAAGAGTGCTAGTGCTTCATCATCACTATCATCATTAGAGCACTCCTCATCACTTGATTCTTCCTTCTTGGCCTTACCCTTGTTCTTGCTCTTGGATGAAGAGCTAGCTTTGAATGCTACACTCTTCTTCTTCTTGTCATCATCATCCTTCTTCATGACCTCATCATCATCATTGTCATTGTATTGATCTTCGGTCATGACGTCTCCAAGTACCTCATTGGGAGATACACCGGTCAATCCACCTCTAAAAATGATTGTTCTCAATGTCTTGAACCTCTTGGGCAACACATCAAGAACTTGTGAATGAATTCCTCATCCTTCACTTTCTCACCAAGCCCCTTGAGATCATTGATGATGACTTGGAGCCTATAGAACATCTCCGGTATAGACTCATCATCCTTCATCTTGAAGTTTGATAGCTTGTCCTTGAGCATATATAATTTGGCACTTCTTACCGTTGTAGTGCCCTCATATGTTTCTTCTAGCCTTGTCCACACTTCACTTGATCTCTCAAGATCTTTGACTTGTTCAAATACCTTTGAATCAATGCCATTATAGATTGTGTTGAGAGCCATTGTATTGCATTGCTTGTTTGCTCTCTCATTGTCGGTGGGGTTGGCGGGGTCAAGGATCACAAAATCATTCTCCGTGACTTCCCACACTCTATCATTGATTGATCCAAGGTACATTTTCATTTTTCTCTTCCAATAGTCAAAAGAACTTGTGCCATCAAAGAACGGTGGTTTGCCCCCAACATGGTTGAACACTATTTGAGCCATAACTTTAACACCGAGGTTGTTAAGCCTTCACAAACGGTGACCACGGCTCCGATACCACTTGAAAGGTCCTAATATGGCTAGAGGGGGTGAATAGCCTATTTAAAAATTCTACAAACTCACTAGAGCAAGAGGTTAGTAAATAACAAAGCGAAGCTTTTTGCTCTAGCTCTAAAGGGGTGTTTGCAAGCCACCTATCCCACAATTCTAGTTGATATAATCACTAGGCACACAAGAGCTATGTCGCTACTTACACTAGAAAGCTACCTAAAGTTTCTATACAAGTAAGTAAGCTACTCTAGTTTGCGGGAATGTAAAAGAGTGGATGAGATGATTATACCGCCGTGTAGGGGATGAACCAATCACCAATATAAACAATCAAGCACCGGGAGAATGCCAATCAAACACAATTGAGACACCAATTTTTCTCCCGAGGTTCACGTGCTTGCCGGCATGCTACGTCCCCGTTGTGTCGACCAACACTTGGTGGTTCGGTGGCTAAGAGGTGTAGCATGAACCTCGTCCTCACTAGGACACCACAAGAACCTACCCACAAGTGAGGTAGCTCAATGACACAAGCACTTTACTAGAGTTACCTTTTAGCTGTCCGTCGGGGAAGGTACAAGACCCCTCACAATCACCGGGAGATGGCCACGAACAATCACCAACTCATGCTAATGCTCCTCTGCTGCTCCAAGCCATCTAGGTGGCGGCAACCACCAAGAGTAACAAGAAAACCGCAGCCAAAACGATCCCCAAGTGCCACTAGATGCAATCACTCAAGGAAATGCACTTGGAATCACTCCCAATCTCACAAAGATGTTTAATCTATGAAGGAGATGAGTGGGAGGTGTTTGCTTAGGCTCACAAGGATGTCTAGTAGTCAAGAATGCCAAGAGGGTGAGCCCCAAGCCGGCCAAATACATATTTATAGCCCCTCAAACAAATAGAGCCGTTGGCTCTTTTCACTGGGCAAAATACTGGGTCACCGGACGCTCTTAAAGGGCCACCGGACGCTCAACACCTGCGTCCAGTGCTCCAAAGTCAGCCACGAGTCAGGGTCCAACGGTAACCTACAGAGCACCGGACGCTGAGCAAGTTGGCACCAGACGCGTCCGATGCACACCGGTCTAAAACACAGAGAGGTCTGCAAACGCGCGAGGTCACCGGACACTGAGCACCGTACGCTCCACCTACGTCCGGTCCTCTACAAAATGCTCAGGGTACCGAACTCACACCATCGGACGCTCCAACCTGCGTCCGATGCCTACCGTCCGGTGCCTTACCCTAACCGAGCTAGGCTGCCTGCACACCGAACGCAGAGACACAGCGTCCGGTGCCTCTGAGCCAGCATCTGGTGAGTGTTTCTCAGTGAGAAAACACTCCCGCGACTTCTCCAAATTTCCCACCAGCGCAATAGAAAATATGCACTTCATTTTCTCAAAAGAACCCATCCTCTCTCTACCCTTTAAACTCCACCTCCTTCTCAAAGTGTGCCAACACCACAAATTGTGTACCAACAAGTGCACGTGTGTTAGCATTTTCACAATCATTTTCTTTGAAGGAGTTAAGTTAGCTCACTAGGTTCTAAATGCATGCACATGAACAATGACACCTAGTGGCACTTGATAACCGCTTAGCCAAAGAATTCCCCTCTTTATAGTACAACTATCTATCCTACATGTGATCACACCCTCTACGGTGTCTTGATCACCAAAACCAAAACCGTAAGCAATACCTTTGCCTTGATCTCCATAGGGTTTTATTTTTCTCTTTCTTCTTTTCCAAGCTGAGCACTTTGATCATCTTGTGGTCATCACCATCATCACCATGATCATCACTTGCTCCATCACTTGGCATGTACCAACCTCATAAAGTCTACGCATACTTAGGATAGAGGTTAGTACAAGGGTTTCATCAATTATCCAAAACCAAACTAGGGCTTTCAATAGTTTTCATCATTTTCATCATCACTATCACATTCACTAGTGGTGTGAGTAGAAGAGTCAAATTGTACCTTATCTCCTCTTGCCATAAGGCATGTAGGAGAGTCATGGTCGTCGCTGAAGAGGTTGGCGAAGAGTCTAGTTGATGAAGAGGTGTCAGAGAAGAGAGAGGTGGATTAAGCATTGTCGGTGAAGATCTTTGTTTGAGAAGATCTCTCTTGTATGGCAATTGCGGCCATACTCTTCTTCTCATTGTCATTGTCGTCATCGCTATCACTATCTGATTGCCATTCTTGACCTAGATGTGCTTCTCCTCTTTTCTTGTCCTTGTACTTCTTATCACTTTGTTTGTTGTACCTGTGGGTATTTTAAACTCCAATAGAGAAATCAGCAAGCGCATGGATACCGATGTAGCTTTTACCTTCGGAGTATTCCAGAGTATCAATTTTCCACAAGGAACGCGAAGTATACTAATTAAGGTTCAAGATCGTCCAACAGTAAAGGTCAAAGTATTTTTTAGTGGGTAGAGAGGATGTTTCTAAGGTTTCTCTATGGATATATAAATTGAATTGACTTTAAAGTCTACTTATTTTGGGACATCAGAGCACTTAGCCACAGATAAATGAAAAGGGGGCTAGGACGGTCTGACTACGGTCCTACAACACCAATCCAAACATGGTGGAATACATCAGCTGTTAGGGCTATCACCACTTGGGGCTACCACAACTATTCGTAGAACTGGGTGTAATTCTAGGTAATATATATACTAAGCACCATGCCTAACCTATTAATTACTACTCTAGCGTTGCAAAGACTAGAGCACTTGATGCAAGCTAGAAACTAATAAATGAACTTAAAGTACTAATATTAAGTAAATAAAGAACTTAGAATAGTAATTAAGGCACCTAAAGATTGCTGAATGATGAACCAGATACGGGAAAAGTACAATGTCGAGGAAGATCCGACAGATCTGACTCCTCCTTCGCTCTCTCCTCTTCTCTCTCCCTCTTCTAATTACAACTAGATGAACTAGAACTAGAACTAGAAGAGCTAGAACTAGATGGATACTACAAACCCTAATTTGTGTAGAGAATATGAAGCACTATGGTGTAGAATACCTCAAGGAGGGGGCCTTGGGCGTCCTTATATAGGCCGAGGTGGAGTAAGGGGCAAGGAACTGTCACGTCATCGATCCGCGTCTCTATCTTGTGTGCACCGTCGGATCAAACCGACTTAAAATTGATGTAGGGATGCTTTGCTTGGATTCCAAGGATGCGTGGGAGGAAGACTCTAGAAGGCGGTGGCCAGAAACTCTAGGGGGCACCGACCAGCGCCAGGGTGGGGCTGGCCAACCCCACCTTCTCTCCTCTATGGGTCTTGTTCCTTCGGGTGACTTCTAGACCCTTCCTGAGCCTGATGACAATATTTTCCATCACGGATAAGTTTCATGGTAATTATGCACTAGAATCCCTCTTTTTAGCTTGTTTGAAATTCACCCTGGAAAATATAGAATACACAAAACTTGTAGAAATTTTCAGATAAAACCCTAGACTAGTGTGTTTTCATATGTTCCCTTGTGTCTAAAGTTCTAATAAAGGTTGATGTTATCCATCGTCAATAGTACCTTAACTTCTTCCCCTTGTTAGGACAATCAGCTGCAAGATGGTCTGTGTCACCACACTCATAGCAAAACCTCTTCCTATAAGGTTTGTTTCCTCCATATCTCCTCATGTTATCCTTCTTCATTCTTAGGTAGTTGTTGTAGTTTCCCACAAGCATGGCATGTTCTTCATCAAGATCATCATCATTATGTTTGTACTCACAACACCCTTTATTGCAATGACTTGACTGACTTCCATGTGATGCCATGAGTGCAATGCTCTTTCTTTGATTGATTGCCTCCTTAGCTTCGTCATCCAAGACTTCATGATGCATCAACTTTGCAAGCATCTCTTGAGGTGTGATAGTGTGGTAATTGTCTTTCTCCATAATAACAGAAGTAAGCATATTGTTCTTTTATCTATACACTCTACATATCTTTCTTGCTGTGGAGTTGTCATCCCATGTTGTTGCTCCAAGTGCTCTAATTTGGTTGATCAAGGACATGAATCTATCAAACATAGCCTTTGTCGCTTCTCCCTTAATCATGCAAAGTTTTCAATCTTGCTTTGTAAGAGCTCAATGTTTCCAACTCTTACACTATTGTCTCCTTCAAATGACACCTTCAAAGCGTCCCAAATTTGCTTTGAATTCACCATACCATTGACTTTGTTGTTTTCCTCTAGAGTGAGGCATTGCAAGATCAAAGTCACTGCCATTGCATTTAGGTGAAAGTCTCTTTCATCTTCGGGTGACCACTCATTTGGATTTTGAGGCGGATTTACACCAATATCCACCACTTCTCAACATCTTGCGGCTATAAGATGTAGCTTCATCCTATGAGCCCAATTGGTGTACCTTACACCATCAAATGGAGGTGCTTTTCTAAGATTGATCATGGGCAAGGTTGGATTCTTGCTTGAACCTTCATAGTCAAAACTAGTTTTGTTGTAGTTCTTTGATGTCTTGCTGGCATCATCATCCTTATCTTCGTTGCTTGACTCATGATTCTTCTTGCTTAGGAGCTCTCATCTTGTCAAGCTCAGCTTGCATCTTCTACATTTGCTCTTGCTGTTGTAGCTACAAGGATGTAGTGATCTGTGCTATGATTTGATCAACAATTTGCTTTTGTGCTACCAGATCCATCTTGGCCAATGTTGCTCCTCACGTGGTGAAGCGTTTGTATGAGGAACCTCACTCTGATACTAAATAAAAGGACCTAATTGGCCTAGAGGGGGTGAATATGCCTTTTTACAAAACCTAAAACTCACAAACTTGAATTTCTGGAAGTTAAATACTAGACTAGAAGTTTTAGTGGTCTAGATCAGAAGTTCTGTTTAGGGGTACTAGAAGTTTTGGTGCAGACCAACAGAGCTCCTAGTGCCCTAAACAAGGTATGAAATTAGAGTGAATTGAGTTGGGATTTTAGATCTAGTGTTACCACACCCTCCTAGTGGCACTACACCAAGTCATAGATTAGCACAGACCACCTATGAAATAGGAGGTAGAGAGGAAGAACAACAAGAACACCAAGCATAAAGGGTAGTCGAAGCTACCACCACAACATGAAAAGCTTTTTTATCAAGGTTCGGCAATCTCCACAACGGAGTTCCTATGTCCCCGTTGTTGTGGTGACCACTAAGGTCTAACCATGAAGGTCTCCTCTCTCAAGCAACCACGAGGGTCAACTTGAGATTTCCACTAAGAATCAAGAGGTAATACAAACACTTTAGGGTGCCCTTACAAATGAATCAACATGGGCAACCATGAAGAATACGTAGCTGGCTAGGTTTCCAAGAACCCAAGAGTAATAGACACAAACCAAGCCAGCATGTTAGGGAATCCAAGTGCCCAAGTCGAAGATCGATGCTCCTACTCTTTAATCTCACGTCCCTAGCTCAAACAATCGAAGATTGAAGCTTAGAGGTAAAGGGGGAGAGAGAGAGTGGGTGAGTCACAGCTTGGAGAGAGTTAGAAGGTAGATAATGAGTGTAATGAGCTCAGGCAATGGTTAGAAATGAAGGTAAGAAGTATTTATAGTGTGGCACCAGAAGTTCTAGAGCCTAGGTCCGGTACTTCCGGTCCATGAAGATCTGACAATTGTGGAGGCTCGGCCCCACTAGGACTTCTGGTCAGAGACCAGAAGTGAATCCTGAAATGCGAAGGTACATGCAAAATTTCCTGTGCAGACTTTCGATCATGAACCAGAACTTTTGGTCCAACACTAGAAGTGTTTCTTGAAACCCAAGAGATCCCACGGGTTGTTTCTGCAGGGACTTCCTGTCCTGGACGAGAACTTTCGGTCTGTATCGGGACTTCTGGACTGGAAGTGATCTTTAAAATGCGGGCGCACCTCACTTACCCCAACCAGAACTTCTGGTCAGCCTAACCAAAACTTCTGGTTCTCTACTCTCACCTAAAAGTCGGTCGACAGGAGCACTTATCGTCCCCATTTTGCTAACTAGGTCGAGGTGCCTTTTGTCCATCAAAATTTAGGGTGCTATAAGCCACTAGATGTGTTTATTCAATTCCATGAATAGACTAATACCTGTAGGTTTTACTTGATAAACATGTTAGTCCCTAATTTGATTGTCATTAATTATCCAAAACCCACATCAGGGGCGAATGCACTTACAGAAGATATGTGCAAACTACATGCTTAAATTCCCTAATGCATCTAGTTTATTAAAAATTTTTTGAGAATTTTTCTATGTTAGGAAAATAAGTTTAGTACTCTATGTACACTAATCAGTGGTACCTAGCAATTTTTAAAGCATACCCACGCTGTGTGTGTGGGGTGTGTGATAGGTCGGCAGCCGACCATGTCAGTAGATGATGGTGGCGTTAGCATTATGGCCTTGGGTCCATGTGATAGAGAAGGGTAGTGAAGGGAGTTGATGAATGGGGATGATGGGGTGATGGCAACGCCGTTCCCGCATGGCCCCAAGTGACAGTGCATGAGAGAGTGAGGGAGAGGGGGATGATGACGGACGATGGCTGCACTAGTGACAGAAATAGGGGAGGAGGCGCTGAGCTCACTGGAGTGGGTTACACTGGCAACATCAGCCCTCGAGGGTGATGGATCAGTGGTGGACGATGCTCATGGGGTCACGCCACAACTGGTGGTGGGATCCCTGACGGCAGTGGGCACCCACGGTGGTGGTCGTGGCTCGCTAGAGGAATCACCATGGTGGCAAGTGGTGAAGGGACTCTTGACTGGCCTATACAACCTAACCAACTACATGTGCGTGTGCGTGGGGTTGTAGAAAGTGCAGTGGGGGTGACGTGAGGTCCAACCGAGACTTGTTGATAGCTAGCTTGTGGCCACGATAGCTCAATGGTGCATGCCATACAATAGTAGTTCTACACAGAGGCTTAGACGGTCAACTAACTAAATTAAAGAGAAGAGGAGAAGCTCAGGGACTCACCGGTCACTCTAATTGGTCAAGGACGTAGCAGAGAAGAATAAGAAGGAAGGTGGCGCTAATTGCGCCGACAAACTATGAATTGGGAGAAATTATAAGGGAGTTGAGAGGAAGAAGGGAGAGGTGGAAGAAAGGGGGAGATGGTGCATTCTCGCCCTTGGTGGAGCAGATTCACTACTACAAATTGACTTTTCACCATCGCCACTTTACTACCATAGTGATAAAAGTGTCGGTGTGATACCTGCACCACCGGTTGGGCCAATAGCGACGTCTCCTAAGGAAGGAAATCGACAAATGAAACTTCTACCACTGATGGGTTAACAATAGATGCGGTAGTGGTATTTTCTTAGTCATATGAAAAGCCATGCCAACTGTTATACGTGTTATGATCGTTAGCCCTCCATGATCGTTTGGTCTAGTGGCAGTGAAGTGAGCGTGAATTATTTCTCAACTACCCACAACACACTTGCATCATCATTACTACTTGCACTTCTCCATCTTTAGGGTTGGCCTATTTAACGAGGATCCACCTCTTGTGCTAAATCCACACACTCTTGAATCCACATACCATGAGCTAATCATCTTTCCTCATCACCAAAAAGTGCTTTGTCTTCATCCTTGCGCCTCTCATGACCCCCTGGTCGTGAGAGGTGCAAGATGGAGATAAAGCACTTAGGTGCTTTAGATTCCATAACCTTACTGGCCCTGAGCATTGAAATGTAGATCTGCATCCCTCAACCCTTAGAGGTAGCACGGTTATGGAATATATATAAAGAATCTCACTGAGACGCGGGTGCAAGTCTTGCAAAGTGCTGCCACTAAACAGGAGCTTGACCTTGATTGCAGATCTTGTCAATAGAAGATTTGCAATCGTCTTCTCTCATGTTCAGGGGGATGCATACTCGATTGGGGGTGCTTCAAGTTTTATGATGTGCAACATCATTCTTTAGTTTCCACAATCTTTGTACCTAGGAGGATCAAGACTGCATCCCTCGACCCTCGGAGGGTACCAAGATTATGGCAGCGCCTCAGATCTGTTGCTTTTGTAAGTGCAAACTGCCGTTTAATATGGATCTGTTATCATGTAGACCTCAATAGAAAATATGTAAAGAAGTATGACACTACCAAAGTATTTCATTTGGGTTGATGCTTGATAGCCAAGTTTCATCGGCTCAAAATAGCTGGCAACTAGAGTATCGCCTTTTAAACAAAAAATAACAATAAAAGACATATGATGAAAAGTGATGTTCAAACAGTAGATTGTTTACTTATAAATTATAAGACCCTAGATATAATCTATGATCCTAAGAAAACATTGTTTACAACATCTTGTGCATGGATGGTTGCTACGATTTCCTTAGCAGCATTAGTGAAGTCTCCAATCAGGTTCTCTTGATCTTTCAGCTGATCGTGCCATGAGTGCAGTTGCACTGCAGCTAGAGCAGCACGGGCACCATAGTTGACCCCATGGCATGAACCGGGATATCCTGTAGGCGATGTTCAAGAGAAACACCAACGGCATCGATTGCTGCAACTACACCAAGTGCTGCACATCGGAGGGTCTTGTGGTGATTCTCTAGATCGATCTCCCAGCAATGAGCCTCCTCGATCTCATGATGAGAAGCAGCTAGTTGTTCCTCAAGATCTAATGAAAATGAAGGGTTACTAGATAAAGTCTCAGATATAAAAGCAAAGTGTTGATGCAAAAGCTGATCTGCAAACACAAAGCGCTAATACCCGATTTAAACGTTAAGGCGTGCCAGCCGATTTGACCTTACTATCGGCAAAGGTGATAACTCGAATATGGTCCCGACAACAGCGATGCGCCCGGATGCCACGGCCAAGAGGTATTCACGCGGAACTTGAGAATACGCCGAGCTTAAGTCGACGAACTCCTAAGAACTCGTAGCGAAAAAGAAAATATGACGAAGTCGTCGAAAAAGTAGATGCTGGAATATAAGTAAAAACTTGTGTTTGATTGATTGATCGATTTTTCATTACAAGGCCCTAGGGTCTACATTTATACCCTGCTCAAAGAGCTACAATCAGACACGACTAAGACTCGAATTCCAAATTAAACAGAATCCGTATACAAAATGATTTAAATAACTAAGGAAAGCACAAAATTCTCCTCCCGTGACAAACTGAGATACCACCATGGACCAATCGACAACCTTCAGGTTCTCCTTCCGAATCATCGGCAGACTCCTCATCATAGCCATCGGCAAAAGCTAACGCTGACCATCGGCATGAACGCGTCACCACCCATAGACTTAGTCACATTCAGCTGTCCTTCATCGGCAACCACCCTCATCGGCAACTCTCCTGTAGACCAGTTGCTGTTGCCCTATCTTGCCGATCTACACTCTACTGATCCGGGGTACGTGCCCAAAAACGGTGTCAACACATGCCCCCCAATTTCGGAGTATAAAATCATTAATGCTCCAAAATTCTCTGCAATAATGATGCCTTTCCGCAATTAATCCTCTCAATTTGGTAACCGACCGTTGAAATTGAACAACTCTGGCCCGATTCTTCCGCAGATCCCTCAAATTCCTCAACCTCCCAAACTGGAAATCTCCACTTTATTCGCCCATCGGCAATACTACCGTTAGAAGAAATTGCCGATGGACCGACCAGGAAATCCCGCACAGTGAAATATCTCTAGATTACGACCGCTTCCTGTCAAATCACCTGCGCAATCCCTTGATTACCGTGCGAACAGTTACCATATCCGCCTGAGTACCCTCGGATTTCACGGATACGGCGAAGAGATAAGTCAGATTTGCCCTTGCCCGTTTTGTCTTATAAATAGTTCCTTCTCGGGTACTCCTTCTCCATCACATCATTCTACAGCCCCAACTCTACTTTTCTGGCGGCGGCGCTGTTCGAGAGCTCCAAGAACTCCAACGAAGGCCTTTCTCCACCAACCTCAAAGTCTTCGATCATCCTCTTCGCGAGGAGATGGCCATCAACTTTGCTGTTCCTGAGGTCAGTTCATCACCCCACCTCTTGTACCTTTACCATACCCTTGTTCATCCGCAATTTATTTTACTAAACATTCTTCTCCTTTTTGTTTTATTCTTTTTTTTATCCTTAAAAACTTCTAGGATTTGTCCAATAAAATTGTCATCCCTACCGATCAACCACATCTCCAATGTCTCGGCCCGCTAGGGAACCCAGATCCTACCGATCTGATCAACGCAGAAACAAACAGAATCCCCTTTAAAGACGAGAATTTTTCTCTAGATCTGTGGAAAGATGCCTTCCGTTCCTGGCCCAGTCCTACCAAGGGATGGAAGGATTGGTTTTTGAGAGTCAGCCATTCGAATGAGGTTCAGTGGGGTGAGCGAAAACTGGATCAATGCATCAGGTTGTCCCTTACCGATATGCATAGGAATGAGTCACTGCTGATTGCTGCATCATATTTCTGGTCAGACACGCTTAATGCCTTTGTTTTCGGCCATGGCCCTGCTTCTCCCACTCTTGCCGATGTGCTTATGCTCACCGGCTTAGATGTATCCACTGCCGATAGCAGTCACATATTTGACACCACACCTAGTGCCAAGGTGGAAACCCGCTCTATCGGTGGCTGGTCTGGGTACATTCAGAAGTATCGTAGAACGGGGCCTGTTAACATAAAGGAACAAATCACCTTCCTGAACATGTGGCCGGACAAATTTGTATTCTGTGGTCGATCGGCAGGACCAACCTCTGTCTACCTATCGGCAGCAGAGAGATTAGCTAATGGTGGCCGATTTCCCCTCGGTCGATACTTGCTTGGCTCGGCTTACCACCTCCTCCATCAAGTAGCCAGGAAACTCTTGCTCGGCCAATCCATCGGCAATTTAGGGGGCCCTTGGTGGTTCATCAATATGTGGCTTAGCCTCCACATGCACAAGCGTCTTGAGTTCGACCTTTTCGCACAACGCTTCCCCAGGGACATAGCCGAGAATCATGAACTGGGCGAAGAAGAATCGGCAACTCGTCCTCCTCTGAACTTTGGTGAGGCTGCCATAGTTTTGCCTGGCACAGGTGGTAATGTAGACCAGGTTAGCCGATTCTTTCAGACTCTATACGAGGGCCTGACCAGAGAACAGCGAGCATGGATGCCTTATGAAGATCCGGACACCAGATTTCCTTTGGTCTTCCATTCGTTCAATGATGCTCTTAATAAGGATCATGACGTGATGATGGCACTTATCACTCCAAGAGCCATACCAGTAAACTTCTTCGGTAGTGGGAAAGCTTCCAACCAGACCTATGAATTTTACAACCCATCGGCACTAGCCTGTCAACTAGCTTTCGGTCAGCTGCCGATTGCACTTTGTTATGCCGATGTGATGAAACCTAGGGAAACCATCACCAGTCTCCTCGAGTGGACCAGGACAGCTCAACTGCCACCGAGTGCTGATACAGATGCAGATCTATCAGAGTGGATCTCGGCCCTCTTCATCACTCAGGCGTACAAACAATGGTGGGAAGAATGGAAAGAACACCTGTTTTGCAGATCGGCTCTCACATACCATGGCATGATTGATCCCCAGTACAGAGTCCCTGACGATACTATAAGTATTTCAATACCGATGTTTTAATTTCTTCATTGCCCTTTTCAATCGGTAACCCCTTTTCTTTGTCATACACAGGTTGACGACACACCACCATCGGTCAGCAGGAGTGGCAAGCCGATTGAGCCTTTTCCATTAGGTCCGATCTCCTCGATTGGCAATAACGCTCCCACCTTGGCTACTACAATGCATCGGGGTGTACGTCTCAAGAAAGTCACCACCAAGCGTACGAAGGAATCTCTATCGGTAGCTGCCTCTACTTTAGCACAAGCCTTCAAGGTAAATTTTCAAATTCTTTTACCCATACCGATTCCATTCTTACATCTGTTATGCTTGTACTCACAAATTTCCATTGTTGTATCAGCAAACCGGCGCATTGGCAAAGACTAGAGGTGTGACTGCTGATGCCCCCCAGTCCAGCCAACCAAAGAGGAAAAGCTCCAAGAGTACCAGAACCCAAGCGAAGCGCCAGAGAACAGCAACACCTTCTCCCCCTCCAAGGTCACCAATTCCGGTGGAATCTTCTCCCTCTTCTCCAGAAGTCCAAATACAACAAGCACCATCTCCTCCTCAGCCACAAGAAAAGCCCCGCAAAGAAGAACTCCTGCCAGAGGAACCTCAGCCAGAAGACACATCGGCTGACGTGCACGAGGAAACTGCCGATCCAGCAAGCCTGATCATAACATCGGTAGTTTCCACTATCCAGACAAGCACCATACTTCCTCAAGGTAACATATTCTTTATGAAATCATTGCCGATGAACCTACTTCTCTCGCCTTATAATTACTTCTGTTAATCTTTCAGTCGACATAGTCTCATCGGCAACCCTAGCCGATCAGCCCGTGGTTCCATCGGCATCTTCTAGTCAGAGGCGGGAGATTGCCCTGAAACAAGTAAGTTACCCATTCTCTATCTATATTATTTGTCAATACTTGACCATAGAATAACTTATTTCATTTCATTTTCAGGAACAGGACTCTCCTGACAGCTTGTTCTCCTTTGCCATCGACACCTCTGAAGATGAAGGCGAGGAGAGAAGTTCTTCCCGAGCAGTTGGAATTACATCGACAGAGATCAGGGCAAAGTTAGAAGAATTATCAGCCCTCCTTCATCAAGACACAGCCCAACTGGTTGATGACTCCGACCCAGCCAAGGCTTTGTTCAAGACCCTCAGAGGCCAAATTCCTACCGATGCTGAAGAAACCCTTTTTCAAGCTGCACATCTAGAGAGCCGTCAGCTGCAATATCAAAAAGCTACCCAGCGTCTTGCCAACAGAGCTGCTCAGGCTCAGCTTTCTGAGGAGATGATGAAAGTGAAGCTCCTTGCCAATGAGAAGCATAAGAACATTGGCATTTTGAAGTCCTCAGGAGATGCACTGAAGCACAAGATCTCTGATCTGTCGGCAAAAAGAGAAGCTCTGTTGGCAGAACTCAAGCAAGTAGAAGAAGCCTTGTCCCAAGCTCAACAAGAGGAAAGCCAGCTGCCTGAGGCGATCAAACTCCTTGAACAAGAGCGAAATGCCCATGGCCGCAAAGCGCTGTAGATGAAGAAGAAGCTGAAGCCAGTGGAGGGCTCTGCTGATGATGATGTGAAAGAGATAGAAGAGGCCAATCAGATCCGTCTGCGTGCCATATCGACGATCCAGGCTTTGTTAAACATTTGAATTCTTCATCGGCGGCATATTTTCTCTTTTCTTTTGAACACTCCTAATGTTTTGGTCTAGCCAATAGGACTATTATCGGCACCTTTTAAAACATTGAGCCCGGCCTCCAGACACAGTTTAATCCAGCCGATAGGAATGTTATCGGCATTTAAACTTTTATGCATCGACCCATATACTGGGGTAATATTTCTTTAGATATTTGCCATTTAATGCCCTAGAAAATTCAACTCCCTCGAGAGTTTCTAAGACATAGGCGTTGCCAGGAGCAGATCGACTTCCGATAGGGACCCTCCCAATTGGGAGACCACTTCCCAAATTTTGAACTTTTAGTCCCAATCGGTAAGACTAGCTTCCACACTAAGTCTCCATCAGCAAACTCCAGCCTTCGCCTTCTTATCATACCATCTGGCAACTCTTTTCTTATTCTCTTCTATACTCATCAAAGCCCTTAGTCGATGCCCCGCTAGATCATCTAACTCGTCTGTCATTAAAGTAGCATAATCATCGGCAGCCAATTGATCTTGAAAAGATAGTTGCCTAGACCCAGTCTTAATCTCCCAAGGTAACACTGCATCATGCCCATACACCAACTGATAAGGTGATACTTTGGTCGATCCATGACAAGCCATCCGATATGACCATAAAGCTTCATTTAACAACGTGTGCCACTTCCTAGGATTTTCTTCAATCTTCCGTTTAATAAGCTTGATATTTCCTTTGTTAGATGCCTCGGCCTGTCCATTAGCTTGAGCATAATAAGGAGAAGATTTTAATACTTTAATTCCCATACCGATTGCAAATTCATCAAACTCCCCTGATGTGAACATAGTACCCTGATCGGTAGTAATCGTTTGAGGAATTCCAAATCGGTAAACAATATGCTCTTTCACAAAATCGATCATATTGGCCGATGTAACTTTCTTTAAAGGAATAGCTTCAACCCATTTAGTGAAATAATCAGTGGCAACCAAGATAAACTTGTGTCCTTTGCTGGATGGCGGATAAATATGGCCGATTAAGTCAATAGCCCATCCTCGGAACGACCAAGGTTTAATGATAGGATTCATGGCCGATGCGGGTGCTCTTTGAACATTGCCAAATTTCTGACATCCTTGACACCCCTTGAAATATTTAAAGCAATCTTCAAGTATGGTCGACCAATAATACCCATTCCTCCTAATCATCCACTTCATCTTAAAAGCCGACTGATGTGCTCCACATACCCCTTCATGGATTTCTCCCATCAAATTCTTAGCCTCATCATCACCTAAGCACCTGAGAAGAATCCCATCGATAGTTTGATAATATAATTCATCTTCAAGGAGCACATACTTGGTAGCCTAAAACCGAATACGTCTTTCAACTTTTTTGGACGGATCATTCAAATAATCGATGATTTCCTTACTCCAATCATCGGCACTGACTGCCGATACTGCGTTTATCATGGGCTGATATCCCGAGGCATGCTGAGCCAACCGATTGGCCTCTTCATTATGCAACCGAGGAATATGCTCTAATCGGAAATCCTTGAATTCCATTAACCGTTGCATACTCCTTTCGTGATAAGTTATCAAAACCTCGCATCAGCATGAACTTCCCTTAATAATTCCAACCCCTTTATCAAAGCTTGATATTCGGCTTGATTATTCGTTGATGTGGCAACAATCGGCAAGGAGAACTCATACTTCCTTCCCCGAGGGAAAACTAGTACTATGCCGATTCCTGCCCCCCGGTCACACGTGGATCCATCAAAGAAGAGCGTCCAAGGTACAATTTCCAAAGTCTCCATTGTACCGCAATGTTGAGTTATAAAATCGGCCATAATCTGTCCCTTAACCGCCTTAGCCGATTCATAACACAAATCGAATTCCGATAGTGCCAAAATCCATTTGCCGATTCTGCCACTCATAATCGGCATAGACAGTAGATATCGGACCACATCATCTTTGCATATGACAGTGCAGTCAGCCGATAACAAATAGTGTCTCAACTTAACACATGAGAAATAGAGACACAAACATAACTTTTCAATAGCCGAATACTTGGTCTCAGCATCAACCAATCTCCTGCTTAAATAGTAAATCACACGTTCCTTCCCTTCAAATTCTTGAATCAAAGCCGAACCGATGACCACCCCATCGGCAGACAAATATAACCTGAAGGGCTTCCTTGCTGAGGTGGAATCAGAACTGAAGGGCTTTCCTCCAAATAATTCTTGATTTCATCTAAGGCCAACTGTTGCTCTTTCCCCAGACAAACTCTTGATCGGCTTTCAACTTAAGTAAAGGGCTGAAAACACGAATTTTACCAGACAAATTAGATATAAACCTTCTGATAAAATTGACCTTGCCGATCAAGGACTGGAGCTTAGTTTTGTTGGTGGGAGCAACTATCTTATTGATAGCATCAATGGATCTTCTGCTAATTTCAATCCCCCTTTGATGCACCATGAACCCAAGGAATTGTCCTGCCGATACACCAAATGCACACTTATTGGGATTCATCTTTAAACCATGCTTCCTTATGCATTCTAACACCTTTCGCAAATCGGCAAGATGCTTTGTGAAGTCTACAGACCTAACCACTACATCATTAATATAAATTTCCACCAGCTTGCCGATGAACTCATGAAATATAAAATTCATAGCCCTCTGATAAGTAGCACCAGCATTTTTCAATCCAAATGTCATGACTATCCATTCAAACAACCCAACATGACCAGGACATCTAAATGCAGTCTTTGGAATATCTTCTTCAGCCATGAATATTTGATTGTATCCTGCATTACCATCCATAAAGCTGATGATCCGATGCCCAGCCGCAGCATCAACTAGTAGATCGGCAACTGGCATTGGGTAGCCATCCATCGGCGTAGCTTTATTGAGATTCCTGAAATCAATGCAAACCCGAAGCTTCCCATTTTTCTTGTAGACTGGAACCACATTGGAAATCCACTCGGCATACCGACACTGCCGAATAAATTTAGCTTCAATAAGTTTGGTTATTTCGGCCTTAATATCAGGAAGAATATTAGGATTACATCGGCGAGCTGGCTGTTGATGCAGCCAAAATCCAGACTTGATAGGTAACCGATGTTCAACAATTGATCGGTCTAAACTAGGCATCTCAGTATAATCCCAAGCAAAGGAATCTTTATATTCCTTTAACAAATTGGTTAACTGTTGCTTACACTCAGAATCTAATTTAGCACTAATAAAAGTAGGTCTAGGCTTATCACCACTACCTATATCTACTTCTATCAAATCATCGGCCGATGTGAATCCCTGGCCTAACTTTTCATCATCGGCGAACCTATCCATTAAAACTCTTCATCAGAACCGACTGCTTGGATCGGTGGAATTTCATAATCGACAACTTTGAGGAAATCCTTCTCCCAAATCTCTCCCGAGATGCACCGAGTCCTTTCATAGGTATCTGCTTCTGCCGATGCAATGACATAAGAAGAGTCTCCCGGGACAATCTCAATCTTGTCACCTACCTACTGGACCAAGCATTGATGCATGGTTGATGGAATGCAACAATTGGCATGAATCCAATCTCTCCCTAGCAGCAAATTATAAGCACCTTTTCCGCTGATCACGAAGAAAGTTGTCGGCAGGGTTTTGCTGCCGATGGTCAACTCAACACAGATGGCTCCCATAACCGGAGATACGTTCCCTTCGAAGTCCTTTAGCATCATATCGGTCTTGGTCAAATCTTGATCTCCTTTTCCAAGCTTCCGATAAATCGCATATGGCATAATGTTGATAGCAGCTCCACCATCAATCAATATCTTGGTCATCGACTGACCATCAACTCTCCCTTTGATGAACAGGGCTTTAAGATGCTGCCTTTCATTGTCGGCAGGCTTTTCAAAGATAGCTGTCATCGGATCCAGAGCCAATTGAGCTATCTAGTCGGAAAACTTCAACTCCTCATCATCACTAGATGGCGCCAGGAATTCCATCGGCAACATAAATACCATGATAACATCTGCCGATGGCCCTTTCCCCTTAGGATCTGATTGTTGCTGATCCCCGGATTGGCCAGAGTTCTCGCCCTTGCTTAACTCTTCTCGCCTTTCATGTTGCAATCTTCTCTTTTGTGTTTTAGTCAACCCCTCTGGACACCATGGGGGAAGTGGCGACTGCCTTGTCGAAGGACGACGATATTCCCTCGACTCCATCCGATAAGTATTAGTGTCCCTGCAAAATATGAACTCATCGGGAACCCGTGCATTAGCCATCTCTTCAAGTTCTTCCTGGTTCCTGGGAAAATATTCAACACAATCACCAAGCCTGTCGTGCACACTGAGCCTGCCCCCCAGCCGATCATGAACGGACGCTCTCCCCCTAATCGGCCCATTAAACCGCCGATTATCATCGTGATAGCGCCGCTCGGATCTATCATACCGGTCATAACCATTGCATTCAGGGCAATCTCTAACAGTAGGCATTTTAATATTCTGTTCCCAGCAATGGATGAAGAATGGGCAATTCCAATGATCTTTGTGCCGATTCCACTCTTGTCGGCGTCTTTCTTCTTCCCGATTGTAGTCTTCTTGCTGGCGTCGATACCGATCCTCACGTTGCTGCCAAGTCTCCCGAGGCCTTCTATGAGTTATCACAATACAAGATCGGGGAGGCCTTCCTGAGCTATTTCCTTCTTGGATTAAACCTTTCCCTTTAGCATCGGCGGCAGTAATTTGATGCTGAGGATCCACCGATGCATTTCTTTCAGCTGCTTCTGATGTCAACACCTTGGTTTTCCCCTTAGCATCCAACATATTTGTTGGGAAAGGATGTTGATCGATCTTCATCGCCTTCTGAGCTTTGGAACTATCAAATTTGATTCTGCCAGATTCAATAGCCGATTGCAGCTGTTGTCTAAAAACTTTGCACTCATTGGTGCTGTGAGAGGTTGCATTATGCCACTTGCAGTATTTCATCTTCTTCAACTCTTCCGCCAATGGAATTACATGATTGGGTGACAATTTGATTTGACCTTCCTGAAGTAGAAAGTCAAATATCCTATCGGCTTTAGTGATGTCAAACGCGAACTTCTCTGGCTCTTTATGCCCAAAAGGGCAAGACATCGGCTTCTTATTCTTTACCCATTCTGCCAAGCCGATGACTGGTTCCTCATCAGAGTCCGAGCTTGCTGCTTCATCCACAAATGATACCTTTTTGTTCCATGCTCTCTTGGGCTCAAAAGGCCTGATGTCTTGATCAGAAATCCTCTGCACCAAATGACTTAAGCTTTCAAACTCTTGAGACGCATACTTATCTCTGATGTGTGGCAACAAACCCTGGGAAGCCAAATCGGCTAGCTGCCAATCATCCAATACCAGGCTATAGCATTTATTCTTGACCTCCCGTATTCTCTGCACAAAGCTCTCAACTGATTCATCATTGCGTTGCTTCAATTTGACCAAATCGGTGATCTTCTTCTCGTGGACTCCAGAAAAGAAGTATTTATGGAATTGCTTCCCTAAATTGGCCCAAGTAATCACTGAGTTGGGAGGTAATGATATAAACCAAGTGAAAGCCGATCCAGATAATGATGACGAGAACAAGCGAACCCTCAACTCGTCCCTGTTAGCAGCTTCTCCACATTGGATGATGAACCTGTTCACATGCTCCATGGTTGATGTATCATCCTGTCCAGAAAACTTAGTGAAATTTGGTACCTTGTACAGATTTGGAAGTGGGATTAAATCATATGCAGGAGGATACGGTGTCCGATAAGAATAAGTATTGACTTTGGGCTTTATCCCAAATTGGTCTCTCATTACTTCAGCAATCTTATCGGCCCAATAAGCATCGGCATCTTGCCGATGAGGCGGTTGCAGATATGGGACCTGCTGATATGCTTCCACGTGTCTATGTGGTGCGCGATCTGCGTGGAACATTAGGTTAATCATCTGGCCACCAATCTGCTGACCACCGATCTGTTGACCACCAAACTGCTGCCCACTGAGATTCATCGGCTGGTTGGCCATCCCCTGATTCTGGAATCCAGGGTAGATCTGGCCTTGTTGAAACCTTGTAGCTTGATGATTCTGTTGGGACATTTGTGAAAAGACTTGCTGCTCAGGCCATCCACTATTAGCATTCATCGGCATAGACCCTGCCGATGTCTGGTAATTGGGCATCATCATTGAATTGACATACCCTGACTGAGCCATAAACCTCTGCTGCGTCGGCATTGAATCTGCCGATGCATTAGGCATCTGGAACGTTGGAGCTTGAGAATTCCTAGTGTAAGGCCTTGCAGTAGTGGTCGTAGTATACTGGGGACTCTGATTCATCGACAAATTTGGAGCTGCCGATGCCATAGGAGCCTTGCCTCTCACTCAGCCGTCTGAGACGTACTAGGTGTCTTCAATGTCAGCTCTAGGGGCATACCATAACCCCACCAGTTAGGAGGAGGAACCGATCCCGACATCACCGATGCCAATAGATCTGTAGCAAGCTTGATCTGCCCATCAGAAGTCGATGGATTGGTCGTCATCGGCGTAGATTGCGCGTTAGTGACTCCTAGCGTGCTTGGAGGGACAGTGGTTTCTGTGCCCACAGCGGCCGCTGCAGCCGATGGAGCTGTGACCACTGGTGATCCTAGCTGATGATGAGAAGGGCCCACATAATTTGGTTTCAATTGTCCTTCCTTGAAAGTTCTAACCATGGCATTGAAAACTGTATTGGACAGCACACCAGCTTGATTGATCAAGGCACGGTTAACAGCACCATCAACCATGTCTTGAAGTTTACCAGGATTGGCGTCAAAGGTAACCTGCCGAGGTGCTGGCAGTGCTTCTTTCTGGATTACTTCACCACTCCTGTTGATGCTGAAAGACATCAAACACTGCTGCTTGTAATCTTCCATGGCTTTTGCGATAGCTTGCTTCTGCTCATCCTTGAGATTGGCTTCCCTCACGGGGATGACATTATCCAAGTCGAACTCGATAGTCGACATGTTGATCTTGATCTTGAATAGTGTCCCACTGGGCGTGCCAAAAGATGTGTTGATGCAAAAGCTGATCTGCAAACACAAAGGGCTAATACCCGATTTAAACGTTAAGGCGTGCCAGCTGATTTCATCTTACTATCGGCAAAGGTGATAACTCGAATACTTTGGTCGCGACAACAGCGATGCGCCCGGATGCCACGGCCAAGAGGTATTCATGTGGAACTTGAGAATACGTCGAGCTTAAGTCTAGCGAAAAAGAAAATATGACGAAGTCGTCGAAAAAGTAGATGCTGGAATATAAGTAAAAACTTGTGTTTGATTGATTGATCGATTTTTCATTACAAGGCCCTAGGGTCTACATTTATACCCTGCTCAAAGAGCTACAATCAGACACGACTAGGACTCGAATTCCAAATTAAACAGAATCCGTATACAAAACGATTTAAATAACAAAGGAAAGCATAAAACTATCCTCCCGTGACAAACTGAGATACCACCATGGACCAATCGGCAACCTTCAGGTTCTCCTTCCGAATCATCGGCAGACTCCTCATCATAGCCATCGGCAAAAGCTAACGCTGACCATTGGCATGAACGCATCACCACACATAGACTTAGTCACATTCAGCTGTCCTTCATCGGCAACCACCCTCATCGGCAACTCTCCTGTAGACCAGTTGGTGTTGCCCTATCTTGCCGATCTACACTCTACTGATCTGGGGTACTTGCCCAAAAACGGTGTCAACACAAAATCACTTCAATTTTTTTACCTACTACACTAGCATGAGCTTCATCCACATGACTCCTCTCACAGATAAGATTCCAAAATCATCATAACTATCATATCACTGTTGGCGATCCTTAATGCCTAAAAATAACCACCAACTCCCACATAAACCCTCACATATAAACTCCAAAACTTAGAACTAGGACTTTTTGACTCACATTTTCCATTAGTTTTGGTATACATGTTTTGCAGGACAAGTATTTGAATACAAGTGGAAAATGATCAAAATGAGCCTCTAAATAAAGCGTAAATCAAATCCTATGCCAAGGAATGAGAGGGTGGCCTATCCAACCAACGAATTAGGGCCAAGCACCACCATGGCTGCGCTCCAAGTCCACGAGGAGACCCACTAGGCAAAGGCAATGCCGAGATATGCTAGGCAGGGTGCGTCGCACCCTTGGTGCGGCCGCACTGCTACTAGCATAGGTCGGCCCACCGTTTCTCTGGCAGTTGCATGGCGGCATGCAATGACGGTTCCTTGGGGTTTCCTATTTTTCCTATGCTGATCTGTCCTTGTACCACTATAAAATGAGGGCTAGCCTCCCTCTCTGAAGACACCTACACTTGAGCTCCAATCTTCATATATTTTTGTAGTAGTGTCCCTCTAGGTGCTTCACACCTAGTTCTATTAGAGAGAAAAAGAAGAAGAGAGGAGAGGAATAGAGCAGAGGAGGAGCCAGGTTTGTTAGATCCTCCTTGATTTTGTACCTCTATGGAGATGACTTGATCTTGAGTATTATCCAGGTTCTTCTTTTGGTAATTTTGAGTTTACTTTTTTGACTAAGTTTAGTCCTTACTTTGCTCACCTACGGGATCTCCGCTCAACTGAGTGCTCTAGTCAAAGGTACTAGGCTCACTACTGTAGGCAGGCACAGCAGGGGCGGCTAAATAAGCTATGTACGCCCTTATGCAAACGCTCTTACAGTGGAATTCACTGTAAGGGCGGTTCAACACCAGCCGCCCTTACATTGAGCCACTGTAAGGGCGGTTGGAAACAACAACCACCCTTACTAGTGACCACTGTAAGGGCGGCTGGTGTTTACAGCCGCCCTTATAGTGAGCATTAGTAAGGGCGACTGGTGTCTCAGCCACCCCTATTGTCTGCATTTGCAAGGGCGGTTCAATCTAGAACCGCCCCTACAGTTATTTTTCAGAAAAAAATAAAATTACAATAATCGAATTGACAGCACAACACAACATATATATATACATATATAATCAGATTCACAACATCACAAATTCACAACATACAGATCCATACATATACACAACACCACATTTATAGTCCAACACATTTCAAGTCCGAAATGTTTCAAAGTCCATTACAAATCCATCCAAAGAGTCCGAAATTTTTCAAGTACTAATACAAATCGATCACAGTCCATTACCACAAGTTCACATGTAATCAACGACCCAGACAGAGCCTATCCCACTGATGGAGGTGCTGGTAAAGAGGATTGCTACCTAAGTCGGAAAGTAGGTTATGGTAATCACCTTTGTAATAAACAACATGGTCCATTATAAAGTTGCAAAGGTCACCGACAATCTCTAAGAGGTCATCATCCCTGTAGACATCCCTTTTTAGTCCTTTTTCTTCTTTCCAGAACAAGATCATAAAAGGCAAGTTTAGGTCTAGTGTAAAGAAGAGATTGCAAAGCTAAGTGAGAAATACTATGTTTTCATACTACAACCCACTAAGAGATTCAAACTTTCCAATTCATGGTGTCTCTTGTTGCCTTTTATGTTACTGATGAAAGCACATACATTGTATCCACAATGCAGACTCCCTGGCCTTTGCTTGGGGAACTTTGTTTCAATTTGCAAATGGAGATGTGAAGTATAAGTACTGAAAAAATTAGTAATTTTATGCCAAACTAAGTCACACTTACCGAACATAGAGATTTGAAACGCAAGTGGCTCCCCACAACTGGATCATGCCTTCCTTTGTGATTCTTGACATAGGCCCTTGATGATGCAAAAGCTGATCTGCAAACACAAAGGGCTAATACCCGATTTAAACGTAAGGCGTGCCAGCCGATTTGACCTTACTATTAGCAAAGGTGATAACTCGAATACTTTGGTCCCGACAACAGCGATGCGCCTGGATGTCACGGCCAAGAGGTATTCACACGGAACTCGAGAATACGTCGAGCTTAGGTCGATGAACTCCTAAGAACTCGTAATAAAAAAGGAAAATACGACGAAGTCGTCGAAAAAGTAGATGCTGGAATATGAGTAAAAACTTGTGTTTGATTGATGGATAGATATCTCATTACAAGGCCCTAGGGTCTACATTTATACCCTGCTCAAAGAGCTACAATCAGATACAACTAGGACTCGAATTCCAAATTAAACAGAATCCGTATACAAAACGAATTTAAATAACTAAGGAAAACATAAAACCACCCCCTTGTAACCGGCCGGGATACCACCACAGATCAATCGGCAACCTCCACGCTTTCCTTCAGAGTCATCGGCAGTCTTCCTGTTATGGCCGTCGGCAAACACCAATATTGATCATCGGCAAGAACACATCACCACCTCCAGACTTAGTCATATTCAATCGTCTCTTCATCGGCAACTATCCTCATCGGCAACTCTTCCGCAGGCTAGTTACCATTGCTCCACCTGCCGATCTGTACTCTACTGGTCTCTGGGTACGTGTCCAAAAACGGTGTCAACACATGCCCCCCAATTTCGGAGTATGAAATCATTAATGCTCTGAAATTCTCTGCAGTAATGATGCCTTTCCGCAATTAATTCTCCCAATTTGGTAACCGAACGTTTAAATCTGAACAACCTTGGCCTGATTCTCCTGCAGGTTCCTCGAATTCCTCAACCTTCTGAACCGGATCTCTCCACTTTATGCGCCCATCGGCAATATTACCGTTAGAGGGAACTACCGATGGACCGACCAAGAAATCCCGCACAGTGAAAAAACTCTAGATCATGACCGCTTCTTGTCAAATCACCTGCGCAATCCCTTGATTACCGTGCGAACAGTTACCATATCCACCTGAGTATCCTCGGATTTCACGGATACGGCAAAGACATAAGTCAAATTTGCCCTTGCCCGTTTTGTCCTATAGATACTTCCTTCTCGGGTACTCCTTCTCCATCGCATCATTCTACAGCCCCAACTCTGCTTTCCTGGCGGCGGCACAGTTCGAGAGCTCCAAGAACTCCAACAAGAACTTCCTCCAACAACTCCCAAGTTTTCGATCTTCTCTCCTGCGAGAAGATGGCCATCAACTTCGTTGTTCCTGAGGTCAGCGTACTGCCTTTTTCACTGTACTTTTACTGTACCCCTGTTCATCCGCAATCTGTCTTACCGAATCCTTTTTCTTTTTGTTCTTCTTTTTGCTCCCAAAAATTTCTAGGATTTGGCCGATAAGATCGTTATTCCTACCGATCAACCCCATCTCCAATGCCTTGGTCCACTAGGGAACTTGGATCCCACCGATCTTATAAACGCAGAGACAAACAGAATCCCTTTCAGAGCCGAGAATTTTTCTTTAGGTCTATGGAAAGACGCCTTCCGTTCCTGGCCCAGTCCTACCAAGGGATGGAAGGATTGGTTTCTGAGAGTCAGTAATTCAAATGAAGTCCAATGGGGTGAACGGAAATTAGATCAGTGCATTAGATTGTCTCTTGCCGATATGGAGAGAAATGAGTCGCTACTGATAGCTGCCTCATACTTCTGGTCAGATACACTTAATGCTTTCGTGTTTAGCCACGGCCCCGCTTCCCATACACTTGTCGATGTTCTTATGCTCACCGGTTTAGACATATCCACTGCCGATACCACCCACCTGTTCGACACCAAACCCAGTGCTAAGGTAGAAACCCATGCTATTGGCGGTTGGTCAGGGTATATTCAGAAGTACCGCAGAACAGGACCTGTCAATATAAAGGAACAGACCACCTTCCTGAACATGTGGTTAGATAAGTTTGTATTCTGTGGTCGATCGGCAGGACCAACTTCTGTCTACCTATCGGCAGCAGAAAGGTTAGCTAATGGTGGCCGATTTCCTCTCGGCCGATACCTGCTCGGCTCTGCTTATCACCTCCTCCATCAGGTAGCACAGAAACTACTGCTTGGTCAATCCATCGGCAACTTAGGGGGTCCCTGGTGGTTCATCAATATGTGGCTTAGTGTCCACATGCACAAGCACCTTGAGTTCGACCTCTTTGCACAGCGCTTCCCTAGGGATATAGCCGAGGATTATGAACTAGGCAAAGAAGAATCGGCAACTCGTTCCCATCTGAACTTTGGCGAGGCCGCCATAGTTTTGCTTGGCACAGGTGGCAACGCAGACCAGGTTAGCCGATTCTTCCAAACTCTGTATGAGGGTCTGACCAGAGAATAGCGGGCATGGATGCCTTATGAAGATCCACACACCAGATTCCCCCTGACTTTCCACCCCTTCAACGATGCTCTCAATAAAGATCGTGAGGTGATGATGGCAATTATCACTCCAAGAGCTATACCGGTGAACTTCTTTGGCAGTGGGAAAGCTTCTAATCTGACTTATGAGTTCTACAACCCATCGGGTCTAGCTCGCCAACTAGCTTTCGGCCAACTGCCGATTGCACTCTGCTACGCCGATGTGATAAAGCCGAGGGAGATTATCACCAGCCATCTAGAATGGATCAGGGTAGCCCAACTTCCACCAAATGCCGATACGGATGTCGATCTATCAGCTTGGATTCCGGATCTCTTCATCACTCAAGCATACAAATAGTGTTGGGAAGAATGGAAAGAACACCTGTTCTGCAGATCGGCTCTCACATACCATGGCATGATCGACTCCTAGTACAAAGTCCCTAATAATACTGTAAGTACTCTAAACCGATGCTTCAATCCTTTCATTTTCATTTTCCATCGGTATCTTACTTCATTGTTATATGCAGGTTGATGATACACCCCCATTGGTCAGCAAGAGTGGTAAGCCGATTGAGCTCCTTCCATCGGGCCCGATCTCGTTGATTGGCAACAACGCTCCAACCCTGGCTGCTATAATGCATCGGGGTGTGCGTCTCAAGAAAGTTACCACCAAGCGGGCGAAGATATCCCCATCGGTAGCTGCTTCTACCCTAGCACAAGCCTTCAAGGTAAATTTTCAAATTCTTTTACTCATAATGATTCCATTCTTATACTTATTACACTTGTACTCATAAACTTCTCACTGTTGTATCAGCACACCGGTACATCGGCAAAGACTAGAAGTACGACTGCCGATGCCCCCTAGTCCAGTCAACCGAAGAGAAACGGTTCCAAGAGTACTAGACTACAAGCAAAGCGCCAGAGAACAGTAATGCCTTCTCCTCCCCCAGTATCTCCGATTCTAGTAGAATCATCCCCTTCTTCTCTAGAAGCCCAGACACAGCAAATGCCATCTCCTCCTCAGCCACAGGAAGAACCCCAAGTGGAAGAACTCCAGCCAGAGGAACCTCAGCCAGAAGAAACATCGGCTGATGTACGCGAGCAGACTGCCGATTCAGCAAGCTTAATCATAGCATCGGTAGTTTCCTCGATTCAGACTAGTACTGCACCTCCCCAAGGTAACATACTCTTTATTTATTGCCGATGAACCCACTTTTTTCAATTTGTAATTACCTCTGTTAATCTTTCAGCTGACATAGTCTCATCGGCAATCCCAGCTGATCAACCTGTGGTTCCATCGGCTTCAACTAGTCAGAGGCGCGAGATAGCTTTGAAGCAAGTAAGTTACCCGATCCTTATTTTTATTGTTATCAATACTTGATCATAAAATAGCTTATTCTGTCTTCTTTTCTAGGAACAGGATTCTCCCGACAGCTTGTTCTCCTTCGCCATCAAGATCTCTGAAGATGAAGGCGAGGAAGCAAGTTCTTCTCGAGCAGTTGGAATCTAATCGGCAGAGATTAGAGCAAAGGTGGCGGATCTGTCAGCCCTTCTCCATCAAAACACAGCGCAATTGGTCGATGACTCCGATCCGGCCAAAGTTCTGTTCAAAGCTCTCAGAGGTCAAATCCCTGCCGATGCCGAGGAAGTTCTTTTTCAGGCTGCACACTTAGAGAGTCGTCAGCTGCAGTATCAAAAGGCTGCTCAGCGTCTTGCCGATAGAGCTGCTCACGCTCAGCTCTCAGAGGAGATGATGAAAGTGAAACTTCTTGCCGATGAGAAGCATAAGAGCATCGGCATTCTGAAATCCTCAGGAGACGTACTGAAGTAAAAGATCTCTAATCTATCGGCAAGAAGGGAAGCTCTGTTGGCCGAACTTAGACAAGTGGAAGAAGCCCTGTCCTAAGCTCAACAGGAAGAAAGCCAACTGCCTGAAGCAATCAAGACTCTTGAACAAGAGCGAAACATCCAGGCCCATAAAGCACTGCAGATGAAGAAGAAGCTGAAGCAAGTGGAAGGTTCTGCCGATGATGACGTGAAGGAGATAGAAGAAGCCAACCGGATCCGTCTACGCGCCGTATCTACGATCCAGGCTCTGTTAAACATGTGAACTCTTCATCGGCGGCGTTCTTTGCTTCTTTCTTCTAATTATTTTGGTCCAGCCGATAGGACTGTTATCGGCATCCTTTTAAAACATTAAGTCCGGCCCTAGATACACTTTTAATCCAGCCGATAGGAATGTTATCGGCACTTAAACTTTCATGCATCAAGCCATATGCTGGGGTAATATCTCTTTAAATATTTGCCGTTCAATGCTCTAGGAAATTCAACTCCTTCGAGAGTTTCTAAGATATAGGTGTTGCCAGGAGCAGATCGATTTATCTGATAGGGACCCTCCCAATTGGGAGACCACTTCCCAAATTTTGAACTTTTAGTCCCGATCGGTAAGATTAGTTTCCATACTAAGTCTCCATCGATAAACTCCTTAGCCTTTACCTTCTTATCATACCATCTGGCAACTCTCTTCTTATTCTCTTCTATACTTATCAAAGCCCTTAGCCGATGCCCTGCTAGATCATCCAACTCTTCTGTCATCAAAGCAGTATAATCATCGGCAACCAATGGATCTTGAAAAGATAGTCGCCTAGACCCAGTTTTAACTTCCCAAGGTAGCACTGCATCATGTCCATACACCAACTGATAAGGTGAAACTTTGGTCGACCCATGACAAGCCATCCGATATGACCATAAAGCTTCATTCAACAACGTATGCCACCTCCTAGGATTTTCTTCAATCTTCCATTTAATAAGTTTGATAATTCCTTTATTATATGCTTCGGCCTGCACATTGTCTTGACCATAATAAGGAGAAGAATTTAATACTTTAATTCCCATACCAATTGCAAACTCATCAAACTCCCCTGATGTAAACATAGTACCCTGATCGGTAGTAATTGTTTGAGGAATTCTAAATCGGTAAATAATATGCTCTTTCACAAAATCAATCATATTGGCCGATGTGACTTTCTTCAAAGGAATAGCTTCAACCCACTTGGTGAAATAATCGGTGGTGACCAAGATGAATTTATGTCCTTTGCTTGATGGTGGGTAAATTTGGACGATCAGATCAATAGCCCATCCCTAGAACGGCCAGAGTTTAATAATGGGATTCATGGCCGATGCGGGTGCCCTTTGAATATTGCCAAATTTCTGACATCCTTGACATCCCTTGAAATATTTAAAACAATCTTCAAGTATAGTTGGCCAATAATACACATTTCTCCTGATCATCCACTTCATCTTAAATGCGGACTGATGTGCTCCACATACTCCTTCATGGATTTCCCCCATTAGACTTTTAGCTTCATCATCACCTAAGCATTTGAGAAGAACTCCATCGATTGTCTGGAAATATAACTCATCTTCGAGGAGCACATACTTGGTAGCTTGAAACCGAACAAGCCTCTTGGATGGATCCTTTAAATAATCAATGATTTCTTTCCTCCAATCATCGGCACAGATTGCTGATAACATGTTAACCATAGGTTGATACCCTGAAGCATGCTGAGCCAACCGATTAGCCTCCTCATTATGCAATCGAGGAACATGCTCTAACCAAAAATCTTTGAATTCCTTTAATAGCCGCATACTTTTCTCATAATAAGCTATCAAGACTTCGCTTCGGCATTCATAGCTTCCAGCTAATTGATTTATAACCAGCATAGAATCCCCGAAGACTTCAACAACATCAGCATGGACCTCTCTTAACAATTCCAACCCCTTTATCAAAGCTTGATACTCGGCTTGATTATTCGTTGACGTGGCAACAATCGGCAAGGAAAACTCATACTTCCTTCCCCGAGGGGAAATTAACACTATGCCGATTCCTGGCCCCCCGGTCACACGTGGATCCATCAAAGAAGAGCGTCCAAGGTACAACTTCCAAAGTCTCCACTGCGCCGTAATGTTGACTCACAAAATCGGCCATAACCTGCCCTTTAACTGCCTTAGCCGATTCGTACCGCAGATCGAATTCCGACAGTGCCAAGATCCATTTACTGATCCGACCACTCATAATCGGCATAGATAGCATATATTGGACCACGTCATCTTTGCATATAACAGTGCATTCAGCCGATAACAAATAATGCCTCAACTTAATACACGAGAAATATAGGCATAAACATAACTTTTCAATGGCCGAATACCTAGTCTCAGCATCAACCAATCTTCTGCTTAAATAGTAAATTACACGCTCCTTCCCTTCAAACTCTTGAATCAAAGCCGAACCGATGACCATCCCATCGGTAGACAAATATAATCTGAAGGGCTTTCCTTGCTGAGGTGGAATCAGAACTGGAGGATTTATCAAATAATTCTTGATTTCATCCAAAGCCAACTGTTGCTCTTTACCCCATATGAACTCTTGATTGGCTTTCAACTTGAGCAGAGGACTGAAAGCACGAATTTTAACAGACAAATTAGATATAAACCTCCTGATAAAATTTACCTTGCCGATCAAAGACTGGAGCTCAGTTTTGTTGGTAGGAGCAACTATTTTGTTGATAGCATCAATGGATCTCCTGCTAATTTCAATTCCCCTTTGATGCACCATGAACCCAAGGAATTGTCCTGCCAATACACCAAATGCACACTTATTGGGATTCATCTTTAAACCATGCTTCCTTGTGCATTCCAACACCTTTCGTAAATCGGCAAGGTGCTCTGTGAAATCTCCAGACTTAACCACCACATCATCAATATAAATTTCCACCAGCTTGCCGATGAACTCATGAAAAATAAAATTCATAGCCCTTTGATAAGTAGCACCAGCATTTTTCAAGCCAAAGGTCATGACTATCCATTCAAACAACCCAACATGACCAGGACATCTAAATGCAGTCTTTGGAATATCTTCTTCAACCATGAATATCTGATTGTACCCTGCATTGCCATCCATAAAGCTGATGATCTGATGCCCAGCCGTAGCATCAACTAGCAGATCGGCAACTGGCATTGGGTAGCCATCCATCGGTGTAGCTTTATTGAGATTCCTGAAATCAATGCAAACCCGAAGCTTCACATTTTTCTTGTAGACTGGAACAACATTGGAAATCCACTCGGCATATCGACACTGCCGAATAAATTTAGCTTCAATAAGTTTGGTTATTTCGGCCTTAATATCAGGAAGAATATTAGGATTACATCGGCGAGCTGGCTGTTGATGTGGCCGAAATCCAGACTTGATGGGTAACCGATGTTCAATAATCGATCACTCTAAACCAGGCATCTCAGTATAATCCCAAGCAAAGCAATCTTTATATTCCTTTAACAAGTCGGTTAACTGCTGCTTACACTCAGAATTTAACTTAGCACTAATAAAAGTAGGCCTAGGCTTATCACCACTACCTATATCTACCTCTACTAAATCATCGGCCGATGTGAACCCTTGACCTAACTTTCCATCATCGGCGAACCTATCCATTAAAACTCCTCATCAGAACTGACTGCTTGGATCGGTGGAATTTCATAATCGGCAACTTTGAGGAAATCCCTCTCTCAAATTTCACCCGAGATACACCTAGTCCTCTCATAGGTATCTGCCTCTGCCGATGCAATGACATAAGAAGAATCCCCCGGGACAATCTCGATTTTCTCACCTACCCACTGAACCAAGCACTGGTGCATTGTAGATGGGATGCAACAATTGGCGTGAATCCAATCCCTCCCCAACAGCAAGTTATAAGCACCTTTTCCGCTGATCACAAAGAAAGTCGTCGGCAAGGTTTTGCTGCCGATGGTCAACTCGACGCATGTTGCCCCCTTAACTGGAGACACATTCCCTTCAAAATCTTTTAGCATCATATCGATCTTGGTCAAATCTTGATCTCCCTTTCCAAGCTTCCGATAGACTGCATACGGCATGATGTTGATAGTAGCTCCACCATCAATTAATATCTTGGTCATTGGCTGACCATCAACTCTTCCTTTGACAAACAGAGCTTTAAGATGTTGCCTTTCATTGTCGGCAGGCTTTTCAAAGATAGCTGTCATCGGATCCAGAGCCAATTGAGCTATCTGGTTGGAAAACTCCAACTCCTCATCATCACTGGATGGCACAAGGAATTCCATTGGCAACATAAATACCATGTTAACACCTGCCGATGGCCCTTTCCCCTTAGGATCTGATTGTTGATGATCCCCAGACTGGCCAGAGTTCTCGCCCTTGCTTAACTCTTCTCGTATTTCACGTTGCAGTCTTCTTTTCTGTGTTTTAGTCAACCCCTCTGGACACCATGGGGGAAGTGGTGACTGCCTTGCCGATGGACGACGACGTTCCCTTGACTCCATCCGATAAGTGTTAGCGTACCTACAAAATATGAACTCATCCGGAACTCGTGCATTAGCCATCTCCTCAAGCTCTTCCTGATTCCTAGGAATTATATTCAACACGATCACCAAGCCTATCGTGCACACTGAGTCTGCCCCCCAGCCGATCATGAGCGGACGCTCTCCCCCTAATCGGCCCATTAAATCGCCGATCATCATCGTGATAGCGTCGATCGGATCTGTCATACCGATCATAACCATTGCATTCATTGTAATCTCTAACAGTGGGCAACTTGATGTTCTGCTCCCAGCAATGGATAAAGAACGGGCAGTTCCAGTGATCCTTGTGTCGATTCCACTCTTGACGACGTCTTTCTTCTTCCCGACGATAGTCTTCTTGCGGACGCCGATACCGATCCTCACGTTGCTGCCAAGTCTCTCGAGGCCTTCTATGAGTTATCACAATACCAGATCGGGGAGGCCTTCCTGAGTTAGTTCCCTCTTGGATCAAGCCTTTTCCTTTGGCATCGGCAGCAGTAATTTGATGCTGAGGATCTACCGATGCACTCCTCTCAGCTGCTTCCGACGTCAAGACCTTGGTTTTTCCCTTAGCATCCAACATATTTGTTGGGAAAGGATGTTGATCGATCTTCATCGCCTTCTGAGCTTTGGAACTATCAAATTTGATTCTGCCAGATTCAATAGCCGATTGCAGCTGTTGTCTAAAAACTTTGCACTCATTGGTGCTGTGAGAGGTTGCATTATGCCACTTGCAGTATTTCATCTTCTTCAACTCTTCCGCCAATGGAATTACATGATTGGGTGACAATTTGATTTGACCTTCCTGAAGTAGAAAGTCAAATATCCTGTCGGCTTTGGTGATATCAAATGCGAACTTCTCTGGCTCTTTATGCCCAAATGGGCAGGACATCGGCTTCTTATTCTTCACCCACTCTACCAAGCCGATGACTGGCTCTTCATCAGAATCTGAGCTTGCTGCCTCATCAACAAATGACACCTTTTTGTTCCAAGCTCTCTTAGGTTCAAAGGGCTTATTATCCTGGTTGGAAATCCTCTGGACCAAGTGACTCAGGCTCTCGAACTCTTGAGAAGCATATTTGTCCCTTATATGTGGCAACAAACCCTGGAAAGCCAAATCAGCTAGCTGCCGATCATCCAAAACCAGACTATAGCATTTATTCTTGACTTCCCGCAACCTCTACACAAAACTTTCAACCGATTCATCATTACGCTGTTTCAATCTGACCAAATCGGTAATCTTCTTCTCATGGACTCCAGAAAAGAAGTACTTGTGGAACTGCTTCTCCAGATCGGCCCAAGTGATCACTGAATTAGGATGCAATGATATAAACCAGGTGAAAGCCGATCTAGATAAAGATGATGAAAACAATCGAACCTTCAATTCATCCCTATTAGTAGCTTCCCCACATTGGATGATAAACCTATTGACATGCTCCATAGTCGATGTATCATCCTGTCTAGAAAACTTAGTGAAATCTGGCACCTTGTACGGATTTGGGAGTGGAATTAAATCATATGCAGGAGGATACGGTGTCCGATAAGAGTAAGTGTTGACTTTGGGTTTTATCCCAAATTGGTCCCTCATTACTTCAGCAATCTTATCGGCCCAATAAGCATCACCATTTTGCCGATGGGGTGGTTGTGGATCTGGCGCCTACTGATACACTTCCACGTGTCGCTGAGGCGCACGATCTGCATGGAACATGGGGTTGATCGTCTGACCACCAAACTGTTGACCGAGATTCATCGGCTGGTTAGGCAACCCTTGATTCTGAAACCCAGGTTGGACTTGTCCCTGTTGAAACCCTATAGCTTGATGATTCTGCTGAGGCATCTGTGGAAAAACAAATTGTCCAGGCCATCCACTATTAGCATTCATCGGCATGAACCCTGCCGATGACTGAAGATTGGGCATCATCATTGAATTGCCAAACCCTGGTTGTGTCATGAACCTCTGCTGCGTCAGCATTGAATCTGCCGATGCGTTAGGCATCTGAAAATTGGAGCTTGAGAATTCCCAGTGTAAGGGCTTGCAGTAGTAGTTGTAGTATACTGGGGACTTTGATTCATTGGCAAATTTGGAGGTGCAGATGCCATAGGAGCCTTGCCTCTCATGTCAGCCGTCTGAGATGTTCCAGGAGTCTTCAACATCATCTCTTGGGGCATACCATAACCCCACCAGTTGGGAGGAACGGACCCCGACATTGACGATGCCAATAGATCTGTGGTAAGCTTGATCTGCTCATATGAAGTTGATGGATTGGTCGTCATCGACCTAGATTGCGCGTTAGTGACTCCTAACGTGCTTGGAGGAACGATAGTTTCTTTACCCGCAGCGGTCGTAGCAGCCGATGGAGCCGTCACAACTAGTGATCCTGGCTGATGATAGACAGGGCCCACATAGTTTGGTGGCAATTGTCCCTCTTTGAAAGTTCTAGCCACGGCATTGAAAACCGTATTGGACAGCACACCAGCTTGATTGATCAAGGCACGGTTAATAGCACTATCAACCATGTCTTGAAGTTTACCAGGATTGGCATCAATAGTAACCTGCCGAGGAGCCGGCAGTGCTTCTTTCTGGATTACTTCGCCACTCCTGTTGATGCTGAAGGACTTCTAACATTGTTGCTTGTAATCCTCCATGGCTTTTGCAATAGCTTGCTTCTGCTCATCTTTGAGATTGGCTTCCATCACGGGGATGATGTTCTCCAAGTCGAACTCAGTAGTCGACATGTTGATCTTGATCTTGAATAGGTCCCACCAGGCGTGCCAAAAGATGTGTTGATGCAAAAGCTGATCTGCAAACACAAAGGGCTAATACCCGATTTAAACGTTAAGGCGTGCCAGCCGATTTGACCTTACTATCGGCAAAGGTGATAACTCGAATACTTTGGTCCTGACAACAGCGATGCGCCCGGATGTCACGGCCAAGAGGTATTCACGCGGAACTCGAGAATACGCCGAGCTTAAGTCGACGAACTCCTAAGAACTCGTAATAAAAACGGAAAATATGACGAAGTCGTCGAAAAAGTAGATGCTGGAATATGAGTAAAAACTTGTGTTTGATTGATGGATAGATATCTCATTACAAGGCCCTAGGGTCTACATTTATACCCTGCTCAAAGAGCTACAATCAGACACGACTAGGACTCGAATTCCAAATTAAACAGAATCCGTATACAAAACGAATTTAAATAACTAAGGAAAACATAAAACCACCCCCTTGTAATCGGCCGGGATACCGCCACATTTCAATCGGCAACCTCCACGCTTTCCTTCAGAGTCATCGGCAGTCTTCCTGTTATGGCCATCGGCAAACACCAATATTGATCATTGGCAAGAACACATCACCACCTCCGGACTTAGTCATATTCAATCGTCTCTTCATTGGCAACTATCCTCATCGGCAACTCTTCCACAGGCTAGTTACCGTTGCTCCACCTACCGATCTATACTCCACTGGTCTCTGGGTACGTGTCCAAAAACGGTGTCAACAACCCTGAATGTCTTGTTTGAATGAGAATCGATGTGACTTATAGTATGCAGAAGTCAATATTAAAGTGAATCATATAAGGTTACTAGGATTACTAATTTGCTTATGTAATGAGAATTGACATGAAGTCTTTATATGTGTGAGGGTCAAAATCTGCAGAATCACAAATCCATGCCATGTTGACATTGACGCCTATGACTATCCAGTGATTGCTACAACAATTTTAAATAAACACATAAGTACCTTTGCATAAAAATCAGATATACCGAACAATCATTAAGTATACAATCGAACTTACTTGATGTGGTATGGTATCCATATTATTTCGAAGTGTTGGAGATTCTTTCAACATACGCCAATCCACGCCGCAACCTTAAGGGTCTCTTCTCTTATTTTGGCTGCACGGATATTTTCTTTCTCGGCCAACGTCCCTCCAGCAGCTAGCTGCGGCGCATCCAATTCCCATCTCGATGGGTAATTAAAATTTATTTGTGCTATAGGCATAGGGTCTACATACCCGACTTTCGTTGAGCGTGTAGATTTCATAAAGTGTGCTTGCATTCTAAAAATCACGGCGTAAGTTAGTTTTTGCAAAATCCAACTAGGTTACTTTCAGATCATATCAAGAGGAAGAGGACTTACTGTTGGCATTTCTTAACGTCATCACTAAGAACAGGGTTTAATCTGTCCTCAGCAACGATGTCAGAAATGTTGTGATAACACTTACTAATGCAATCACCAAGATTAGAGTATAAATATATCCTATGCAACGGTGCCAGAAATGCTTGTTAGCCTTTCTTAGCGTCGCTACCTAGAATAGGGTTCTGCTCTACTCATGATAATGACATTGGCAGTGTTATATTGGCAGATCCGTAGCATCACCACCTTGAATAGGAAGCTAGATCTACCTTCCCGATAACGGCACCTTATTACCGTTAGGGTAGGGTTCCAGTTCTTAATCATGGTAGTGGCACTAGGATGGCCATGTTGGTATTCCTTAACAAGTCACTAGCTCGGTGCATGTCTAGCAATAGTGTTAAGTATATATAGTTCCCAAGGTTTGGAGTTTAAGTACCGCAAGCGGACGGGAATTATCGTGTAGCATTTCAACCCGGGGATTTACCGAGTGTCGTATTTATAGGTTCGCTCTAAGGAAGGCTTAATATGTTAAGGATTCTAAGATAAGCATAGATCAAAGTAATTATGAAAGCAATAATGGAATCAAAGGTCATAGCAGGTGATAAACATTTATATGTAGAATAGTGATCCATTACAATCTAGGCATGGCATATGGGCTAAGGAATAAAAAGAGACTAAAAGAATGAATTGAATCAAAGAATAAACAAACAACCTATTGGAGCAGGTGTGGTCCTAGATACAGATCATGTCATAGAACAAGTTAATCATGTAATTATACTACTTAGATCTAGTCCTGTGTTTAGATGGTTTGGGAGGTTACGCGAGTACTGGTCTGCCAGCAACCTCCGCAACTATTTAGACTCCTACACCCTAGCCAAACGTGGGGGAATGCCAAGGACGGACAGGGCTGTCACCACCTGCCGCCATCCCCTCAACCATGGACTAGGACAATGCATTTACCCGGCCTTTACACCCAAGCACCATGCTTACATGCAAAGAACCTACTCGGACTCCCCCGGGTCCCCGACCCTACGGATCGACAGGTAAGAAGCCCGAGCCTACTCAAAAGAGCATGATAAACCCCCATCTTCACACAAAGCTATTTCTAGGCAATTAATTAACATGAAGCAATTAGACTAAAGTCCTAAGTGAGAATAATACAACATACACTTAGCACTAGTTCATATAATACACTACTAGCCCTAGGGTAGCATTATACTATAAGAACTATATACTAAAATGTATGTCATATCATTTTCACTAGAACTATATTCTAGTTCATATGCTAGCATCATAAAATAGGGCCTATGATCTATGTCATATACCATAGCATAAGAACTATACTCTAGTTCATATGAAGAACTATATCGGACATGATGAGGCATGGACTTGGAGTAAAGATATTCTTTATTCATACCCAAGTTTCTCTCCAAGGAGCCAAGCCCTCCTTGATAGCTCACCCAACTCTCTCTCTAAAAGCTAAAAGGAAAAACTAAGAAGAGGTAGTGCCCAAGTGCCTTGAAGGTGGAGTGTTGATTGTGAATGTGATGAGATGAATGGAGCCTCCCGCTCCCCCTCCTTAAATAGGTGGGGAAGGTCGGTTCCCTAGGGTGTAAACTGCAATTTGCACGCGGGGACTGCGGGAGGATAGGCTCAGCACCGCCTCTGCGAAAGGCGGTGCCGAGATGGGCTGGGTCAGGGTCGGCCGACCCTAGGGGGCGGCTGCCCCCTGGTGGGCCCTGCTGGCCCCGGCCCGAAGCCCGTTGCCTTCCTCTCGGGCCCCTGAGTCCAGATCTACCTGCAAATTGATGCACTTATATATTGGGCTTTTGGGTACTTGTTTATTTGTGGATTTTTTGACGTGTCGGATTGCGCCTTTTTATTTGCTTTCCACCTATATGCCTGTATATGATCTGCAAAACACAACTTGCACTACATGTGGAACTTGGTAAGCATTTAATAAGTATATGTGAGTAAAATACATGCTTTTCTTCCTTTGCATGGACTATGTTGGCGGGATAAATATGTCATTAAGAACCGCCAACAAACTCCCCCAAGCTTACCCCTTGCTCGTCCTCGAGCAAGAAGCTAAGATCTTGGTTGTTGATCAGGAGTTGCTACAATATTTTCACTTCTATCCAGTACATACCTTCAAACAAGAATTCTCCTTTGAATTTTGAACAGATATGTCATGGGGCTTATTGCTCATACCTTGGGTCCTTAAGCATTTGCAGGATGGATTTGATCAGATCGAGTGCTATATCCCTAGTTCTTTACTTCACCTTTGTTTCGGAGTTTTTGATTTTCAAAACTTAGCACATTTATTTGTCAAATTAAACAATGGATCCAAAGAGAAAGTTAATCATACCATTGAATTTTTGAAAACTTTTTCTTTTCCATCATTCTCTTTTTGTCTATTAGAGACACATGGCTATGTGGCTAATTCTACTGTTGGTCACTTGCCCATTTTTTTTTATTTTTTTCGAGGTTCCGGACACATGGCCCTTTTTATTTCCTCGTGATCTTTCTTTTTGAGGTTTCGGACACATGTCCCCTTTTATTTCCTCGGATGCTTTTTTTTCTTTTTCATAGCCATATGCCTTCTAACAAACTTTTGAGATGATAACATAATGAAATATTTTTGTTTTCAATGGTATGACAACCTCTCAAAGGGTCAACAAAGCTTAATCTAACTCAATGTGATTATTTTATTTTTGTAAAAACTCCAGAACTCTAGCATTGTTTAGAACAGGATACTAGCAGCTCAGATCATCACAAATATATCCATTAATTACTTTAGACTTTAGATAGAGCATTTTGCAACCCACGCATTTAATCATTTTATTAATTTGGAGAATTCAAGGTTGAAACTAGATACTGGAAAGAAATTACGATAGAGCAACTATTCATTACTTCAACAAGGAAGAAGCATATATCTTACATCACATATAAGAGTGGAATTATATTTTTGTCCTTTTAGCATTTTTCATTTTTTTTATATGCAATAATTAAAACATGAATTTAACTAATGGAAATTCCATAAAGTAGACATGCTAATTTAAAATTAAGGATGCATGAAAATAAATATGCAATGCAGATAACCTCGGGACTGGGGGTCCTCCCCCAAGCTAGCTTCTGGCCTACTGATCGGGGTTGTACCCCATGTACCGCCAGAAGTCTTGGGACTGTTTCAGCAGCTGATCTTGGCGAGCTTGCATTTCTTCTTGCTGCTGCTAGTGCCAGGCCTGTTGTTGCTGTTGCCATAGCAACCCTTGTTGGTGCCACTCCACGGCCTGCTGGTGGTGTGCATCGGTGGTTTGGATGTGTTGTTGGAGAGTATCTTGGATCTCATCCGTGCGCACCACCAGTCCCCCAAGCTGAGCTTGGAGACGCTCCATGTCGGTTCGGCCCACTGTGGAGGCCGAAGGATGTTCTTCTGGTGATTCGGCCCTCCAGCGCGATTGTTGTTCCCAAGCGTTGGAATCCGCCTCAGCCCACCCCTTAACACCTTGTGTCGACATGGGTGTGTCCCACCCTGACTGGTAGATCGGCTGTGTATAGGAGGGTGGTGGCTGGGAGCTGGATCCGCCGATGTCCCTGCCAGAAACACTACGCCTTCGCGCAGTTTCAGCTGTCTGCAGATCAAAGGTTAGTCTCCCAGAGTTATACAAGCGTAGACCCGGGTTAGGTAACCGAATTACGTTTGTATACCCTAGGAAATAAAACACAAGACCGCCCACATTATCTCTTTTCAAATGGTGACCTTGGATAATATAGGTTTCATTAATCATGGTGCATGGAATTTGAATATAAACAAGATCTTGCCCTTCCAACGCACCAATGGCCATGGCCACACGTGTTATGAGTGAAGTCAAAGAGATAGGGGTGGTTGTCTTGATTATATCTAACCAATGCCTTACAATTTCTTGCACAGGCACAACTTTTATTTTCATTCTAGCCGCGTAAAGTAACCTCATTTCACAACGCGGGTATCCTGGCTAGGAAACATTGTTATGGATAGCCAAAGGTGTAAAAACCTTAGAGTGGGGTGTTGGATGTGGGCATTTCTAGGATAGTATTTTCCAGTGTGAACTTGCCCCGTGATTTTTTCCCAAAACTTATCCTTATTAAACCCTTTTGTGGCATGCACTAAATCAAGAGAGCATCTTTGATGAAAACCAAGGTATTTGCTTAAGTCTTTCCAAAAGATAGCATATTCATTTCCAAATAAACGAACAAAAATACCTTCATATGTTTCTCTTAAAGTGCATAGGAATTGAATGGTAAGGGTATACGATCCATACTCAGTTATGGGGTGAATGTTGTCCCACCCGGTGGCTTTCCATATGGAGAGGAATTCAGAGTCTATACCGATGTCGGAGAGGAGCGAGTCATCGTAGATCGGCGTATGGAGGAAGATCCGGTCCTTGAGCATGTTGTAGGCTTGATGTTCTCGATCACCCACCAAGTCGAATTGGTGGGCTCCTCCTTCTTCATGTTGTTCCTCCTCTTGTTCCTCTTCTTCTTCCTCTACCTCTTCCTCTACCTCCTTGATCTCTGGGGATTCTTCCTCAGTGGAAGGACTCCATCGGGGAACGGTGTAGTATGAGGAAGTGCTCCGATAGGGGCGCTTCGAGGATGACCTCGTGACTCTTTTAAACGCCCCCAAAACTATTTTGCCGAACCTTTTCATAGTGCAATGCTTGCACCAGTGGATAGCTAGCTTGGATAGGTGATTTTTTTTGTGAGGTTTCTGCTGGTGATTGGTTGGAAATAGCAAAGATGTGAAAGTGTTGCTTGGAGAGTGAAGATGGAAGTGATGAAGTGAAGTGAGAATGGGTGGAGAGGGCCACACCCGAACCCCTGGTATTTATAGTTTGAAAATGCAGGTGGATTCGGGGTGAGGGCAACGGCTAGGAGCCTCCCCCAGCTGGCCGTTGGCCAGAGCCGTTGGGGGGGGGGGGTCGGCCGACCCTAGGGGCGGCCGCCCCCTGGTGGCCCCCGCTGCTCCCTAGCTTTTGTCTCCATCTTCCAACGGCTAGTTTTTGAAGCTTTCCGTTGGCATATTGATGCACTTCTAGCTGAAAAAATGACTTTTGCAATTTCTAACATTTATTTGTAAAAGTTTTATTTTTGAAAAATTTAGAAAAAAATATTTTTCTATTATTTATTTTATTTCCAAGCTGAAAATGAATTTTTGAATATTTTTCAAATTTATATATATATATATATATATTTAAGATAACTACCGATTACCTTCGGCGGAGGCTCAAAAAAATGTTTATAGTCCTTTTTGAGAAGGACTCTCTTTCGTCGTTTGAATTTCACCCTGCATGGTTAGTGGGAGAGTTCTCGGGTTCCCCGGGAGTCTACCCGCATTCTCAGTAGGAATTGCAGTGGCGATCTGAGCTAGTTGTGTTTCTATCATTTTATTAAAGCTCAGTTGGTTTTGTATGGAAGAGGCAAGGTTTTCTATTTTTGTATTTATGTTTTCTAAAACCTTATCATTGGACAGCAACTTTTTAGTTAAGTTTTCATTTATTTTAGCTTGTCCAAGAACGAGGTCTTTTAATGAAGGTTGATTCGAATTAAAACTCGAATTACCTTGGAATGAAGAGCGTGATTGATTATTCCAACCATTACCTTGGTTGGCGCCTCCTTGTTGGCGGAACCCGTTGTTGATGTAGGCAGTGTCTTCACGGGTTTTGGGGCAATCATTCCACGAATGGCCAACTTCTCCACAGACCTCACACGTCATGTGCGAGTCTATGGCCTTCACCGAGTTCGAGGGGTTTTCTTGGTTCATTTCGGTGAGTTGCTTCATCAATAAATCTATTTTTGCGGCAAGCATATCCGTCTCCTTCACGGTATGCATGCCTTTTTGTGTTTTGGCAGCTGGTGGTTGAGTTCTGTCCTCCCCCCAGTTCTGGTGTTCTACCATCTTCTCGATCAGGGCCTTGGCCCCGGCAGTGGTAAGTGATAGGAACGCGCCTCCAGCGGCGGCGTCTAGGTGTCCCTTCGACATGGGCGTGAGCCCATTGTAGAAGTTCTGGAGCACCAACCAGTTCTCCATGTCGTGATGGGGGCAGCTTAGGATGTACTCTTGTAGCCGCTCCCATGCTTCAGGGATTGTTTCGCTGGCATTTTGTTGAAAACTGGCAATCCTTCCCCTCAAAGCATTGGTTTTGCTTATGGGGAAGAACTTGGCGAGGAATGCCGCGGAGCATTTTGCCCACGTGGTGACAACTTCCTTATCTTGATAGAACCACCTCTTCGCCTTCCCCACGAGGGAGAAAGGAAAGAGGCGGAGCCAAATGACATCAGGAGTGATGTCCTTGATGACAATGGTGTCACATAGCTCCAGGAAGTGTTGAAGGTGTGCATTCGCATCCTCGCTTGGCAAGCCACAGAATGGGCTCGCTTGCACCATGGTGATCAGGCCGGTGCGTAGCTCGAAGTTCTTGCCGGCCGTGTCAACAGCGGGGCCAGTGGCCACGCTGGTGACAGCGGGCACGGAGAACTCGCGGAGTGTCTTCTCGGCGGCCATGAGTTCATTCGGGGTTGGTGCGGTACCGGCTGGTTCACTTGTCGGTGGAGTAGCAGAAGATGAAACGGTTTGAGACCGTCTACTCCTTAGGATTGCCTCAGGATCGAAGATGTAGTTTTCCGGCAAAGAGAAACCAGGCATACAATATTACTCCTGTTTCATCCACAATAGGGAGAAAACAGGCAGAGTTAACCTGCATAACAATTGACTCATTACGCACATCAGATTACTTGATTATATTTATCTAGAATCATTCTCATATTAGCCTTCCCCGGCAACGGCGCCAGAAATGCTTGTTGGCATTTCTTAACGTCATCACTAAGAACAGGGTTTAATCCGTCCTCAGCAACGATGTCAGAAATGTCGTGATAATACTTACTAATGCAATCACCAAGATTAGAGTATAAATCTATCCTAAGCAATGGTGCCAGAAATGCTTGTAAGCGTTTCTTAGCGTCGCTACCTAGAATAGGGTTCTGCTCTACTCATGATAATGACATTGGCAGTGTTATATTGGTAGATCCGTAGCATCACCACCTTGAATAGGAAGCTAGATCTACCTTCCCGATAACGGTGCCTTATTACCGTTAGGGTAGGGTTCCAGTTCTTAATCATGGTAGTGGCACTAGGATTGCCATGTTGGTATTCCTTAACAAGTCACTAGCTCGACGCATGTCTAGCAACAGTGTTAAGTATATATAGGGGTGATATTTCCTTAGGTTTGGAGTTTAAGTACTGCAAGCGGACGGGAATTATCGTGTAGCATTTCAACCCGGGGATTTACTGAGTGTCATATTTTTAGGTTCGCTCTAAGGAAGGCTTAATATGTTAAGGATTCTAAGATAAGCATAGATCAAAGTAATTATGATAGCAATAATGGAATCAAAGGTCATAGCAGGTGATAAACATTTATATGTAGAATAGTGATCCATCACAATCTAGGCATGGCATATGGGCTAAGGAATAAAAAGAGACTAAAAGAATGAATTGAATCAAAGAATAAACAAACAACCTATTGGAGCAGGTGTGGTCCTAGATACAGATCATGTCATAGAACAAGTTAATCATGTAATTATACTACTTAGATCTAGTCCTGTGTTTAGATGGTTTGGGAGGTTACGCGAGTACTGGTCTGCCAGCAACCTCCGCAACTATTTAGACTCCTACACCCTAGCCGAACGTGGGGGAATGCCAAGGACGGACAGGGCTGTCACCACCTGCCACCATCCCCTCAACCGTGGACTAGGACAATGCATTTACCCGGCCTTTACACCCAAGCACCATGCTTACATGCAAAGAACCTACTCGGACTCCCCCGGGTCCCCGACCCTACGGATCGACAGATAAGTAGCCCGAGCCTACTCAAAAGAGCATGATAAACACCCATCTTCACACAAAGCTATGTCTAGGCAATTAATTAACATGAAGCAATTAGACTAAAGTCCTAAGTGAGAATAATACAACATACACTTAGCACTAGTTCATATAATACACTACTAGCCCTAGGGTAGCATTATACTATAAGAACTATATACTAAAATGTATGTCATATCATTTTCACTAGAACTATATTCTAGTTCATATGCTAGCATCATAAAACAGGGCCTATGATCTATGTCATATACCATAGCATAAGAACTATACTCTAGTCCATATGAAGAACTATATCGGACATGATAAGGCATGGACTTGGAGTAAAGATATTCTTTATTCATACCCAAGTTTCTCTCCAAGGAGCCAAGCTGTCCATGATAGCTCACCCAACTCTCTCTCTAAAAGCTAAAAGGAAAAACTAAGAAGAGGTAGTGCCCAAGTGCCTTGAAGGTGGAGTGTTGATTGTGAATGTGATGAGATGAATGGAGCCTCCCTCTCCCCCTCCTTAAATAGGTGGGGAAGGTTGGTTACCCAGGGTGTAAACTGCAATTTGCACGCGAGGACTGCGGGAGGATAGGCTCAGCACCGCCTCTGCGAAAGGCGGTGCCGAGATGGGCTGGGTCAGGGTCGGCCGACCCTAGGGGGCGGCCGCCCCCTGGTGGGCCCCGCTGGCCCCGGCCCGAAGCCCGTTGCCTTCCTCTCAGGCCCTTGAGTCCAGATCCACCTGCAAATTGATGCACTTCTATATTGGGCTTTTGGGTACTTGTTTATTTGCACATTTTTTGACGTGTCGGATTGCGCCTTTTTATTTGCTTTCCACCTGTATGCCTGTATATGATCTGCAAAACACAACTTGCACTACATGTGGAACTTGGTAAGCATTTAATAAGTATATGTGAGTAAAATACATGCTTTTCTTCCTTTGCATGGACTATGTTGGCGGGGTAAATATGTCATTAAGAATCGCCAACACTTACAGGCACCAAGTGCGATTTAGATTCATCGACATTGAACTATGGTGAAAGCATGATTGGAGGTCACTGAAGTCAAAGGCAATCCCCGAAGCAGGGCCTCCAAATGTACGAGCAGGTATTACTGCTTCCAACACATTCAGTTCTGTACGTGTAACATGCAAGTAGTACCAATCATGGAACCTTCTCATTCCATATGGCATCTTACACAAGATCCGGTTTGGTAGGAAACGTTTGACTCTTACATATTCTTTCGGGCAATCCTTTGACCACTTGATGGTTTCAAAATCTGGATACTTCATTATCATTGTGTAGTCTGAGGTGTCAGTGGGCATCCTGTAGGCAAATTTGTTCGGGCCTTGGTTCTCAGGCTTGAACTGGTCATGAGCATACCACTTGTACATACCCAAGACGTTCATATCCACAAAAGATGTTGACCCTGTCGACCTTATCACGATGGGGATCTTTTCACGAGCTTCACATACTAGAGGGAGTAGTTCTTCATGTGTCGGTGGCGCGTGTTGAAAAGTCTGTGCCATCTCATCATGGCCTTGCTCGGGGCGACTCGAGAAGGTTGTGGCTTAGGAGGCACATGTGGTGTCTCGTCACGCTCTGACTCGGTATGAGTTGTAGAAGGTTGTGGGCTATGAGGCACATGTGGCGTCTCGTCACGCTTTGGCTCGGCACGAGCTGTAGAAGGTTGCGGGCTATGAGGCACATGTGGCGTCTCATGCTCTGGCTCTGCACGAGCTACAAAAGGTTCACCTATTTGAGGCTCATGTGGCGTCTCATCATGCCCTGGCTTGACCCCTTGCTCGCCAACAGTTGGAGAAGTCGGTGCCTTCTCATGCATCATGTGGTCCTCATGAGACGGTGAATACACCTCTCCATCCTCAAGGTGGACTCTCTCCAGGTGTACATCACTCAGAGTTGGCGAGGAAACATTCAACATAATATCCTTTTTGTACTAGAGGATGAACTGTTTCATGAGTAGTCCAAGCTCACAAATCCCCTCGCTAGTTGGGTGTTCAATCTTACGCTTTGCATACTCAGGATTCACGATATGCACCTCAACCTTACTATAGTCGGCTGGGACCGGTTTATGGTGCCAGATTCACATACTCGGGATTCGCATACGCCTGGAGTTCAACCTTACTATATGCACCTCAACCATACTATATGCACCTCAATCTTACGCTTCGCATACTCGGGATTTGCATACACCTGGAGTTCGAGGATATGCCAGACCTGTTGCCACCTCAGCCATCTCCTGTCCCCTAGCGATGGGAAGCAACAAGATGCAACGAGTTGGCACCCGTATGTGATCGACTGAGGCGGAGGTTGCATTGGAACCTTGGCTACTTTGAACATTCGGAGGGCTACCAAATAGAACCAAATCCCTAGGCAGCTCCATTTGTGACCGTCACTCAGTAGACAGTCCTTGCTCCTGTACTTCCTTGGCAACTAGGGTCTTCACTAGGGTTGCAAGACTCTCCTCCTGGTTTCTACCATGTTTCTTGTACATCTCCACATCCTCTCGAAATCCTTCCTTCCAGGTCTTATGTTTCCCTAACCCCCTGACACGGCCTGTGTGCTCGGGGTTTCCCAAGACAAGGCTAAGCTCGTCCTTCTCTCTAGGAGTGAATGAGTCCTTCTCGATGTCTTCAGAATATTTCTGTCGGTATTTTCCCCCTGGGGGTCACACCAACGAGTAAAACTAGTGCGTGCTCCCCTTTTCAGATGGTGATGCAAGAAAAGACACAAAGATTTATCCTGGTTTGCACAAGAGAAGGCCCTACGTCCAGCGGGGGGGAGAGTTTGTATTATCTTGCACCTAAGTGCTTGTACAGGGGTGAATACAGGCGTGGATGGATGGAGATGGAGTATGGGTGCTCTACTACGTATGACTTGTCTTCTCCCGCGTATCCGCTCTCGGACCTCCCCTTTTATAGTTCCAAGGAGAGGTCTAGGGTACATATGTAGGCGACAGAATAGGGGTTGATAGAGGTATGGCGTGCTGACCTACTCGAGGCCTCCATACCAGCGTGGCCTCTAGCCGTCTTGTCTTGGTACTTTGATGATGATTACGTGTGCCCCTGAATCCTGCTCCTGTGCACTGTCCTAGACCGGTTTATCCGTTGCACGCTTGTACATCGCGACTACGGCCGCGTCAGAGTGGTTGAGGCGCCGTCCTCTGTTGCCCGACCCTTCTCTGGGAAGGAATGTTCCTGCTCGAGGGTCGAATACCACTTAAAGCCTCGCTGGGCAGAGCGCTGACTTTGGACGTCTCGAGGGGGGTCTTGACGGGACGTTCCGACCACCTTGCTGCGCCCTGCCACACTCTGGCTTATTTGGTGGGCAAGGCTGCAAAAAGAACGATTGGACGGGTGCTTGTTCCCAATCACGCTTCCTGTGACTGACGGGTTAGGTGAGAGTGCAGCAGACGCATTAAATGCCCTAGTCCCCGTGCCTGTGTCAGGCGGCGGGCGGCGTCCTTGCGCTCGAGGCCTTTCGATTCGTATGAGCCTGTTTCTGTATTCGACGGTTACCGGCGCTCCAGCCCTAATCGATTCGTACAACGCCCTTTCCGTGTTCGAGGCGTTAGACGTCGATGACCGTTTGTGCGACCGGGGGGCGTCGAGTCGGAGGCCTCGACTTGCGTACGGGTGCTCTCGTTATGTGTGTCAGTTAGGGTATCCCTTATTGATACCCTCGACAGTAGCCCCCGAGTCTCTATTCGAGCACTTGCGCTCGAGTAGAGGCTCTTCTTATTGATCGAGATTCCGTGGGGGCGCGCGAGCGAACCCGCGGGGGTAGCCACCGAGCCTTCGGAGGAGTTTTGACTCCTTCGAGGGTTATGTTGCCCAATCTGCGGAAGCGCTCTCGATGTTCGTCGCGGAAGGTGGCTAGAGGCTTCGATGAGTTGGTTTCGCGTCGGGGTTGCGACGTACTCCTGGTGGAGCGAGCGCCATCTACCCTAGTTTGAGCTCATAGCGGGTAATCCAAGTGAGAACCTGTGCCCCGTTCGAGGGGGTCAGCTGTAGCCCGGAGGCGTTCTCATCAGCGGGGTCGACGTGGTCGGGGTTACTGGTCTCATTCGATAGGGCCTAGTGGCTCGATGCCTCCCCTCGGGGGGATTCCTCTCGACTGTCTTGTCCTCGCCTTGGACATCCCCAGCGAGTCCTTGAGGCGGGCCTCGTTTTTCGACCGCTCGCTAGGCATCCCCGACTCGGGTACTCGAGATCGGCTGTCGAACCCATTCGGTGGGTCAGCCTACGACCTCTCGACGTTTTCGAGAGTACGTACCTTGGCTTACAGGGGAAGGAAGGGACCCCGGCGGTTCGTCTTTTTGCCCGTTGGGCGCGCCTTTTTAGGCGGGAGCCGTTGCGGCACTGTACCGGCATAGAATGTGTAGCGTCCTGTCTATGAGAGAAATAAGGACCGTTAGACGGCGCATTTACTAGGGGAGTTACCGTATCCATCGGATCTGTCCGTTGGTGGGTCGCTGTCTATAAATATCCTCGGATCTCTCTGCCGTCGCTTCTTCCGCCTTCCGCCCTTGCTCTTGTTTCTGCCTCCTCGCCATCTCGCGTGCGCGCACCCTCGAACAGTAGCAGAGCCGCTCTCTTTCCTCCTGAAGATGCCGGTGAGACTTATCGCCGCTGATGACTGGCGCCCGTCGTCGATGACGGGGCGCTGGTTGCTGGAGCTCGAGAAGGAAGGACTCCTGCGCCCCCGCACTTCGTCGTCGCGGCCAGAGTGGATCGCGCTGGCGGTGGACCACCGGGAACCAAGGCCGCCCAAGGGCTATGTGGTTTCCTTCGCCAAGTTCCACCGCCACGGCTTGGGCTCTCCTCTGAGCAGCTTCATGCGGGCGCTCCGCCACCACTACGGTGTAGAGCTTCAACACTTTTTGCCAAACACCATCACCGCCGCGGTGATTTTTGCTGCGGTGTGTGAGGGCTACCTCGGGATGATGCCGCACTGGGAGCTGTGGCTTCACCTGTATCGTGGTGAGCTCTTCCATGCCCCCAGCGGGACCACAGGGATGAGAGAGCCGGTCGGGGCCAGATGCCTCAACCTGGTGTTGAAGACCGGCAAGGCGGAGAAGCCGCGCGAGTACATCCCGGTGGGATTGACGTCGAACCACGCCGGGTGGGACTCCCAATGGTTCTACCTGCGGAACGACGACGACCTCCTCCCTGCCTATACCGGGCGTTTGATCTCGGAGCGTCCGGATCACTGGAAGTATGGTGTCGTCTAGGCCCACCAATCGCGGCTCAACCCCCTCCTTGACGCCTTGAAGAAGCTACACGAGGAAGGCCTGACAGCTGCTCTTGTCCTCTCGGCCGTCCATCATCGAAGGGTTCTCCCGTTGATGTCTCGGCCGTTGCGGATGGACGAGATGGGTCCCGGCATTTCGTCCCGGGATCTCGAGGCTTGCCGGATGTCTAATGAAGCGCCTGCGGACGATGAGGTCGCCGGCCGAGTCAGGGCGGCCGTTGCAGGCAACTTTCAGCCTGAGCATGTCGACTACTTCCCTATGAGGCCCGATCAGGGGTCGATCAACCTGGTAAGTCCTTTTCCTATTTATGGATCCAATTCTTGAATTTTCTTCGACCTCCTTTAACACTTATCTTTGCTCGTGCAGGGATCGATCGACGCTCGATGCTCGAAGCCTCCGGTGAAAGAGGATGACGTGGATCGTGACAAGAGGCGCGAGTCCACGGAGAAGCTGAAGTCCGCAAAGGACTCGGAAAAGAAGAAGGAAAAGAAGAAAAATCTCGCGCGACAAGCATTGGAGACTTGTCGAGCGAAGTCCAGGCAGAGGGGGGAGCCTGAGGAAGAATCCCCCGATGAGGACGATGGCGGCGATGGTAACGACGACAGCGATGACTCCGAGGGGATGGCGTCCCGTCTCGACAGGATCCTCGAGGGTCCGCCTCAGACCGGCGTCGACATCCCGCGGATGGGAGTCCCTAAGGGGGCGCCAAGCGGGCCTCGTGAGAGTCAACAGAGGGAGCCATCTCCATGCCGCTCTCGCGCCGACACCCCCCCAGCGCCTGTGCAAGGTCAGACCGTCCCCCGCCCCCAACCTCCTCCCGCGTCTAAGGCGGGCCCTCGGGTTAAGTCTCTGGCGACAGGGCCGTTGACCCGTGGTCGTGCCGCGGCCTCGAGCAAGGGGGAAATGGGTCGTGGGAGTACTAGTCCAGGCGCTGGTTAGGCGGGAGACGCCGAGCTGAGACTTGCGCCTGTTCGTGAGGGGCCCGGAGCCTCGACGCGGGGTGGCTCGAGACCTGCTGGCCGAGGCGCTGGTAGGTGGGTCGCTCTTCCTGTTGGGTAAGATCTTCGATGTTATGATTCTTACCTTCCGATGTCTTCACACTTTCTCGAGTAACGGCTTCTCTTACGCTTATTCCTCTTTCCTCAGGTTGAAGCAGCCGCTCGAGCAGGCCCAGCCCTCGATGGCCAAGAGGCTTAAGGTGGGAGCGGCCTCCAAAGATTCAGGTTAGCAGTTCATTCCCAATATCGTGTTACCTTTATGTCGATCATCATGGCGACTGACTTTTGCTTTCGAGTGCTTACAGGCTCCTCCGATCCTCGGCCGTCGACGGGTGTCAAGAGCGCCCCGCCTCGTCCGTTGGTGGGGGAGTCCATCCCGCCGTTGCCGAAGCGGGTCAAGGCGCCTCGCCCCCAAGAGCAGGAGGGAGCCCCCGAGCCTCCCATATCTGGGGTCGAGGGGGATCCTATCACTATAAGTGACAGGTCCGGCGGTGACAGTCTTTCGAAGGACGCCCGGTCCATGGACAAGGAGGTCGAGGCTTCCCCTATCGAGAAGCGGACGCCTTGGTCCATGGAGAAGAGGAAGAAGGAAGTGGAAGAGCGCGAGCGGGAGACGCAGCAACTGCTGCAGCAGGGGCAGCAACAACCGCAGCAGGAAGGAGAAGAAGGAGAGGAGGGGCGGCGGCAATAAAGGGACCAGCTCGAGGAGCTGCTGGAGCAGGACCGGCAGCAGGAGCTGCGGGAGCTCCAGAGGCAGCCGTAGCAAAAGAGTTAGCAGTTAGAAGAGCTGCTCGAGCCACCGCCACGTAGTCCGCCCTAGCCAGTGCCGCCGACGCCACAAAAGCGTGAGACCGGGGAGGAGGGTCTGCCGGTCTATGGTCCGCCGACCCCTGCGTGGCTCCGTCCAGGAGCGCCCGCTTCTATCCCGGCTGAGCCAGGGCGGGCGGATGGCGTGGTGGCGCTCGCTTGCATGATGCGCACCCTGGTGGACCCTCAGTCCGAGATCAAGGGCACGATCTACGGCATCGAGGGGATCGCTCCCAGATTTCTCCGAGAATGAGGGTCGTGGGAGGATCACAAACCCGCTGAGGAGGATGAAGCTAGGACATCTGGTGGTGGCGCTACCGACGAGACCGGGACCTGGAAGACAGTGGATGATGACGGGCGATTCCCCTCCCTTATCGACCTATTTTTATGTCATGGGGGGTCGCTCGAGACCGTCCAAAAGCTCATCCGGGGTGTCAAGGTGCGCACGGAGGAGGAGATGGAAAACTGGTGCCCCGATCAGATCCGCATTCGGGCCTCCACCGACCCATCCGAGCCTAACATCTTTATGGATGATCGGAAGGAGGCCGAAAAGTGGGAACATCTCGAGGAGCTTCGCCTCTGGATGAAGCACGTGGTGGGGCTCCTGTCTGACGTCGTCAACAACGGGCTCAGTCCGGCTTACTTTGTAAGAGTCTTTGGGCATTAGTTATCGTAGGATGTTTTGGTTTTGTGTTCTTACTGTTCCACTGCTGGCTCGCAGGATCTGAAAGAGACCTCCCGTATAAAGTCGAGCTTTTTCCATGCGACGAGGGGCGGCTGGGAGCAACTCCCTCTCCTCAAGGACCAACTCCTGGAGTCGCAGGAGAAGCTCCTCAAGGCTTACAAGGAGCTTTTGGCACTCGAGGAGGAGAAGAAAGAGAGGGAGGCCGCTCTGGCCGAAGATCGGGAGACCTCGAGGAAGGCGGTGGAAGAGGCTACGCTGCTGAGGGAGCGGACCTTGACGGTCGAGGAGGCTGCGTCCAAGGCTCAGGAACAGGTCGTATTCTATAAGGATTCAGCCGCCGATCTTGACAAGGAAAAAGTCCTTATCAAAGCTGACCTTGCCTTTGCCCGAGAGGCCTTCCAAGAGATGAATGTGGAGTGCGTGAAGGGCGAGATCGCTCGGAGCGCCGCAGAGGAGGCCAAGAAGAAGGCCCTCGAGGATCTCGCGGCTGAGCGAATTCGCTCTCGCGGGCTCTCTGACGAGGTCGATCGTCTAAAGAGGGCGCTGCTGGAGAAAGAGGGAGCTATGGCGCAAGCAGGCAAGGTGATCGAGGACCTACGTGTCACCAACACCGATCTGGCGTGCTCGTACAAGGAGATCGAGAGGGCCAACACCGACTTGGTCGGTGAAAATATGGCTCTGGAGGAGAGGATTCGCGGTATGTTTCTATTATCGAGTTTCCTTTCCGAGGTGTGCTTTGTGTTATCTGACTTTTCCGTGTCGGTCTTTGTAGGGCTTAAAAACGAGCTGCTAGCTGCTCAAGTCGAGGCCCGCTCCACCAAGGCTCAGCTCGAGGGGGAGGTCGCTTTGAACGGTCGGCTGCGGACTGCGATAAGTGATCTCTCGGCCTCCTGGGAGCTCGAGCCTGTGGACAAGTCGAGGGAGGCGGCTGGAGGGGATGCACTGGTCGATCAGCTGTGTTACCTAGGTGTCACGCTGAGGGACCGGGTGCGGGACGCCCTTCATACCAGGGTGAAGCAGGCGATGGCGGTTGTCTGCTCGGGCTTTTCCTACGATATGGAAGTGGTGTCCCACGGCTTCGTCACTGACATTTCCAAGACCGACGCAGAGAACGAGGAGAGGCTCCATGCCTTGATTGATGATGTGGAGGCCCCTGGGGAAAGGCTGGCGAAGCTGTTCGAGCCAGAAGTACTTCCTCCCGAGACTAGCTCGGGCGTGGACGAGGGTGGTGAGGGCCGAGACACCGACTGAGGCCTGCAAGCCTGTCCTGAGTGCTAAGGCCCCTTGTACAGTACTTATTATTTTGTCTTAAGGAAATACTATGTTTTTAAGTGGTTTATAAGATCTCTGAATATTTGCTTATTCCTTTGTTCGCACCCTCTTTTGTTTCCTTTCTGCCTACGTCTGTATTCCCCGTTTGGTCTTTTGTTAAGGCGACCTCGATTGCCTCGAGGGTGAGGGAGCGAGTAGAGTTACCATAGCCCGGGGGCGTAGGAGTTCTCAGGCTCCTCGTCTCTCGGCCCTTAAGGGGCTCGAGGTGCCACTACTACTCGACCGTGCGAGGTTTACTGGTAGGAAAGAAAAAATCACTTGGATTTTTAGACACTTGGGGGGTCCCCCCTGCTAGCCCCCGAGGGGGTATCGACTATGATGGGTCATAGTTGGTACTCCCTTCTAACGTCGAGATTTCGACGTATGAAAAAGTAAATTACTCGAGGGAAGGATCTTATCCATTCATGCATTCATTCATAAGGTCTTGGTACAGAATGTACATGGGAACATAAAGCTTTGAAATTCTAGGGGTAGAATCGATGTAGCTGTTCGACGTTCCACGCGTTGGTGAAGACTGCCCCTTTTTCATCCGCGAGCTTGTATGTCCCTGGCTTTAGGACCTCGGCCACCACCTATGGGCCCTCCCAGGGCGGAGTCAGTTTGTGGCGCCCTTGGTTGCTTTGCCACCGCCGTAGGACAAGATCGCCCACGTTCAGATCCCTTTTGCGTTCGTGTTTGTCGTGGTATCGTCGAAGTTTCTGCTGGTATCTGGCGGAGTTGAGGAGGGCCATGTCTCGAGCTTCCTCGAGCTGGTCGACCGCGTTCTCTCGAGTTTCCTTATTTGACTGCTCATTGTAGGCTTTGAGTCGAGGAGACCTATACTTAAGGTCTGTTGTTAGCACGACCTCGAAGCCATAGACCATGAAGAATGGGGTATATTTCGTGGCCCTGCTAGGCGTCGTCCTTAAGCTCCATAGGACTGAAGAGAGCTCTTCGACCCATTTCTTGCCGAATTTCTTCAACCGGTTGTAGATTCTTGGTTTGAGCCCCTGCAAAAACATGTCGTTGGCACGCTCGACCTGGCCGTTAGTTCGAGGGTGGGCTACTGCGGACCAGTTCACATGGATGTGATGCCGGTCACAGAAGTCCAAGAACTTTTTACCAGTGAACTGAGTGCCGTTGTCGATGATGATGACATTGGGAATCCCAAACCGGTGGATGGTGTCGGTGAAGAAAAGGACGGCTTGCTCAGAGCGGATGTTCGTGATGGGTTGAGCCTCGATCCATTTGGAGAATTTGTCGATGGCCACCAGCAAATGGGTGTATCCTCCTGCTGCCTTCTGTAGAGGCCCTACTAGGTCGAGTCCCCACACCACGAACGGCCACGTAATGGGGATCATCTAGAGATCGTGGGTGGGAAGATGCGTCTGCTTGGCGTAAAATTGACACCCATGGCACGAGCGTACGAGCTCGATGGCGTCAGCTACGGCCGTTGGCCAGTAGAAGCCTTGTTGGAAAGCGTTCCCTACGAGGGTCCGTAGAGCAGCGTGGTGGCCACAAGCCCCCGAGTGTACATCCTCGAGGAGCTTTCGGCCTTCCTCTATGGTGATGCAGTGCTGCAAGATTCCTGTTGGGCTTCATCGATATAGTTCATTATTTTCACTGTAAATTACGTACGACTTGGCCCGTCGAGCGATACGGCGGGCCTCGTATCGATCTTCTAGTAGCTCGCATCGAATCAGGCAGTCGAGGAACGGCGTGCGCCAGTCGAACGGTCGACCAGGCCGCTGTTCTGCATCCATGACTTCCGCTGCCACTATCAGTGCTTCGATGACATCGGTTTATTGGAGGGCGGTGGTTTCGACGTCAGCCCCTGAGCCCAAGTCGACGGATGGCTCATGTAGATCCCTCGAGAATGCGTCGGGCGGGACCGTTCCTCGAGTCGACGAGATCTTAGCGAGTTCGTCGGCTGCCTCGTTGTAGCGTCGGGTGATGTGGACGAGCTCGAGGCCGTGGAATTTATCCTCGAGCCGACGTACCTCCTTGCAGTATGCCTCCATTTTTGGGTCGTGGCAGTTGGAGGCTTTCATCACTTGGTCGATGACAAGTTGGGAGTCGCCTCGAACGTTGAGGCGCCGAACTCCTAACTCGGTGGCGATCTTCAGCCCATTGACAAGGGCATCGTATTCCGCGACATTGTTGGATGCAACAAAATGTATCCTGATGACATACCTCATATGAATGCCTAGGGGCGAGATGAATAGCAGGCCCGCTCCAGCTCCCGTCTTCATGAGAGACGCGTCGAAATACATCGTCCAAAGTTCTGATTGAACTTGAGCCAGGGGGAGCTGGGATTCCGTCCATTCCACGATGAAATCCACCAGAGCTTGAGACTTGATAGCTTTGTGGGGAGCATAAGTGAGGGTCTCACTCATGAGCTCGACCGACCATGGTCGGAACGGGCTGGGCAGCGGTGTGCTGCGAATTGCTCTGCTGAACACCCAAGGGCCCGGCGGTTCCCGGGCCATCCGGTCCTCGTCGCTGTCGTATCGCCCGCCGCGGTGGGCGTTGTAACCGCGCTCTTCTGTGTCCCCACATCGACGGTGACAATTCTCGTTGATGTCGCGTCGCGCGTCGTGTCGTCGCTGATTGTCGACGGGGTGGTTGAGGACGAGTGCTGTCTTCTTCCCTCGAGGGGGGCGGCTGCTGATGGACCGACACCTCCTTTTCGTTCTGGGCCGGCTCATCACGCTTCTTCGTGGCTGCTCCTTGTCGAGAGGCCGAGCTCTCGGCCTGCTGAACTGCCGCCACTTGGAACAGAGTCTGCACCTCGTCTCAAATGCGTCGCGCTTGGGAGTTCAACGGTTCGGGCATATTGCGTAGCAGCATTATTGCCGCCATGATGTTCTAACCCGCTCGAGGGAAATGGCTGACGGGCTGCTCTGGCTCCCCGTCTCTGACGATCTATCAATGTACTTCTCGAGCCCTTCTGCGGACACTTCCGCCAGGCGGGTATGGCTGGTCCTGCTCAAGGATCTGTTCAAGCAGGACAAGGCGCTCGCGATCTTCGTCGACCTTCGCTTTGAGCTCTCGTAGCTGCGCAAGTTGTGCGGCTCTGTCTTCTTGCGTAGGGGGGTCGACCTGATCGTCATTTCCAGGCGTCCTGGGGTCCTCCCTTGCTGAAGGGGCTCGACCGCCGGCAACGGCGTCTCGTGTCTCGTCGGTGGTTTCTACCGCCCAGTCGATATGGAAGCATTCCCTGCTAGGGTCATAGCTGTCGGACTCAGAGTCGGAGTCCGCCTCGGTGGCGTAGAAGCATCCGCGTCCCTCCTCCAGCAGCCGTTGCCTAAGTGAGGTGATCGTGTATCGCCCAGGACCTAGGCGGCGGAGGCCTCATACCTGAGAGAAATCCGGCAGCTCGGACGTCTGTTGCCGTGCTCCAGTGTCGCGTGGGAGGACCATTGGTCTCTCCACGTATGTTTGGGCGTTTGGACATATCGCCCTGGCAAGCGATGTCGCGGCGTTGTCTTGACCGAACGGCAGCGGTCTTCTCGGGGCGAACAGCCCGTGTGGAAGTAGCGTCGTGGCAGGCGAGAGTGCGCAAGGCACGCCGTCTCCCATCGTCGTCGTGCGATCCTCGTGGCATCGGGCCGTCATACCCGTGGTTTTGGCGCGCGGGGCTGTCGGCTCCTGCGTCACCTCCCGCCTGGCATGAACTGGCGATCGTGACGAGGCAGAGGGGTGATGGTGGCGCTGTCCACGCCTCTTCTTGGGCGGGGAGGCGTGGTGACGAGGCCGTCTGGGAGCCCTCAATCGGGCGGGCGCAATGCGAGCTCCTCCCGGTCCTTTGACTGAGAGCAGGATCATGTCATAGCCGAAACCGGTGGACATGAACTCGAGGCTCCCGAACCAAATCACCGTGGAGCGCAGAATCGGCGAAATAAGAGTGGCCATCTAGAAAAACATGGGAAATCGGTGAAAAACACGTAGGACCCCTACCTGGCGCGCCAACTGTCGGTGTTTTCCCCCTGGGGGGTCACACCAACGAGTAAAACTAGTGCGTGCTCCCCTTTCCAGATGGTGATGCAAGAAAAGACACAAAGATTTATCCTGGTTCGGGCAAGAGAAGGCCCTACGTCCAGCGGGGGGGAGTGTAACATCCCTAATGTTACGGTTACTAAAACTGGATCATGTCATCATGAGCATTGCATCGCTTACCTGTTAAGCACATTATTATTCATCAACTTAAAACAAGTTTATTTTGATTGTTCGTGCTTAGGGAATTAAAGTGTGCTTATGTTGTGTATTGATGCTTGTGTTGGTAGTTTAAACCCTAGGGTGGAAGGTTTCCGAGAGAATAGGGGGGAAAGCCGTGATTTTTGAACCCTAGATTTGCCCCCTTTTGTGTAATTTAGAAACTAAGCAAAATTTGAAGTTGAGTTCAAAAGCAAAGTTGTAGATCTTGTCAAGATCTACAACTTTGGTGTTTTGAGTTTTTGAAGTTTCAATGCAAAATTCAAAGTAATTTTGAAAATACAGTTTTCCAGAAAGTGTCCTCTTTTCCAATTTGAATCCCTAATTCAAAATCTATTTGGAATTTTGAAAAGTGACCAACATGAAAGTTGTAACTCTCAAAAAGTTGAACAACTTTCATGTTGGGAGTTTTTCATGTTGTTATGAAAAACCAAAAGTAATTTTGGAAATTCTGTCTGCCCCAATTCAAAAATTGGAATTTCCCCAATTTGGGATTTGAAATACAAACTGTTTTGTCAAATTCATCATTTTCCACTCAGAATTGGCTTTGGTCACCAAAACAAGATTTGTAGTTTGTAAAATTCTGAATAACTTCTGTTTTGGTGGAATTTTGTCTTCAGTTCAAAATTTGGGCGAATTTCGCAAAACCACAAAATTGGTTGGATAGAGCTCGCTGCAGTGATCCGATGAGGATCACGGGCTCCTCTGTCCCGCCGGCCGCAGAGCGGACAGAGCCGCGTGCGCGCCCCATCGCCACGCAGCGTGGATGCCCGAGACTCCTTCGCCTCGTCCTTTTGAATGCCCACGCAGCCGACTTCGAGCTCCTCTGTTTCGACGGCCAAAATGACCAGCGACCACTCCCTTCGCAAATACACCGTACTCGATCCCTCTCCAACTCAATTGAGCACTCCACAATGTTCGCCACACTCTTGCGAGCTCAGTGCACCCCCTAGCTCATCCTCTAACCCGCCCAATCGCCGGAGCTTCTCATTCTTCCCCAACTCCGGCCGGGACCGCCGCCGTGGAGCCCTTCCCGTGGTCACGTTGTTCCAGTCGGTATCACGCCTTTCTAGCGGCCGTTTCAAGTTCTTTTCGTTCCCCAGATGCTCATGCATTCGCTCTTTCTCCCTGGACGTGAACAGGTCTGCCGGAACGACCTCGCCAAGGCTACAGCGCCCGCCCGACGACACCGCCTCCATCGCCAGCAACCTCGGCTACCTCTTCGAGCCTCGCAACGTGAGCACCACACTCTCTAACCTTCGTGGAAGCTCTCTAGCATGTCCGTTTGCGCTCTACCGAGCCCTAGTGGTCGGTCCGCGGTCGGTCATGGCGGCCGCCCGCCATTCGCGTGGCCGAGGTGGAAGGGAAAGAGTAGAGCGTGAGTAGGGGATGGCTGTGGAGTCACGAAGGCGAGGCGAGGCTGGTGCGCACGCGCGCATGGGCCGAGAACCTCGCTAACGGCGGCCGGAGTTGTGGCCGAGCCGCCGTGCGCGGTGAAGACGAAGGTGACGGGTGGGGCCTCCCCGTTAGCGTCTGGCAGAGAGAGGGGAGGGGGCGGGTTCAGCGCGTGGGCCGGCTTGGGCCAAAGCCAAGCGGGCCGGCCGTGTAACACAGTGTGTTTTCCCTTTTTCTTTTTGCTTAAAAATGCTTGATGTTTGAATTTGAATAGAAAATCATGTACTGATCCAGAAATGATGGAAATTTTTGTGTAGGTTCTATGAAATAAGTAGAACACAGGAAAAATATTAGGTTCTATTTTCTGGTAGTTTGCATGTGTATAAAAATTGCCTCTTTTAATTAGCAAATAAAAGTTCTATGAATTTTAATAATTTAATTGCATGTCCAAAAATCACCAAAATTTGTGGGATGCCTCTAAATATTATTCCCTGGCTTCACACAAAATTTGGTGGCATTTGGATAATGTTTGAATAAAATATTATTAAACCCTTAATAAGTAATTAAATAATAATTCTAGAATAATTAGATAATAATTAGTTAAATTCTCAATATTAGGGTTTGAGTGATTTTGGGATTGTGTGATGACCTAAGGTCATTAACCTTGATGACCTTTGGCATTTAATTATTGTTTGGCTTTAATGCTTAATTACTGTCATTAATACTTAATTAAGAGTTAATTAAGATAAAAAGGATTAATGATTAGTTAATTAAGGATAATTGTGAATTAAGAGGAATCTTAGTTTACTGATGCAACCTCTTGGGTAAAGATACTAAAATGATAAACAACTTTAATTATTGTTTAGTCTGTATTGCACCGAGAAGGCCAGTTGTACTTAACTTGGTCCTTCTTAAATATTTGTCATACGCATATCATGAGCATCCATCATTTTGCGTATAGTGCACGTGACCGAAGGAGCGACCGTTGAACCGAACCCCGAAGTCGGTGCTCCGTTCGAGGAAGTAGAATCCGAGACTTGGGAAGTCTCCGAGGGTCCCTCTCAGCTCTGCAACCAAGGCAAGCCCCGGATGCATTAACCCCTCCTTGAATGTTTTAAATCTTTTATCACTTATGAATTGAAAATGCTGCATTAGGTAGGTGAGAATTGGGTTAACCTACTTGCTGCATTTACTACCTTGATATTTGTTATCCTGTCCTTGACACCTGTTTTATTTCAAAATCGCGTAGTAATGCTTAGCCCTGCTACTAGATAGGTTTTCAAACAAGAAAGTTTAAAGGGTTGTTGTGGAATACACTTATGGTCAATGATGTTTCAACTTGAGACCGGTCGGTGGACTTGCTTTAAGAATGGAGTCTTAAAGTAGTGTCTCCAACTGTGTCGGTTAAGGACCGGTCCGTTGATGGCCTGCTGGGTTGAGAATTTATAGTACTAGCCACTTGCCCTCGGTAAGCCCGGTCTTGTGATCCCTCGATGCGAACAGCTACTCGCGCACTGGGTGTGGAGCGATGGCGAGAGTAGTGTGTACCCACCTTACGGAACTGAGATGACCGGAAAACATCTAGATCGGCTGTAGGATGGTGGAATACTGTGCTCTTGGGTGCCGCGAACCTAGTCAAATTTGGGGAGAGCTTGATTTGGGTTGACATATGCAAGATTTGGTTCTACATATGTCGGGTGGTTAGGAACTCCAGCTGGATTGTTAAGCGATTCGAATCGTCGTTGCTCCCCGATTGGGAGACTCAATTCCTTCGACCCTCATCGTAGATAATTATGCAACTAAGTGATAAAATGAGAAAGGGGGAAATGTCTCATGAGGTTCGGATCCCAATTCCCAGACTCAGAGTGATATGAAGCTATGGCCATTGGATAGATAATACTTTGATTAAGGACTAGGAACTCACAGACTTGTCTGTGAGAGGCAACTAGATAGACTGTCCTCGAACTCCTCGACCTTTTAAGGAGAGGAATTCGTGGGTAAAACTTGAAAGTAAGGATGCACTATTAGTAAGCTTTTTAGCAAAACACTTTGGCTCCTTGCTCAGCCACTCCTTGTCTACACCAAGCCTGCATTCCTAATTTCTCCTCTTTTTTCCGCCGGGTAAGTCTTGTTGAGTACTCCCGTACTCAGGGTTTTATAACCCCTGTTGCAGGTGAAGTTCAGGAGCCGACATGTTTCAGACCCTGTTGTGTGTCCGTCATCGAGGTTGACGACGAAGAAGAGTGAGTGTGACCCATGGGCAGGGTCTGTAAGTTTGTAATCTGTGTACTAAAGTTTAAGTTGCTCCGCTGGACCTGGCTTGTCATAACACTCTACTATTTGGAAGAACTCCTTTTGTAAATTAAGTTATGTGATACTTCCGCTGTTTTACTCTGAAATATTATTTTGGTCTTGTGTCGTCTGTGATACTGCAATGTCTTTGCAACGAGTGATCCTGGTGTTAAGGTGGCCACTTGCTATCCTGTAAGGGCGAGAAGAAGTTCTCGTTAATTGACCATCACTAGTGGTCAGGACGAGTTCGCTTGATACGCCACAGGTAGCGGTGGAATGAGCGTCCTGAGATGCTCATCGGACTTCTAAAGTGGGAGGATCCCCGGCATCACCGTCAGAGGTCCTTTGGACAAAGACAGGTGTTGGTGGGCCCAAACACTTAGGAGGTTCTGCCACAGCTGGTATCAGAGCATTCGTTGCTAGGATGACTGCTGTATCCTTTAAAAAACTTCAAAACCATTTGGATCCAATACTATAAACTTGCCTATTTTGAGTCCAAGTGCTTTAGTCTATCATACCCCTGTCTGTAGGCTTTGTTAGAATTTTTGAAGTGGTGTGGAGGAGCAACATAAAGTATTGCCCTATGTTCTAAAGTTTTTAAGTAATATTGTTACGAATTTCTAGTACGACTCGTAAGTTCATGCAAGCATCATGATATATCACTTGGTTAAGTTCCTTCCTCCTTGTTCGGGTTGGGTTGTATAGAATCAATCCCTTTCTTGCTAACCTGTAAGGTCTCCCTTACTAATCCAAACTTACCCTCTACAGGATGGGCCGTTGGAAACAGACTCCGCGTAAGAGGACTGGTCCTAAAGGGGTCCCTAGACACCAGTTGGCCCCGCGAAGCGATCCAGCAAGCAGTAGCCGTTCACCATCTCAGCAGGAGGTGGAAAGGTTGTCCGTCGAGCTAACCAAAGTGACAAGAGAAAGGATGTACAACGTTATGGAGATCGGTGAACTTAAAGCTCAACTAACAAAACAAAAACAAACCACCGAGAACTGCGAGGCCATGCTGTCCCGTATGGTGGAAGAGAGGAACGCCGCTATTGTCAGAGAAGAGGAGGCCAGGAGCGCACACAGGCACGAGCTGACTAGGATGAAGGCGAAGCTAGACAAAACCAAGTACCTTAAAGATCTGTATGTGAAGATGGCGGCCACTGTCACCGCGCAGAGGGATGTCGCGTGGCAGCGGGAGGACCAGCTACAGCTAGAGAAGCTTGAGCTGGCACATCATTTAGACACCGTCAACGACTTGACAATGCAATACCGTGATATTGCATTCGACCTATATCATCAGCTCCATCCACCTCTAGGTGAAGGGGAGATGGACACGGACGGAGAGTTGGCGGATGATGGGGAACCCGACCAAGACCTCAGTGACGAGGAGGAATCCGACTCCGGTGACGATAACCCGGGGGGTAATCAGGACGATGGCAATGACGACCCGGGCTACGGCTCTTACCACACCGACTAGTTCGGTGAAGTCGCGGGCAACGTCATTGTAGGATTCCTAATCTACCGTAGTGGGGTCGGGTCTGTAGTATAGAGTTTTCTTTCAGTTTAAGAAGTTGTACTCGTTTGTTTCCAGTGTGTTGAACTGATGTTTGATAAATAAATGGAAGTATGTAAGATATGTTTTAAGTTATGAATTCCATGTGGTAACAAGTACATATGACTCTTGTAGCAGATGCCGATGCGTACACGTGGATCTGATGAAGCTGGGTCCTCTCAGGGAGGGGATGATATCCCCAACCCTCCACCTGCTCCACCTTCCCTAGCAGATGCCATTGCTGTTCTTTTGAGTGCCACTACCGACAATGCTCGCTTGCTGCGCGAGTTAGCACAACGCCAACCACACCCCGCCCCAAACTTCAGAGCACAGCACAATGGGGAGGGCGAAACTCGATACGTGGACTTCACCGAGACAAGGCCCCCGGTATTCACCAAGACTGATGAGCCATTAGAAGCTGATGACTGGCTCCGAACAATGGAGCACAAGTTCAGTCTGATCCGATGTTCGGAAACTCAGAAGCCCCTGTTCGCAGCTCAACAGCTTCGGGGAGCTGCGGGTGCCTGATGGGAGAACTTCCTAGCTATCCAAGGTCCAGGACACCAGGTCACCTGGACAGAATTTAAGGACGTGTTCCGCGCCCACTATATCCCCGAAGGGATTATGGCCATGAAGGCCGAAGAATTTCTCGCCTTGCAGCAAGGCGATAAGAGTGTCATGGAGTACGTGGCAAAATTTAATCATCTTTCTCAATATGCCACAGACCATGTGAACACGGATAGAAAGAAGAAGGCCTGTTTCATGCGTGGTCTTAATACCAAACTTCAGACCATGATGACCACCTGTCAAAATGCTACTTTCTACGAGGCGGTAAATATTGCCATCACCTCAGAAGAAAAGAATAGGAAACACAAAGAAGCCAAGAAGAAGGCCGCTTCTTCCTCCTTCTCTGGTCGCGGTCAAAAGCGCCAGAGAATCATTTATCATCCACAGGGCCACGGACGCTTTCAAGCGCCGTCATCTTTTCGTGGTCCCTTTTCTCCTCCACAATATAGACCAGGGCAGCAGGTATATCCTCGACCTACTGCCATCACCACTGCACCACGCCAGCCAAACGCCCCAGGTGTTCGTCCCACTGCTCCGCCCAATCACAATTATCCTTGTTTCAATTGTGCTAAGCCTGGGCATTTTTCTAAAGAATGCCCCTACCCCCGCCAAACTAACCCCACTTTCCAAAGGCCACTTATTGGCCAACCCCAGCCAAGCCAATTCAGGACTGGGGCTCAGAAAGGACAAAATGTGCAAAGGGGTAAACCCGTAAAGAAAGTGGGACAAGTCTTCCATACAGAGGTGGAGACGATACCGGAAGGAGAACCGGTAATGATGGGTACGTTTCCTGTTGCGAACCATCCTGCCTTAATGCTTTTTGATTCTGGTGCATCTCATACATTTATCAACCGCACCTTTGTGATAAAGCATGGCATACCCATTGGGGAAACAAAAGATCATTTTTATATACAGTCGCCAGGAGGACTGCTGAGTTCTAAAGAAATGGTTCACCAGATACCGATCGAATTTGGTGGGCATTCCCACTAGCATGATTGTTCTTAAAGACCAGGAGATTGATGTCATACTAGGCATGAACTGGATGGCACAACGAGGGGTTGTGCTAGACATTTTGCATCGAACCATTAAGATGCCATTGCCCAATGAGAATTCTTACCTTCTGATCCAGTTAGCTACTCCCAAACGGGCAATTGGGCAGGTTCATGCCACTAAGGTGGCTGCAGTCAAAAATATCCCGGTGGTTCGGGATTTTCTGGACGTGTTTCCTGAGGACCTACCAGGTCTGCCACCGGACCGGGATGTCCAGTTCAGCATAGAATTGAAACCAAGGACAGCCCCAATATCTCGAAGGGCCTACCGAATGGCACCGAAAGAACTGGCCAAATTAAAAACCCAACTACAAGAGTTGTTGCAAAAAGGTTTTATTCAGCCTAGTTCCTCTCCATGGGGTTGCCCAGCCTTATTTGTGAAAAAGAAAGATCAAACATTAAGGCTATGTGTCGATTATCGTCCCCTGAATGAGGTGACGATTAAGAATAAGTACCCATTGCCCCGTATTGACTTGCTATTTGACCAGTTGGCCGGGGCTAAAGTATTCTCAAAGATTGATTTGAGATCAGGGTACCATCAAATCAAAATTAGGCCAGAAGATGTACCCAAGACAGCTTTTGCAACCCGTTATGGGCTGTATGAATACTTGGTGATGTCTTTTGGGTTGACCAATGCACCGGCCCATTTCATGTACTTGATGAACTTTGTCTTCATGCCAAAGCAGGACAAATTTGTGTTCGTCTTCATTGATGACATTTTGATCTATTCCAAAACTAAGAAAGAACATGCTGAACATCGAAGAATTGTGCTGACCCGTCTCAGGGAGCATCAACTATATGCCAAGTTCAGCAAATGTGAGTTCTGGCTGGACAAAGTCCATTTCCTGGGTCATGTATTATCAGCGGAGGGAGTCGCTGTAGACCCAGGTAAAGTAGAAGATGTGTTGAATTGGAAACTCCCAACTACGGTACATGAAGTCCGTAGTTTTCTAGGTATGGCGGGATATTACCGTCGCTTTATCCCGGACTTTTCAAGAGTCGCTAAACCAATCACGACCTTGCTCAAGAATCAAACAAAATTTGTTTGGTCACCTCAATGTGAGCAAGCCTTTCAGACTCTGAAAAGGTTATTGACAACTGCACCTGTCTTAGCCCAGCCAGATATTGAAAAACCCTTTGATGTGTATTGTGACGCATCAGGAATAGGGATAGGCTGTGTGCTAATGCAGGAGGGTCGCGTAATTGCATATGCTTCCAGGCAGCTTAAACCACATGAAGAGAATTACCCGACCCATGATCTTGAACTAGCCACCGTAGTACATGCATTAAAGATCTGGCGCCATTATCTATTGGGGAATACTTGTCACTTATACACAGATCACAAGAGCTTGAAGTACATCTTCACTCAACCTGAACTTAATATGCGCCAGCGAAGGTGGCTAGAATTGATCAAAGATTACGACCTTGAGGTGCATTATCACCCTGGCAAAGCAAATGTAGTAGTTGATGCCCTCAGTCGTAAGGCTCACTGTAATTGTTTAACAGTGACGCCTAAAGATATAACTTTGTGCCAAGAGCTAGAGAACTTGGAGATAGAAATGATTTCCCAAGGAAGCCTTGCCAATCTAAAGATTAATTTCAATCTCGAAGCTCAGATCATAGAGGCACAAAAGGAAGACAAAGGTATGAAATACCTTAAAGAAAAAATTTCTAATAGAGCACCCACAGACTTTAAGGTGGATAATGCATGAGTAATCTAGTTCAAAAACCACTTAGTGGTTCCAAAGGTACCTGAGCTACGTCAGCAAATCCTGGATGAAGCTCATACTACCAGATATTCTATTCATCCGGGGAGCAATAAAATGTATCAGGACCTGAAGCAAAGGTTTTGGTGGACGAAAATGAAAATAGAAATAGCCCGCTATGTGGCCCAATGAGATACCTGCCGAAAAGTCAAAGCTATTCATCTCAAATCCGCTAGAGAGTTGCAACCCTTGCCTATTCCAGCATGGAAATGGGATGATATTAGTATGGATTTCATAGTAGGATTGCCCAAGACGGCCAAAGGCTTTGATTCTATTTGGGTCATTGTGGATCGTCTCACCAAAACAGCACACTTCTTACCTGTAAAGAAATCGTATTATACCTCCACCTATGCTCAGATTTATTTTGATCGTATACTAAGTCTGCATGGGGTGCCAAAGACAATAGTGTCAGATAGAGGCACACAATTTGTCTCCCAGTTCTAGAAATGCTTACATGAATCTTTGGGAACTAAGCTTTTATACAGTACAGCCTACCACCCTCAAACAGGTGGGCAAACAGAGAGGGTGAATCAAACCCTAGAAGATCTATTAAGATCTTGTGCCCTAAATTTTTCAGATAAGTGGGATGACTGCTTGCCTCTAGTAGAGTTTTCCTAAAACAATAGCTACCAAGAAAGTATTAAAATGGCTCCTTTGAGGCATTATATGGCCGTCGATGTCGAACTCCACTACATTGGTCGGAACCTGGAGAAAGGTGGTTCTTTGGGGTTGACTTAGTGAAAGAAACTGAGAACAAAGTTAGACAAATCCAAAATAACTTGAAGATTGCTCAGTCCCTACAGAAAAGCTATGCCGATAAAAGACGTCGACCCTTAAGATTCACCAAAGGTGACCATGTGTACCTGAAAGTATCCCCAATGAAAGGAGTAAATCGTTTTGGCATTAAAGGCAAGTTAGCGCCTCGTTACATTGGTCCATTTCCAATTCTTGACCGATGTGGACAGGTAGCTTACCGCCTTAAACTACCCGAACGATTATCCGAGATACACAATGTATTCCATGTATCTCAACTGAAAAAGTGTCTTCGGGTACCAGACCAAGTTCAAGATATCGAAGATGTGGAACTTGAACCGGATCTGACTTATGCGGAATATCCTATCCGAGTATTGGACCAAAGAGATAGAGTTACTCGAAGAACAACTACCAAGTGGTACAAGGTGCAATGGAGCCAGCACTCTGAAGAGGAAGCCACATGGGAATCTGAAGATTATCTAATGGAGAATTTTCCTGAGTTCCACGCTTCTCTTCAAGACAACATCTGATAAATAGGGAGTGTACTCTAGTGAAGGAAAAGAGTAGCCAAAGCCATGTACTTAGTGTACATATATGTTTATAATTGAGTAGTCTTCCCCAGCTTCTTGTCTTATGAAAAGGTTGAAGATGAAATGGTTTGACAAATTTCCTTTTTCATTACATACCGTAACCGACAACCTTAATCCGAACAACCTTGGTTCGTTTCCTCCGCAGATTCCTCGAAATCCTCAACCTCCCAGACGGACATCTCCACTTTAGTCGCCCATCGGCAATGTTACCGTTACAGAGACCTGCCGATGGACTGACCAGGACGTCCTGTTCAGTAAAGTATCTTATCTTCCCAAATGGATACCCCCACTTTATCCGCCCATCGGCAATATTACCGTTACAAGGCGCTGCCGATGGACCGACCAGGAAATCTCGCACAGTAAAATATCTCCAGATCACGACCGCTTCCCGTCAAATCACCTGCACAATCCCTTGATTACCGTGCGAACAGTTACCATATCTTCCTGAGTATCCTCGGATTTCACGGATACGGCGAAGTGATAAGTCAGATTTACCCTTGCCCATTTTGTCCTATAAATAGTTCCTTCTCGGGTACTCCTTCTCCATCGCATCATTCCACAGTTCCAACTCCACCTTCCTGGCGGCGGCGCTGTTTGAGATCTCCAAGAACTCCAGCAAAGCACCTTCTTCACCAACCTTGAAGCCTTCGATCATCCTTTTCGTGAGGAGATGGCCATCAACTTCACCGTTCCTGAGCTTAGTTCTTCATTCCACCTCCTGTGCTTTTACCGTATCCCTGTTCATCCGCAATTTATTTTACTGAACATTTTTTTCTTTTTCTTTCTTTGTTCTTCTTCTACCTTCAAAACCATTAGGATCTGTCCAATAAAATTGCCATCCCTACCGATCAGCCACACCTTCAATGTCTTGGTCCGTTAGGGGATCTAGATCCCACCGATCTTATCAATGCAGAAACAAACAGAATCCCTTTTAGAGCCGAGAACTTTTCTCTGTATCTGTGGAAGGATACCTTCCGTTCCTGGCCCAGTCCTACTGTGGGATGGAAGGATTGGTTTTTGAGAGTTAGCCACTCAAATGAAGTCCAGTGGGGTGAAAGAAAACTAGATCAATGCATCAGGTTGTCCATTGCAGATATGCATAGGAATGAGTCATTGCTGATAGCTGCATCTTATTTCTGGTCGGACACTCTTAATGCCTTTGTCTTTGGTCACGACCCTGCTTCTCCCACACTTGCCGATGTGGTTATGCTCACCGGCCTAGATGTATCTTCTGCCGATAGCACCCACTTTTTTGATACCAAACCCAGTGCCAAGGTAGAAACTCGCTCCATCGGCGGTTGGTCAGGGTACATCCAAAAATACAAACGAACAGGCCCTGTTAACATACAGGAACAGACCAGCTTCCTGAACATGTGGTTGGACAAATTTGTATTTTGTGGTCGATCGGCAGAACCAACCTCTGTCTATCTGGCAGCAGCAGAAAGACTAGCCAATGGTGGCCGATTTCCCCTCGGCCGATACCTGCTTGGTGCAGCTTACCATCTCCTTCGTCAAGTAACCAGGAAACTCTTGCTCGACCAGTCCATCGGCAACCTGGGAGGACCCTGGTGGTTTATCAATATGTGGCTCAGCCTTCACATGCACAAGCGTCTTGAATTCAACCTCTTCGCACAACACTTCCCCAAGGACATAGTCGAGGATTATGAACTAGATGAAGAAGAATCGGCAACTCGCTCTCCTCTGAACTTTGGCGAGGCTGTCATCGTTCTGCCTGGCACTGGTGGCAACACAGACCAGGTCAGCCGATTCTTCCAGACCTTGTACGAAGGCCTGACCAGAGAGCAGCGAGCGTGGATGCCTTATGAAGATCCACATACTATGTTCCCTCTGGTTTTCCATCCATTCAACGTCGCTCTCAACAAGGATCAAGATGTGATGATGGCACTGATCACTCCCAGAGCTATACCAGTGAATTTCTTTAGCAGTGGGAAAGTTTCCAACCAGACTTATGAGTTCTACAACCCATCGGTGTTGACACTAGCTAACACCACTTAGATACTAGGTTGTCATCCCTAGCATGGCGCCAGAGTGTACAAAGGTATTTATAAATGTAAAGGCTCTCTAGAAAATAATCTATTCTATCCGCAAGCGCACAGATAAAACACCTCATTGTAGCATTTCACCAGGATAAGTATTCCAGGTATCGTTATTTATAATTTTGCTCTAGGGATCTAAGGAGATGGAATTAAATCAAAGGGGCAAAATCTATCAAGGCATAGACTAGAGATAAACTTGCAAGAACATGATTACTAATGAGAAACTCGTCACACAGTCACATACTTTAGTAGGGGGTAAACCATAAAGATAATGATAATAAAGTATAAGTTCATGGGTAGATAACACAGCGATTAGAAAATAGACTACTCCTCATATATGTAGGTGATGTCGGATTAGCTAGAGAATGGATTCTAAGTTATCTACTAACTACTAAGTCATAATCCACTCTAGTTATCTACAAGATCATATATAGCATAAAAGACTCTTCATTCATGTATAAGGAACATTGATAAAGTAAATCAGAGCATCGCATGACTTACTCCACAATACCGGTTCTGCCTGTCCTATCAACGGAGGGTGGACTATATAAGAATCAACGAAGCTGTTACTATCGCGAACTACCACACGACTCGGCCTAATAGGATACATTTGCAGATAAATAACATCTAAGCACCACGCTCACATGTGATCTATCACCTAACTCCCTCGCGTCAAGAGCTAAGCGCTTTGCAAACTTATACATAAACTCATTATCAATTAGAACTATATCAAATATAGAACTAGAGCAAACTAAGAACATAATAATTAGAGACATAATGCAATTAGAACAATAGAATTAGAGAAAGATATGAATAATACCAATCTTTATTACCGAAGATCCGAATCCAGAGCGTAGTGCTCTACTTCTCTAATTGCTATCTAATCAACCTCTAAACTTGAAAGATTAGGGAGTAGCTAATTCTAATTCTCTATGGGAGAGAGATCTAAACCCTAACTTTGATGGCTACCTCTGAATAATGATTTCTCCTCTCTTCCTCCAGGGGCCAGGGGGTCTGGTTTTATAGTCCCCTCAAGTGAACGTGAGCCATTGGATCAAACCGACATAGATTGTATGGTTTAGATTGATCCTTTAGGTCGGTGGGGCGTAGTCCCGAAGCAGAGTCCTGGTTGGCTTCCTGGCCAGGGCGGGCGCCCAAGGGGGGTGGGCGGGCGCCCTGCCCCCGAGCCCGAATCGCTTCCCGTTCGTTCCCGTGGCTTCTGGATCCTTCTAGATTGAGGAAAATTGCGCGGCACGTAATTATCTCGTTGTAAACATGACATGTGGGCCTTCTCTCCATATTTTCTGATAAACCCCTGTAGAAATAGATAAACACCAAAACTCATGGAATTCTGTCAGATAAAACCCTAATTCTAGATGTTTGTTTCATATTGATCCTTTTTCATGTTTATTTGATTATTAATTTTAGTACTTAAGGACCGTCAACAAACTCCCCCAAGCTTACCCTTGCTCGTCCCTGAGCAAACAGCTAAACTCAGACGGATCAGGAGTTGCTTCGATGTTTTCTTTCCTCACAGGCACACATGCTTTTACATAAAAATTCTTCCAGATTAGAGTGAAGTGTTATGAAGTTTAGTACCTGCACTTAAGTCTTAAGTAATCGAAAGACAAAATAGTTAAGCCAAGCACTATTCCTCCTGTTTATACTTCACTTTTGTTCTAGATTTTTTCATAAGTTTTCAAAATAAAACTCAGAGTTCCCAGCAATGATTCTCTCAAGTCTCTCTATATGTAGTATTTGTGGATCCTTACCATGATATCACTTACCTATAGCTAATGGAATATTTAAGTGGAGCTCATAGGAGTGATAAACAACTCATACATATGTTGTCTAATCGAGCCATGGATCCAAAGGAACTCAGCATATAATTAAATCAAGATGTGCATGTGTGATGGAGTAAATGATAGTGATGGTGAAAATGCATAAGTGATAATAATAAAATTTAGTTCTCATTGCTCCTTATATTGCTATTTCTTCTCTTCTTTGATCTTTGCTTTGGGAGAACATGGGCTATCTTTTTCTTTTTTTTTCAGGTGGGTAGTAGATACCCCTAATTCTACTGTCGGACACTTGTCCATTTTTTCTGCTCAAGTGGGCATCTTTGTACCCCTAATTCTACTTCGGACACTTGTCCATTTTTACCTCTCGTCTCACTCTTTTTCTTTCTTTTCCGAGGTTCCGGGCACTTGCCCCTTTTTATTTCCTCGTATATTTTTGCGTAACCCATGCCTCTTCTGCATTGAATCTTTTTAGAGAGAGAGAATAACAATATTCGGGACAGTGAGTGAAAATATTTTTAGCAATTTTAATGATTGATGAATGCTGTGGTAGATGTGTGTAAGTGAATATCTTAACTTAACCACATGAAAAGCTCCTAAGGGTCGACACAGCTCGATCAAACTCAATGTAAATATAGTAAAAGATGTTATAGCAAGTATGGCTGTGGTAGGTAGTTTGTTATGCTAGGAACTCATCATGTGATTTGCAAGTTTTCAAAATAAATCTCCAGAACTTAGTGTAGTAGGAACAAGATAAACAGTGGCTCAACTTTATATCATGCCTTTCTCTCACCTAGACTTTAGTTTTATGCTTCCCAAAGATAGTAATTTTAGTTTTAGTAATTCCTAGAAGAACTCTAATATAAAAGCTAGGTACTTGTAAGTAAGCAAACAGAGCAACTATTCATCATTTCCATCATGTATATTTTTGGTCTTTTTATTTTTTTCTAGAGATTAAACTTAGCATAAAAATAAAGCACACTTATCTACACACTCTTTTTATTTTGTTTTCATGTTTATAAAGTGCAGTAAATTAAAGCAAGAAAATATTTATTTGGTTTTCTAAGTTTTCCTTTTAAGGTAAATAAAATACTAAGACAGAATAGAATAAATACGAAGAGCAAATAAAAACTTACTTGATAAATTTGGGAGGAACTCCCCCAAGCTGGATGTTGACGTCGGTCTTACTCGATGTTCCAGAACCGCATCATGGTTGTGATGTTGTCGTTCATTGTTGTTGTATCTTGTCTCAGCTCTTGCACTGCAGCGGCATGGTCCTGGTTCCATTTTTGTTGCTCTTCCAGGAGTCTTCCATGTTCTGCTTGCGTGTTCTGGAAGTCGAGGAGGGTGTTGTCGGTACGAGTGAAGAAAGCACCGGCCTCTTGATAGTAGTCATTCGTGAAGGCGTAGGAGGCGTCGGAGTATCGTCCTGCATCAAATTGGGGCGGAGGTCTGGATCCTGAAGCTCCATATGGATCAGTGGAATACCTGCCCGTATGAAAAGGCGGGTTTGTCCACTGGTGATCTTGGCTCTTCGGCCATGTCTCCTCTGTTGGCTCTTGTGGTTGCGCATGACGAGCCCATGGGTCTCGAAGGACTCGAGGGTTGTAATCGCAATAATGCAGGTGCGCTGCTTCTTCTGGTCTAGGGTCAGCTCCATATCAAGTGCGTTCTCGGTGAGTGGTTATCCTTTCAGATGCCACTCGCTCTGGAGTTCTCTGGTTCACTGGTGTTGCTGCAATCTCAATTAAAAAGTTTTGCACATAGTAGAGGCCAAGGTTCGGGTTAGGTAACCGAATCTTGCCTTTATCATCATATAGCATATACATTATATTCCCCTCTTTCTTTAACATCCGAGCTTGTCTAAATGTGTCATAGCCATGGTAAATTCTTAATTCTTCTATGAAGTCCAACGATGAGTTTTCTAGTAAGTGAAGATTAGTGGCTAGACGAGTGATAAGTGAAGTACATCCTACTGGTCCCTGAAGACTAGGTATACTAAGCCAATGTGAAACTAATAGTGTAACAGGTGAAGTGGGTACTTTACTAATAGCAGCATATAAAAGTTGTAAATCTCCTACTCTTACTTTCCTAATATCGTCACGATAGAAAAGATTGTACCCAAGCCATTTGTGGAACATCCTAAGAGTGGGGTGTTCCATGTCACTGGTTCGGGCTTGACTGTAAAAATTATCTCTAGATATTTCTCTCCAAAACTGGTGTCTCTCAAAATTGGGTAAATCGGAGTCAATGTTCAGGATGCATCTTGAAGAGAAACCAAGATGGTCGCTTAGTTCTCTCCAAGACAACATAATTTCCTATTTAAACATCCGAAAAACAATTCCCCCCTCATAGTATTGTAAAGTGCAAAGAAATTCGAGGGTGAGAAGACAAGAACCCAGCTTAGTTATATTCCAAAAATTTGTCCAACCCATCATTTGAAAAATTAAGTCAAATTCAGTGTCCATACCTGTTTCTCATAGTAGGATTGGATCGATAGTAGGGGTGTGAATGAAATCTTTGTTCTTCAATTGCTGATAGACTTCCTTCTCTCTTCGGGTCTTCAGTCCTAGGTCTCCTATCTTGAGAAGGACCTTTACTTGCTGACCTGATGAAGATGATGGAGCTTGTGTGGGTGTCGGATCGACGCTCATCTCTGATGGCTGTGAGGAGTGTCGGGATGAACTCCTTGTACCAATGTTCTTGAGAGCCTTCCCTGCATTCTTCACCTTCTTAAACATCCTGCAAACAAAAGTTGGCAAAAACACAACTGGTGGAAAATGTGAGATAAAATGTTAGTGGTCAGCTGTCCGGAGTGTCAGTAGTCCAGGGGTTAATCGTTCAAGTCAAGTTGCTATTTTGGTAGAGCCTCCCCCTAAACAACTTTTACTTCCGCTTAGACAACGGGATCACTACTTGCTAGGTGACAAACACTCTCTCAAAAGAACTCCAACCTTCCCTTCCACTCTTCTCTTTCTTTCTACTCTCTTCTCTTCACTACAAAAGCTCCTTCTCGGGAAACTGAGATTTGTGTGGTTTTCTGAAGTGTTTGTGTGAAGAGAAGGGGAGCTGGAGGTGGCCTTTAATAGGCTGAGCAGGGGACAGGGCGGGCGCCCAAGGTAGGTGGGCGGGCGCCCACCCCTGGTGTCCATCCTGGGTGTGCCTCCTTCACATGCTTCCTTGCTTTGATCTCACGCAAAATAATATTGTGTTGGTAGTGGTTGGACGGTGGAAAGATGTCAGGTGAGTGGAAACATATTGGTGGATGAAATTATGTGATGGGATGTATGTGAGGTGAAGTGTATGACATGTGGGACCCAAAGAGTGTGGGTCATGCTTCTAGAAGATCAATATAAATAAATATAATGCAGGAAAATTTATGAGAATTGAAACTTAATTAAAATGATAATGGAAAATATTTTTGTGCCTCCACAATAATTAATAAATATGGGTTGTAACACACCACGAATATTATTTATATGGGGCTTTTTGATTATTATAATTATGCTATGAATGTATATGACTAATGCAAGAATTAATTATGCAAGAAGTTAAATATGAGAAAATTAATAATGCGGATAAATACCGATTTACCTCCCGGTGAGGGTTTGGGATTTTTAGGTCCCCCAAGCTGGACCTCCAAATCTTTTAATCTTCTGAGTTACCTTCCTCCGGAGATGGTGTCTCTAGTGGTTCTTCATGAACTTCCTTCACTGTAGAGTCTCTCTCTGGTCTGGGTTTGAATGTAAAGTGTTCTTGACCGTTTATGTTGAACTTGATTTCTCCTTTCCCGACATCAATGTGGGCATTGGCAGTGCTCAGAAATGGCCTTCCTAGGATGATGGACACTTTTGAGTCAGGACTCATGTCCAGTACTACGAAGTCTACTGGCACCAGGAAATCTCTGATCTTGACTGGAATGTTCTCGGCGATGCCCAGCGGGTGTCGAACCGATTGATCCGCTAGTTGCAAGCACATTGATGTTGGTTCTAAAGTTGCATGCTCAAGCTTCTTGTAGACTTATGCTGGCATCACACTGACACTTGCTCCGAGATCACAAAGTGCATTGTTGAAGTGTTGGTTTCCAATCGAGCAATCAATAGTGGGACATCCGGGATCTTCCTTCTTCTTTGGTGGTTTGTTGAGGATGGCCGCACTACATTCTTCTGTCAGCTTGATAACCTCAGTGGTGGGCAGTGGTCTCTTCTTGTTAAGAATATCTCTGATGTACTTTGCATATGTAGGTACCTATATGGCATCGAGCAGAGGTATGTTGACATATAATTTCTGAATGACCTCTACAAACTTACCAAACTGCTCATCCGACTGCAGTCCTCTGTTTCTTCTGGGAAATGGCAAATAGTTGGTGTCGTAAAAATCTTTCCTCATTTCTCCAGTTCTTGGTGGTTGTAGCAGATCTTCTGCTTCAACTGGGCTTTCTTCTTCTATCACTGCTGGTTGCACTGGTGCTGATGTTCTTTGTTTCTCTTTTGGGTATGGTGGATCTCTGGTAGCTTTACCTCCTCTAGTAGTTATATTCTTTACCTGCTCAATGTTAGTAGCAACAGGCAGTGCAGCAGCTAATTTTATTAATTTAAGCTCTACCCTTTTATTAAGAGTGTTTTGCTCATCAAAGGCAGTTAGTAGAAAATCCATTTTATTGTGTATATCTTTTAGAGATGATTCATTTGTATCTAGCCTTTGTTTAACTTCATCATTAATTTTGGTTTGTTGAGCAATTATCTCTTTTAATGAAAGTAGCTTGAAAGTATTACCTGAATTCATACCTTTGCTATTGGGTTGACTCGAAGTTGGTTGATATTTGTATGCTGTCTGAAAGGTCCAAATGGCTAGAGGGGGGGTGAATAGCCTATTTAAAATTTCTACAAACTTCAACTAGACAAGTTGATTAGTAAAACAAAAGGCGACGCTATTTTAGCACTAGCACAACTAAGCTATGCAAGCCACCTACACAAGTCTAGCAAGAAAGCTAAACACAAGTTACAACAAGAAAGCACAACTACAAACTTGCTACACTCCTAAACAAGAAGACTAAACTAAACAAGCTAAACAACTAGCAAGATAAACAAGTAAGTAAAGGAGTGGAGAGTGATTGTTATACCAACATTGTAGAGTAGAGATATATCCAACCAATCACTCACAATCACAAGAAAGACCTCGGCAAGAGATGACACAAGATTTTTTACCGAGGTTCACTTGCTTGCCGGCAAGCTACTCCTCGTTGTGGCGATACACCCACTTGATGGATCACAAGCTAATTGGCAATCCAAAGCCAAACCCTCAGCGGGTGCCGCACATCCACTCACAAGATGGGGATCCTCCAAGCCACGAGCAATCCACTAGAGTAACCAATTTGCGATCTCCCGCGGGGAAGGCTCAAGAACCCCTCACAAATCACTTGGTGAGGCTCGAAACAATCTCCAATCACGAGCTCAACACCACCGCTGCTCCAAGCCGTCTAGGGCGTCGGGAAACACCCAAGAGTAACAAGAAATCCGCAGCAAACTCAAGAATCAAGTGCCACTAAATGCAACTCTCAAAGCAATGCACTTGAATCTCACTCAATCTCACTAGGATGAGCAATCAAGCAAGGAGATGAGTGGAGGGAGTGTTCTCTAGCTCAAAGTATGTCTCAAGTAATCAAAAGTGCAAGAGAGAACCTCCCAAAGCCGGCCACCAACTATTTATAAGCCCCTCAAAGAAACTAGCCGTTGGCTGTTTTCATTGGGCTGAAAACGGGGGCACCGGACGCTACTAAGTGAGCACCGGACGCTACTAAGTGAGCACCGGACGCTCGACTTCCTGCGTCCGGTGCACTGGAGTTGGCCACGTGTCCTCTTTGAATCTCGCGTGTCAGATCCTAACGGTCACCTGCGGACCACCGGACGCTCTGCAAGTCCACACCGGACGCGTCCGGTGCTCACCGGACTCATGCGCAGAGAGTTTGTCAAACTCGCGACCTCACCGGACGCTAGGCACCGGACGGTCCGGTGCTCACCGGACTCGTGCGCAGAGAGGGTTGCAAAAACCCCTCACACCGGACGATAACCACCGGACGCTCTCAGAGTGCGTCCGGTGCTCAACCCTAGCAGGGTCAAGCACACCGGACGCTGAGGCCAGCGTCTGGTGCCTCCGCAATCAGCGTCCGGTGAGTGTTTCTCAGAGAGAAAACACTCCCGTGACTTCACCAAAATTTCCCACCGGCGCAATAGAAAATATACTCTTATTTTTCTCAAAAGCGCCGAATCCCGCCTTGCAAGCTCGGCGGGAGGGAGAGAGGAACCCACACCCCTCTCAACCCTAGGAACTCCACCTCCTTTGTAAATGTGCTAACACGAACAAGTGTCCACCACCAAAGTGCACGTGTGTTAGCTTTTCACAAACATTTTCACCAAAGGAGTTAAGTTAGCACTTTACTAGATCCTAATGCATATGCTCAAGATGTAGACCTAGTAGCACTTGATTCGAGAGATGACCGTGATTTCCCCTCTTGATAGTCGGCTATCTATCCTAAACCCGGTCAATCACTTCTCTACTCATCTTAGACCGGCAAAAGTAAAACCCTATGTTTATACCTTTGCCTTGATAACTTTGCTCCTTGTTTATCACCATGATCTTCACTTTATGCTTCATCCCTTTGTGATCATGTGGCCACCTTTCCATGCCACCATGCACCTTCATCACATGTGTTGCTATGCCTAACTCAAATCACTTAAACATAAGGCATTAGCAACTTGGTGTCATTAATTACCAAAACCAAACTTGGGCTTTCACTGTCTCAATGGCCCTTTGATCTTCTTTAAACTTGGCCCTCTGGTCAATCCAATGGAGCAAATTTTCCATCTTAGTTGATAATGCTTTTACTTCTTCGGGTATTTCTTCAGTTTGATGACATTGTTGAGCTTTATCTTGGAACCAGCTTTGGTTTTCTGCTATCTTATCCAAAAGTATCTCTGCTTTTCCAGTTGTAAGCTCCAAGAATGATCCTTTAGCAGATGCATCTAGGCACTCACGAGCCTTCTGGGTTAATCCATGGTAGAAGGTCTGCATAAGTAACCATGTAGCCATTCCATGGTGAGGACAATCTGATATGTATCCTTGAAAACGCTCCCATGCTTCTGAAATGGCTTCTGTCTTCTATTGTTGGAAACTGACAATATTTTCTCTTAAGGCAGTTGTTTTGCCTATAGGGAAAAACTTTGATAGAAAGGCATCTGACAAGTTCGTCCAGTTGTTGATGTTATCTTGATGAGTGTAGAACCACTTCCTCGCTTTCCCTTCTAGTGAGAATGGAAAAAGACGAAGCAGTATGACGTCTTTGTCAACTCCGTTGATGTGGATTGTGCTTCCAATCTCTAAGAAATTCTGCAAGTGTGCACTGGCATCTTCATGTGCCTTTCCACTGAATTGTGTAGCTTGTACCAAATTGATGAGGCTTGACTTGAGCTCAAACTCGGGTATTCCTTCTTCTACTGCAAATCTTGGACCGGTTGGAATGTTGTCAAGACTTGGAGCAGAGAATTCTTGCAAGGTCTTGTGTGCCATAGCTTCAGCAATTGGTAGCTAGCTTCTTCTTCTCTTGATTGCTTTGGTTCTGATGATGAAGAGTTGAATGTACCCAAAGTCAATCCTGTTATACCCTGTATAAAAATATAAACATAGAAAAACAACAGGGTGAACCTGCCAAAGCAGCGGTGCCTTGTTATGATTTCTCACTTAGTAGCTATTTTATGCAATTATTTCTCTATAGTCTAGTCTAATATTTTATATGAATAACCTTGATTGATTTTCTGGCTTTCCTTAATAATACCCTTTTGTTCCCTTTTATGACTTATTCCTGAGACTCGTATAATTCCTATAATTCCTATAATTCCTATAATTCCCCGGCAACGGCGCCAGAAAATGCTTGTTGACACTAGCTAACACCACTTAGATACTAGGTTGTCATCCCTAGCATGGTGCCAGAGTGTACAAAGGTATTTATAAATGTAAAGGCTCTCTAGAAAATAATCTATTCTATCCGCAAGCGCACAGATAAAACACCTCATTGTAGCATTTCACCAGGATAAGTATTCCAGGTATCGTTATTTATAATTTTGCTCTAGGGATCTAAGGAGATGGAATTAAATCAAAGGGGCAAAATCTATCAAGGCATAGACTAGAGATAAACTTGCAAGAACATGATTACTAATGAGAAACTCGTCACACAGTCACATACTTTAGCAGGGGGTAAACCATAAAGATAATGATAATAAAGTATAAGTTCATGGGTAGATAACACAGCGATTAGAAAATAGACTACTCCTCATATATGTAGGTGATGTCGGATTAGCTAGAGAATGGATTCTAAGTTATCTACTAACTACTAAGTCATAATCTACTCTAGTTATCTACAATATCATATATAGCATAAAAGACTCTTCATTCATGTATAAGGAACATTGATAAAGTAAATCAGAGCATCGCATGACTTACTCCACAATACCGGTTCTGCCTGTCCTATCAACGGAGGGTGGACTATATAAGAATCAACGAAGCTGTCACTATCGCGAACTACCACACGACTCGGCCAATAGGATACATTTGCAGATAAATAACATCTAAGCACCACGCTCACATGTGATCTATCACCTAACTCCCTCGCGTCAAGAGCTAAGCGCTTTGCAAACTTATACATAAACTCATTATCAATTAGAACTATATCAAATATAGAACTAGAGCAAACTAAGAACATAATAATTAGAGACATAATGCAATTAGAACAATAGAATTAGAGAAAGATATGAATAATACCAATCTTTATTACCGAAGATCCGAATCCAGAGCGTAGTGCTCTACTTCTCTAATTGCTATCTAATCAACCTCTAAACTTGAAAGATTAGGGAGTAGCTAATTCTAATTCTCTGTGGGAGAGAGATCTAAACCCTAACTTTGATGGCTACCTCTGAATAATGATTTCTCCTCTCTTCCTCCAGGGGCCAGGGGGTCTGGTTTTATAGTCCCCTCAAGTGAACGTGAGCCATTGGATCAAACCGACATAGATTGTATGGTTTAGATTGATCCTTTAGGTCGGTGGAGCGTAGTCCCGAAGTAGAGTCCTGGTTGGCTTCCTGGCCAGGGCGGGCGCCCAAGGGGGGTGGGCGGGCGCCCTGCCCCCGAGCCCGAATCGCTTCCCGTTCGTTCCCGTGGCTTCTGGATCCTTCTAGATTGAGGAAAATTGCGCGGCACGTAATTATCTCGTTGTAAACATGACATGTGGGCCTTCTCTCCATATTTTCTGATAAACCCCTGCAGAAATAGATAAACACCAAAACTCGTGGAATTCTGTCAGATAAAACCCTAATTCTAGATGTTTGTTTCATATTGATCCTTTTTCATGTTTATTTGATTATTAATTTTAGTACTTAAGGACCGTCAACAATCGGCACTAGCTCGTCAACTAGCTTTCGGCCAGCTGCCGATCGCACTCTGTTATGCCGATGTGATAAAACACAGGGAAGCCATCACTAACCTTCTCGAGTGGATTCGAGTAGCTCAATTGCCACCGAGTGCCGATACATATGCAGATTTATCAGAGTGGATCCTAGCCCTCTTCATCACTCAGGCATAAAAACAATGGTGTGAAGAATGGAAGGAGCATTTGTTCTGCAAATCGGCGCTCACGTACCGCGGCATGATTGACCCCCAGTACAAAGTTCCTGATAACACTGTAAGTATTTCCAAACCGATGTCCCAATTCCTTTACTTTTATTTCCATCGGTAACTCACTTTCTGTATTATATTGCAGGTTGATAACGTTCCCCCATCGGTCAGCAGGAGTGGCAAGCCGATTGACCTTTTTCCATCAGGCCCGATCTCCTCAATCGGCAACAATGCTCCTACCTTGGCTGCCATAATGCACCGAGGTGTACGCCTCAAGAAGGTCACCACCAAGAGTTCAAAGACATCTCCATCGGTAGCTGCCTCTGCTTTGGCACAGGCTTTCAAGGTAAACTTTTATACCGATTTCATCTTTACATCTAATATGCTTGCACTCACGAATCAAAACCGGCACATCGGCAAGGACCAGAAGCACAAGTGCCGATGCCCCCCACTCCAGTCAGCCGAAGAGAAAAGGTGCCAAGAGTACCAGAGCACAAACAAAGTGCCAACGAGTAGCAACGCCTCCTCCTCCACCGGTATCTCCAATTCCGGTAGAATCTTCTCCCTCTTCTCTAGAAACACTGACATAGCAAGTACCATTTCCTTCTCAGCCGCAAGAAGCACCCCAAGTGGAAGAACCCCAACCAGAAGAGCCTTAGCTGGAAGTACCTCAGCCAGAAGACACATTGGCTAACGTAGGCGAGCAGACTACAGATCCAGCAGGTTCAATCATATCATCGGTAGTTTCCTCGATCCAGACAAGCACTGTACCTCCCCAAGGTAATATATCTTATGAAATCATTGCCGATGGACCCATTTTCCCGATCTTATAATTACCTCTGCTAATTTTTCAGCCGACATAGTTCCATCGGCAACTCTGGCCGATCAACCCGTGGTTCCATCGGCATCTTCTAGTTAGGGGCGAGAGATTGCCCTAAAACAAGTAAGTTATCCAATCCCTGTCTGTATCATTTATCAATACCTGACCATAGAATAACTCATTTTATTTCCTTTTCAGGAGCAGGACTCTCGCGACAGTTTGTTCTCTTTTGCCATCGACATCTCCGAAGATGAGGGTGAAGAAGCAAGCTCTTCCCGGGCAGTCGGGATCACATCGGCAGAGATAAGGGCGAAATTGGAAGAATTATCAGCCCTCCTTCACCAAGACACAGCCCAGCTAGTTGACGACTCCGATCCAGCCAAGGCTTTGTTCAAAGCCCTCAGAGGCCAGATTCCTGCCGATGCTGAAGAAATCCTCTTCCAAGCTGCACATCTGGAGAGCCGTCAGCTGCAGTACCAGAGGGCTGCCCAACGTCTCGCCGACAGAGCCATTCATGCCCAACTCTCCGAGGAAATGATGAAGGTGAAGCTCCTTGCCGATGAGAAGCACAAGAACATCGGCATTCTAAACTCCTCAGGAGATGCTCTGAAGCTCAAGATCTCCGATCTATCGGCCAAAAGAGAAGCCCTGTTGGCAGAACTCAAGCAAGTAGAAGACGCCTTTTCCCAAGCCCGTCAAGAAGAAAGCCAACTGCCGGAGACAATCAAGCTTCTTGAGCAAGAACGAAACATCCAAGCCCGCACGGCTTTGCAGATGAAGAAAAAGCTGAAGCCAGTGGAAGGCTCTGCCGATGATGATACGAAAGTGATAGAAGAAGCAAACCAGATCTGTCTGCGTGCTATATCAGCGATCCAAACGCTGCTGAACATGTGAACCATTCATCGGCAACATACTTGCTTCTTTCTTTTGAACATTCTCAAGATGTTGGTCTAGCCGATAAGACTGTTATCGGCACCTTCTTAAAACACTAAGTCCAGCTCCAGATACATTTTGATCCAGCCAATAGGAATGTTATCGGCACTTAACTTTCATGCATCAATCCATATGCTGGGGTAGTACTTCTTTAGATATTTGCCATTTAATGCTCTGGGAAATTTGACTCCCTCGAGAGTTTCTAAAATATAGGCATTACCAGGAGCCGGTCGACTTATCCGATAAGGACCTTCCCAATTGGGAGACCACTTCCCAAAATTTGAACTTTTAGTCCCGATCGGTAAGATTAATTTCCATACTAAGACTCCATCGGCAAACTTCTTAGCCTTTACCCTCTTATCATACCATCTGGCAACTCTCTTCTTATTCTCTTCTATACTCATCAAAGCCCTCAACCGATGTCCTGCTAGATCATCCAACTCGTCTGTCATCAAGGTAGCATAATCATCGGCAGTCAATTGATCTTGAAAAAATAGTCGCCTAGACCCAGTCTTAATTTCCCAAGGTAGCACTGCATCATGCCCATACACCAACTGATAAGGTGAAACCTTGGTCGATCCATGACAAGCCATCCGGTATGACCATAAAGCTTCGTTTAACAATGTGTGCCATTTCCTAGGATTTTCTTCAATCTTTCGTTTAATAAGCTTGATAATTCCTTTGTTAGATGCCTCAGCCTGCCCATTAGCTTGAGCATAGTAAGGAGAAGAGTTTAATACTTTAATTCCCATACCGATTGCAAATTCATCAAACTCCCCTGATGTGAACATAGTACCCTGATCGGTAGTAATTGTTTGAGGAATTCCAAATCGGTAAATAATATGCTCTTTCACAAAATCAATCATATTGGCCGATGTAACTTTCTTTAAAGGAATAGCTTCAACCCATTTGGTGAAATAATCAGTGGCAACTAGAATAAATTTATGTCCTTTGCTGGATGGCGGATAAATCTGGCCGATCAAGTCAATAGCCCATCCCCGGAACGGCCAAGGTTTAATAATAGGATTCATGGCCTATGCGGGTGCTCTTTGAATATTGCCAAATTTCTGACACCCTTGACATCGCTTGAAAGATTTAAAGCAATCTTCAAGTATGGCCGGCCAATAATATCCATTCCTCCTAATCATCCACTTCATCTTAAAAGCCGACTGATGTGCTCCACAAACCCCTTCATGGATTTCTCCCATCAAACTCTTAGCTTCATCATCACCTAAGCATCTGAGAAGAATCCCATCAATAGTTCGATAATACAATTCATCTTCAAGGAGCACATATTTGGTGGCTTGAAACCGAATTCGTCTCTCAACTTTCTTGGATGGATCCTTCAAATAATCAATGATTTCCTTTCTCCAATCATCGGCACCGATTGCCGATATTGTATTAATCATAGGCTGATATCCCGAGGCATGCTGGGCCAACCGATTGGCCTCTTCATTATGCAATCGAGGAACATGCTGTAACAGGAAATCTTTGAATTCCTTTAACAGTTGCATACTCCTTTCATGATAAGTTATGAGGACCTCACTTCGGCATTCATAGCTTCCAGCCAATTGATTTATAACTAGCATATAATCTCCGAAGATTTCAACAGCATCAGCATGAACTTCTCTTAGTAACTCCAACACCTTTATCAAAGCTTGGTACTCAGCCTGATTATTTGTTGACGTGGCAACAATCGGCAAGGAGAACTCATACTTCCTCCCCCGAGGGGAAATTAACACTATGCTGATTCCTGCCCCCTCGGTCACATGTGGATCCATCAAAGAAAAGCGTCCAAGGTACAATCTCCAAAGTTTCCACTGCACCACAATGTTGAGTTACAAAATCGGCCATAATCTGCCCTTTGACCGCTTTAGCCGATTCGTAACGCAGATCGAATTCTGACAGTGCCAAAATCCATTTACCGATCCTGCCACTCATGATCGACATAGATAGCATGTACCGAACCACATCATCTTTGCAAATAACAGTGCATTCGGCCGATAGCAAATAATGCCTTAGCTTAATACAGGAGAAATACAAGCATAAGCATAGTTTCTCAATAGCCGAATACCTGGTCTCAGCATCAATCAACCTCCTGCTTAAATAGTAAATCACACGTTCCTTCCCTTCAAATTCTTGAATTAAAGCCGAACCAATGACCATCCCATCGGTAGATAAATACAATCTGAAGGGCTTCCCTTGTTGAGGTGGAATCAGGATTGGAGGATTCACCAAATAATTCTTGATTTCATCCAAGGTCAACTGTTGTTCCTTCCCCCAAACGAATTCTTGATCAGCTTTCAACTTAAGTAAAGGACTGAAAGCACGAATTTTACCAGACAAATTAGATATAAATCTCCTGATAAAATTTACCTTGCCGATCAAGGACTGGAGCTCAGTCTTGTTGGTAGGAGCAACTATTTTGTTGATAGCATCGATGGACCTTCGACTAATCTCAATCCCCCTCTGATGTACCATGAAACCAAGGAACTGTCCTGCCGATACACCAAATGCACACTTATTGGGATTCATCTTCAAACCATGCTTCCTTGTACATTCCAATACCTTTCTCAAATCGGCAAGATGCCTTGTAAAGTCTCCAGACTTAACCACCACATCATCAATATAAATCTCCACCAGCTTGCTGATGAACTCATGAAATATAAAATTCATAGCCCTCTGATAAGTAGCACCAGCATTTTTCAAGCCAAAGGTCATGACTATCCATTCAAACAACCCGACATGACCAGGACATCTAAATGCAGTCTTCAGAATATCTTCCTCAGCCATGAATATCTGATTATACCCTGCATTGCCATCCATAAAGCTGATAATCCGATGCCCAGCTGTAGCATCAACTAGTAGATCGGCAACTGGCATTGGGTAGCCATCCATCGGTGTAGCTTTGTTAAGATTCCTGAAATCAATGCAGACCCGAAGTTTCCCATTTTTCTTATAGACCGAGACAACATTGGAAATCCACTCGGCATACCGACACTGCCGAATAAATTTAGCTTCAATAAGTTTGGTGATTTCGGCCTTAATATCAGGGAGAATATTAGGATTACATCGGCGAGCTAGCTATTGATGTGGCCGAAATCCGGACTTGATAGGTAACCGATGTTCAACAATTGATCGGTCCAAACCAGGCATCTCGGTATAATCCCAAGCAAAGCAATCTTTATATTCCTTTAACAAATCAGTTAACTGCTGCTTACACTCAGAATTTAACTTAGCACTAATAAAAGTAGGCCTAGGCTTATCACCACTACCTATGTCTACTTCTACCAAATCATCGGCCGATGTGAATCCCTGGCCTAATTTTCCATCATCGGCGAACCTATCCATTAAAAACCTTCATCAGAACCGACTGCTTGGATCGGTGGAATTTCATAATCGGCAACCTTGAGAAAATCCTTTTCCCAAACCTCTCCTGAAATACACCTAGTCCTCTCCTAGGTGTCTGCCTCTGCCGATGCAATAACATAGGAAGAATCTCCCGGGACAATCTCAATCTTGTCGCCTACCCACTGGACCAAGCACTGGTGCATTGTAGACGGGATGCAACAATTGGCATGAATCCAATCCCTTCATAGCAGCAAGTTATAAGCACCTTTCCCACTGATCACGAAGAAGGTTGTCGGCAAGGTTTTGCTGCTGATGGTCAACTCAATGCATATCGCCCCCTTAACTGGAGACACATTGCCCTCAAAGTCTTTAAGCATCATATCGGTCTTGGTTAAATCCTGATCTCCTTTTCCAAGCTTCCGATACATTGCGTATGGCATAATATTGATAGCAGCTCCGCCATCAATTAGAATCTTGGTCATCGGCTGACCATCAACCCTTCCTTTGACAAACAGGGCCTTCAGATGTTGCCTTTCATCATCGGCAGGCTTTTCAAATATGGCTGTCATCGGATCCAGAGCCAACTGAGCTATTTGGTCGGAAAACTCCAACTCATCATCACTGGATGGCGCAAGGAACTCCATCGGCAACATGAATACCATGTTGATGTCTGCCGATGGTCCGTTTCCCTTAGGATCTGGTTGTTGCTGATCTCCAGACCGGCCAGAGTTCTCGCCCTTGCTCAACTCTTCTTGCCTTTCACGCTGCAGCCTTCTCTTTTGTGTCCTGGTCAACCCTTCTGGACACCATGGAGGGAGTTGCTGCTGCCTTACCGATGGGCGATGATTTTCTCTTGACTCCATCCGATAAGTATTTGCGTCGCTGCAGAAGATGAACTCATCGAGAACCCGTGCATTAGCCATCTCTTCAAGTTCCTCCTGGTTCCTAGGAAAATACTCAACACGATCACCGAGCCTGTCGTGCGCACTGAGCCTGCCCCCCAACCGATCATGAACGGACGCTCTCCCCTCATCGCGATAGTGCCGATCAGATCTGTCATACCGATCATAACCATTGCACTCAGGACAATCTCTGACAGTGGGAAGCTTGATGTTTTCCTCCCAACAATGGATGAAGAACGGACAATTCCAATGATCCCTATGCCAATTCCACTCCTGTCGGCGTCTTTCTTCTTCACGACGATAGTCCTCTTGCTAGCACCGATACCTATCCTCACGTTGCTGCCAAGTTTCCTGAGGCCTTCTGTGAGTTATTACAATGCCGGATCGGGGAGGTCTTCCCGAGTTAGCTCCCTCCTGGATCAAGCCTTTTCCTTTCGCATCGGCAGTAGTGATCTGATGCTGAGGATCCACCGATGCACTTCTTTCAGCTGCTTCCAATGTTAAGACCTTAGCCTTCCCCTTAGCATCTAGCATGTTTGTTGGGAAAAGATGTTGATCAATCTTCATCGGCTTCTAAGCTTTAGAGCTGTCGAATTTGATCCTTCTAGATTCTATAGCCGATTGCAACTGTTGTCTAAAAACATTGCACTCATTGGTGCTGTGAGAAGTTGCATTGTGCCATTTGCAGTACTTCATCCTTTTTAATTCTTTAACCGATGGAATTACATGATTAGGTGACAATTTGATCTGACCCTCCTGAGGTAGAAAGTCAAATATCCTATCGGCCTTAGTGATGTCAAATGCGAACTTCTCTGGCTCTTTGTGCCCAAAAGGACAAGACATCGGCTTCTTGTTTGTCACCCACTCTGCTAAGCCGATGACTGGTTCCTCATCAGAGTCTGAGCTTGCTGCTTCATCAATGAATGAGACCTTTTTGTTCCATGCTCTCTTGGGTTCAAAATGTTTGATATCTTGATCAGAAATTCTCTGCACCAAATGACTTAAGCTTTCAAACTCCTGAGATGCATACTTGTCCCTGATATGTGGCAACAAGCCCTGGAAAGCCAAATCAGCTAGCTGCCGATCATCCAGAACCAAACTATAGCATTTGTTCTTGACTTCCCATATCCTCTGCACAAAACTTTCAACCGATTCATCATTGCGTTGCTTTAATTTAACCAAATCGGTGATCTTCTTCTCATGGACTCCAGAAAAGAAGTATTTGTGGAACTGCTTCTCTAGATCGGCCCAAGTAATCACTGAGTTGGGAGGTAACGATATAAACCATGTGAAAGCCGATCCAGACAATGATGACGAGAACAAGCGAACCCTTAACTCGTCCCTATTAGCAGCTTCCCTGCATTGGATGATAAACCGGTTGACGTGCTCCATGGTTGACGTATCATCCTGTCCAGAAAACTTGGTAAAATCCGGTACTTTGTATCGATTTGGAAGCGGGATTAAATCATATGCAGGAAGATACGGTGTTCGATAATAGTAAGTGTTGACTTTTGGTTTTATCCCAAATTGGTCTCTCATTACTTCAGCAATCTTATCGGCCCAATAAGCATCGGCGTCTTGCCGATGAGGCGGTTGCTTCCACGTGTCTGTGCGGTGCACGATCTGCATGGAACATTGGATTAATCATGTGGCCACCCATCTGCTGACCGCCAAACTATTGCCCGCCGGTCTGCTGTCCGCCAACCTGCTGTCCGCCGATCTGCTGTCCGCCGATCTGCTGTCCAATATTCATCGGCTGGTTGGGCAACCCCTGATTTTGGAACCCGAGGTAGATCTGGCCTTGCTGAAACCCTGTAGCCTGATGATTCTGTTGGGGCATTTGCGGAAAGACTTGCTGCCCAAGCCATCCACTATTAGCATTCATCGGCATAGGTCCTGCCGATGACTGGTAATTGGGCATCATCATTGAATTGACATACCCTGGCTGCGTCATAAACCTCTGTTGCATCAGCATTGAGTCTGCCAATGCGTTAGGCATCTGGAACGTTGGAGCTTGAGAATTCCCAGTGTAAGGCCTTGCAGTAGTGGTTGTAGTATACTGGGGACTCTGATTCATCGGCATATTTGGAGGCGCCGATGCCATAGGAGCCTTGCCTCTCATATCAGCCGCCTGGGACGTACCCGGTGTCTTCAACGTGAACTCTGGGGGCATACCAAAACCCCACCAGTTAGGAGCAGGAACCTGTCCTAACATTGCCAATGCCAACAGATCTGTAGTAAGCTTGATCGACTCATCTGATGTCGATGGATTGGTTGTCATCGGCGTAGATTGTGCATTAGTGACTCCTAACGTACTTGGAGGAACAGCAGTTTCTGTGCCCGCAGCGGCTGTAGCAGCCGATGGAGCTGTGACAACTGGCGATCCTAGCTGATGATGAGAAGGGCCCACATAATTTAGTGGCAATTGTCCTTCCTTGAAAGTTCTAGCCACGGCATTGAAAACCGTATTGGACAGCACACCAGCTTGGTTGATCAAGGCACGGTTGATAGCACTATCGACCATGTCTTGGAGTTTACTAGGATTGGCTTCAAAAGTAACCTACCGAGGCATCGGCAGTGCTTCCTTCTGGATCGCTTCGCCGCTCCTGTTTATGCTGAAGGCCTTGAGACATTGTTGCTTGTAATCCTCCATAGCCTTCGCAATAGCTTGCTTCTGCTCATCTTTGAGGCTAGCTTCTGTCACGGGGACGACGTTCTCCAATTCAAACTCAGTAGTCGACATGTTGATCTTGATCTTGAATCTGTCCCACTGGGCGTGCCAAAAGATGTGTTGATGCAAAAGCTAGATCTGCAAACACAAAGGGCTAATACCCGATTTCAAACGTTAAGGCGTGCCAGCCGATTTGACCTTACTATCGGCAAAGGTGATAACTTGAATACTTTGGTCTCGACAACAGCGATGCGCCCGGATGCCACGGCCAAGAGGTATTCACGCGGGACTTGAGAATACACCGAGCTTGAGTCGACGAACTCCTAAGAACTCGTAATGAAAAAGGAAAATATGATGAGGTCGTCGAAAGAGTAGATACTGGAATATGAGTAAAAACTTGTATTTGATTGATTGATAGATGTCTCGATTACAAGGCCCTAGGGTCTACATTTATACCCTGCTCAAAGAGCTACAACCAGACACGACTAGAATTCGAATTCCAAATTTAAACAGAATCCGTGTATAAAACGATTTAAATAACTAAGGAAAACATAAAACTATCCTGCCGTGACAAGCTGGGACACCACCACGGACCAATTGGCAACCTCCAAGTCTTCCTTCTATGTCATCGGCAGACTCCCCATTGGCAACGATTAATACTGGCCTTCGGCATAAACACATCACCACCCATGGACTTAGCCACATTCAGCTGTCTCCTCATCGGCAACCACCCTTATCGGCAACTCTCCTGCAGACCAGTCACTATTGCCCTTTCTTGCCGATCTACACTCTACCGATCCTGGGTACGTGTCCAAAAACGGTGTCAACACTTTCATCTGTTAGAACAAATCACGAAATTACACGGACAACAAGCAATGCAGCCCGATCCAACGAACATGAAGAGCACCCTAGCCCTAGAGAGCAAAAAATACATGATCAGTTTTCTTAGGAACAGTTTGATGAAGAAGTGGGCAATGGTGTAGCATTTATGCTTACTCAGGAGGAGTCTGGCGTGGAGCAAGGGGGAGAAGTGGGAATAGGAGAGACTGATGAAGGATCTAGCAAGGACGATGACTCAACCTCAGGATATGAAAGTCTTGAGGATCCACACCCATGTGAACCTAGACGGAAGCCAACGATGGATGAGTTGGACAAGGACTTTGACCCAAACGAGGAGGTAGGGATATGAAAGTCCCTTAGTAAATCATAAGTTTTGGTAATGATATGGCTGTGTTACCTCTACTAACACTTTGACCTATTGTTTATACAGGTCCCTCCTAAACCTCCAAAAAGACCACGTCGACGTCAAGCACGTTTCGCCAGACATGACGGGGCAAGGGAAAGGAGGGCAGAGGCAACAGGCACAGAGACTACCATTGTGGCCTGTACTCCACAACCTGAAGGCACAACCTCGGCTTTGACTACCAAATTAAAAAGGAAAGGAGGGGTCAGAAAGCCAAACCACTATCCAAATGCAAAAATGATTTATGTGATTGACGAGGTTGGGGAAAAAGGGCAGATCCTTAAGCCAAAGGAGTTCCAATCAAAATTCCGCAATGCAATTGGGGCCCTAGTCAGAGACAAGTTGAACCCATCAATCCGCAATTGGCACGACTATCCAGAGGACATAAAGGATGACCTATGGAAAAATCATCTGTTGGCCAATTTTCATTTTAGGATTCTGGTAGAGAAGCTATCCCTAGTAAGACGACGTCCTATGAAGATGATGGCGAAATCATTCCGACATTGGAGGAATGAGCTGAACACCGAGTACATCAAAAAGGGGTTAACTCCATACCATAAGTATGGACACATAACTCCTGCTATATGGGCGTTGCTCATGGCTGAGAAGACTGCACCAGAATCTTTGGCCTTAAGTGAAAAGAATAGCTTGCAGGCAAAGAAGAACATCCACCACCCTCATCTAGGCCCCAGTGGCTACGAGGGCAAGGAAGAGATGTTTAGAAAGATGGAAGAGGAGGCCGTAGCTGTTGGGAATACAAAAGTAATGAAATTGAAGCCACGCACCAAGCGTTGGGTCTTTGCAAGGAATCTGGAAGAATCAGGCAGCAGTCTGAACTTTGCCAAGCTAGAGACCGAGGAGGCAGTGTCAAGGATTATGAAATTGTTGAGGGTATCAATAAGGGATACCCTAACTGACGCACATAACGAGAGCACCCGTACGCAAGTCGAGGCCTCCGACTCGACGCCCCCGGTCGCACAAACGGTCATCGACGTCCAAAGCCTCGAACACGGAAAGGGCGTCGTACAAATCGATTAGGGCTCGAGCGCTGGTAACCGTCGAATACGGAAACAGGCTCATACGAATCGAAAGGCCTCGAGTGCAAGGACGCCGCCCGCCACCTGACACGGGCACGGGGACCAGGGCATTTAATGCGTCTGCTGCACTCTCACCTAACTCGTCAGTCACGGGAAGCGTGATTGGGAACAAGCACCCGTCCAATCTTTCTTTTTACAGCCTTGCCCACCAAATAAGCCAGAGTGTGGCAGGGCGCAGCAAGGTGGTCGGAACGTCTCGTCAAGACCCCTCTCGAGACGTCCAAAGTCAGCGCTCTACCCAGCGAGGCTTTAAGTGGTATTCGACCCTCGAGCAGGCACGTTCCTTCCCAGAGAAGGGTCGGGCAACAGAGGACGGCGCCTCAACCACTCTGACGCGGCCGTAGTCGCGACGTACAAGCGTGCAACGGATAAACCGGTCCAGGACAATGCACAGGAGCAGGATTCAGGGGCACGTGTAATCATCATCAAAGTACCAAGACAAGACGGCTCGAGGCCACGCCGGTACGGAGGCCTCGAGTTGGTCAGCGCGCCATACCTCTATCAACCCCTATTCTGCCACCTACATATGTACCCTAGACCTATCCTTGGAACTATAAAAGGGGAGGTCCAGGAGCAGATACGCGGGAGAAGACAAGTCATACGTAGTAGAGCACCCATGCTCCATCTCCATCCATCCACGCCTGTATTCACCCCTGTACAAGCGCTTAGGTGCAAGATAATACAAACTCCGTGTGGCAGAACCTCCTAAGTGTTTGGGCCCACCGACACCTGTCATTGTCCAAAGGACCTCTGACGGTGATGCCGGGGATCCTCCCACTTTAGAAGTCCGATGAGCATCACAGGACGCTCATTCTACCGCTACCTGTGGCGTATCAAGCGAACTTGTCTTGACCACTAGTGATGGTCAATTAACGAGAACTTCTTCTCGCCCTTACAGGATAGCAAGTGGCCACCTTAACACCAGGATCACTCGTTGCGAAGACATTGCAGTATCACAGACGACACAAGACCAAAATAATATTTCAGAGTAAAACAGCGGAAGTATCACATAACTTAATTTACAAAAGGAGTTCTTCTAAATAGTAGAGTGTTATTACAAGCCAGGTCCAGCGGAGCAACTTAAACTTTAGTACACAAATTACAAACTTACAGACCCTGCCCATGGGTCACGCTCACTCTTCTTCGTCGTCAACCTCGACGACGGACACACAACAGGGTTCGAAACATGTCGGCTCCTGAACTTCACCTGCAACAGGAGTTATAAAACCCTGAGTACGGGAGTACTCAACAAGACTTACCCGGCGGAAAAAAGAGGAGAAATTAGGAATGGAGGTTTGGGGTAGACAAGGAGTGGCTGAGCAAGGAGCCAAAGTGTTTTGCTAAAAAGCTTACTAATAGTGCATCCTTACTTTCAAGTTTTACCTGCGAATTCCTCTCCTTAAAAGGTCGAGGAGTTCGAGGACAGTCTATCTAGTTGCCTCTCACAGACAAGTCTGTGAGTTCCTAGTCCTTAATCAAAGTATTATCTATCCAACGGCCATAGCTTCATGTCACTCTGAGTCCAGGAATTGGGATCCGAACCTCATGAGACATTTCCCCCTTTCTCATTTTATCACTTAGTTGCATAATTATCTATGATGAGGGTCGAAGGAATTGAGTCTCCCAATCGGGGAGCAACGACGATTCGAATCGCTTAGCAATCCAGCTGGAGTTCCTAACCACCCGACATATGTAGAACCAAATCTTGCATATGTCAACCCAAATCAAGCTCTCCCCAAATTTGACTAGGTTCGCTGCACCCGAGAGCACAGTACTCCACCATCCTACAGCCGATCTAGATGTTTTCCGGTCATCTCAGATCCGTAAGGTGGGTACACACTACTCTCGCCATCGCTCCATGCCCAGTGCGCGAGTAGCTGTTCGCATCGAGGGATCACAAGACCGGGCTTACCGAGGGCAAGTGGCTAGTACTATAAATTCTCAACCCAGCAGGCCATCAACGGACCGGTCCTTAACCGACACAGTTGGAGACACTACTTTAAGACTCCATTCTTAAAGCAAGTCCACTGACCGGTCTCAAGTTGAAACATCATTGACCATAAGTGTATTCCACAACAACCCTTTAAACTTTCTTGTTTGAAAACCTATCTAGTAACAGGGCTAAGCATTACTACGCGATTTTGAAATAAAACAAGTGTCAAGGACAGGATAACAAATATCAAGGTAGTAAATGCAGCAAGTAGGTTAACCCAATTCTCAACTACCTAATGTAGCATTTTCAATTCATAAGTGATAAAAGATTTAAAACATTCAAGGAGGGGTTAATGCATCCGGGGCTTGCCTTGGTTGCAGAGCTGAGAGGGACCCTCGGAGACTTCCCAAGTCTCGGATTCTACTTCCTCGAACGGAGCACCGACTTCAGGGTTCGGTTCAACGGTCGCTCCTTCGGTCACGTGCACTATACGCAAAATGATGGATGCTCATGATATGCGTATGACAAATATTTAAGAAGGACCGAGTTAAGTACAACTGGCCTTCTCGGTGCAATACAGACTAAACAATAATTAAAGTTGTTTATCATTTTAGTATCTTTACCCAAGAGGTTGCATCAGTAAACTAAGATTCCTCTTAATTCACAATTATCCTTAATTAACTAATCATTAATCATTTTTATCTTAATTAACTCTTAATTAAGTATTAATGACAGTAATTAAGCATTAATGCCAAACAATAATTACATGCCAAAGGTCATCAAGGTTAATGACCTCAGGTCATCACACATTCCCAAAATCACTCAAACCCTAATATTGAGAATTTAACTAATTATTATCTAATTATTCTAGAATTATTATTTAATTACTAATTAAGGGTTTAATAATATTTTATTCAAACATTATCCAAATGCCATCAAATTTTGTGTGAAGCCAGAGAATAATATTTAGAGGCATCCCACAAATTTTGTTGATTTTTGGACATGCAATTAAATTATTAAAATTCATAGAAGTTTTATTTGCTAATTAAAAGAGGCAATTTTTATACACATGCAAACTACCAGAAAATAGAACCTAATATTTTTCCTGTGTTCTAGTTATTTTATAGAACCTACACAAAAATTTCCATCATTTTTGGATCAGTACATGATTTTATATTCAAATTCAAACATCAAGCATTTTTAAGCAAAAAGAAAAAGGGAAAACACACTGTGTTACGCGGCCGGCCCGCTTGGCTTTGGCCCAAGCCGGCCCATGCGCTGAACCCGCCCCCTCCCCTCTCTCTGCCAGACGCTGACGGGGAGGCCCCACCCGTCAGCTTCGTCTTCACCGCGCATGGCGGCTCGGCCACGGCTCCGGCCGCCGTTAGCGAGGTTCTCGGCCCATGCGTGCGTGCGCACCAGCCTCACCTCGCCTTCGCGACTCCACAGCCATCCCCTACTCACGCTCTACTCTTTCCCTTCCACCTCGGCCACGCGAATGGCGGGCGGCCGCCATGACCGACCGCAGACCGGCCACTAGGGCTCGGTAGAGCGCAAACGGACGTGCTAGAGAGCTTCCACGAAGGTTAGAGAGTGTGGTGCTCACGTTGCGAGGCTCGAGGAGGTAGCCGAAGCTGCTGGCAACGGAGGCGGTGTCGTTGGGCGGGCGCTCTAGCCTTGGCGAGGTCATTCCGGTGGACCTGTTCACGTCCAGGGAGAAAGAGCGAGCGCATGAGCATCTGGGGAACGAAAAGAACTTGAAACGGCCGCTAGAAAGGCGTGATACCGACTGGAACAACGTGACCACGGGAAGGGCTCCACGGCGGCGGTCCCAGCCGGAGTTGGGGAAGAAGGAGAAGCTCCAGCGATTGGGTGGGTTAGAGGATGAGCTAGGGGGTGCACTGAGCTCGCAAGAGTGTGGCGGACGTTGTGGAGTGCTCAATTGAGTTGGAGAGGGATCGAGTACGGTGTATTTGCGAAGGGAGTGGTCGCCGGTGGTTTTGGCCGTCGAAACAGAGGAGCTCGAAGTCGGCCGCGTGAGCATTCAAAAGGACGAGGCGAAGGAGTCTCGGGCATCCACGTCGCGCGGTGACGCGGCCAGCAAGCAGCTACGTGGCGGTGGGGCGCGCGCGCGGCTCTGCCCGCTCTGCGGCCGGCGGGACAGAGGAGCCCGTGATCCTCATCGGATCACTGCAGCGAGCTCTATCCAACCAATTTTGTGGTTTTGTGAAATTCGACCAAATTTTGAACTGAAGACAAAATTCCACCAAAACAGAAGTTATTCAGAATTTTACAAACTACAAATCTTCTTTTGGTGACCAAAGCCAATGCTGAGTGGAAAATGATGAATTTGACAAAACAGTTTGAATTTCAAATCCCAAATTGGGGAAATTCCAATTTTTGAATTGGGGCAGATCAGAATTTCCAAAATTACTTTTGATTTTGCATAACAACTTGAAAAACTCACAACATGAAAGTTGTTCAACTTTTTGAGCTTTACAACTTTCATGTTTGTCACTTTTCAAAATTCCAAATAGATTTTGAATTAGGGATTCAAATTGGAAAAGAGGACACTTTCTAGAAAACTGTATTTTCAAAATTACTTTGAATTTTGCATTGAAACTTCAAAAACTCAAAACACCAAAGTTGTACATCTTGAAAAGATCTACAACTTTTCTTTTGAACTCAACTTCAAATTTTGCTTAGTTTCTAAATTACACAAAAGGGGGCAAATCTAGGGTTCAAAAATCAGGGCTTTCCCCCCTATTCTCTCGGAAACCTTCCACCCTAGGGTTTAAACTACCAACACAAGCATCAATACACAACATAAGCACACTTTAATTCCCTAAGCACAAACAATCAAAATAAACTTGTTTTAAGTTGATGCATAATAATGTGCTTAACAGGTATGCGATGCAATGCTCATGATCCAGTTTTAGTAACCGTAACATCAGGGATGTTACAGCCCTTCCCCCTTAAAGAAATCTCGTCCCTGAGATTTAAATTGAAAGAATTAATTGCGGAAAGGCATCATTACTGTAGAGAATTTCAGAGCATTAATAATTTCATACTCTGAAATTGGGGGGCATGTGTTGGCACCGTTTTTGGACACGTACCCAGGATCGGTAGAGTGTAGATCGGCAAGAAAGGGCAATAGTGACTGGTCTGCAGGAGAGTTGCCGATAAGGGTGGTTGCCGATGAGGAGACAGCTGAATGTGGCTAAGTCCATGGGTGGTGATGTGTTTATGCCGATGGCCAGTATTAATCGTTGTCGTTGGGGAGTCTGCCGATGACATAGAAGGAAGACTTGGAGGTTGCCAATTGGTCCGTGGTGGTGTCCCAGCTTGTCACGGCAGGATAGTTTTATGTTTTCCTTAGTTATTTAAATCGTTTTATACACGGATTCTGTTTAAATTTGGAATTCGAATTCTAGTCATGTCTGGTTGTAGCTCTTTGAGCAGGGTATAAATGTAGACCCTAGGGCCTTGTAATCGAGACATGTATCAATCAATCAAACACAAGTTTTTACTCATATTCCAGTATCTACTCTTTCAACGACTTCGTCATATTTTCGTTTTTCATTACGAGTTCTTAGGAGTTCGTCGACTCAAGCTCGGCGTATTCTCAAGTTCCGCGTGAATAACTCTTGGCCGTGGCATCCGGGTGCATCGCTGTTGTCGGGACCAAAGTATTCGAGTTATCACCTTTGCCGATAGTAAGGTCAAATCGGCTGGCACGCCTTAACATTTGAAATCGGGTATTAGCCCTTTGTGTTTGCAGATCTAGCTTTTGCATCAACAGAAAGGAATAAAGTGTGCTTTAGTAGTAGTTGTAGTAGTAGTAGTAGTAGTAGTAGTAGTAGTAGTAGTAGTAGTAGTAGTAGTCGTAGCAGCAGCAGCAGCAGCGCTTTAGTAGTAGTAGTAGCAACAGTGCTTTAGTAGTACTAGTAGTAGGTTGAAGAGAGGAGAAGAGAGAGTAGCGGTGCTTTAGTAGTAGTAGTAGGTTGAAGAGAGGAGAAGAGAGAGCAGCAGTGCTTTAGTAGTAGTAGCAGCAGCAGTGCTGTAGTAGTAGTAGTAGTAGTAGTAGTAGTAGTAGTAGTAGTGTTTAAAAAAGGCCTCAGAAACATGTCTACCATCATTTGATCATGAACTTGGAGCATCAAGGCATCAAAATAGAGAAGAAGGCATCAAAACAGAGAAGAGAGGAGAAGATAGGACAGACAACAAACAAAGGAGACAAATTAGTAATCGGTAGTAGTAGTAGAAGAAGAAGAAGAAGAAACTCATGTGCCCTCAAATTAGCGGGTTGCTGCTTTATAGAGCTGCTGACGCCGTTTTTGGACACATATCTTTTGACACGTACCTGGGGATTAGTAAAGTGTAAATCGGCAGATGAAGCAACGGTAATTAGTCTGCAGGAAAGTTGCCGATGAGAGTGGTTGCCGATGAGGAAACAATTGAATGTGACTAACTCCAGAGGTGGTGACGTGTTCGTGCCGATGATCAGTGTTAGTGTTTGCCGATGACCCTAAAGGAAAGCGTGAAGATTGCCGATTGATCTATGGCAGTGCCCTAGTCGGTTACAAGGGGGTAGTTTTACGTTTTCCTTAGTTATTAGAATTCATTTTGTGTACGGGTTCCCTTTAGCTTGGAATTCGAGTACTAGTCGTGTCTGGTTGTAGCTCTTCAGACAGGGTATAAATATAGACCCTAGGGCAATGTAATGAGACAATCTCTCAATCAATCAAACATAAGTTTTTACTCATATTCCAGCATCTACTTTTCGACGACTTCGTCATATTTTCTTTTCATTACGAGTTCTTAGGAATTCGTCGACTTAAGCTTGGCGTGTTCTCAAGTTCCGCGTGATCACCTCTTGGCCGTGACATCCGGGTGTATCGTTGTTGTCGGGACCAAAGTGGTCGAGTTACCACCATTGTCGATTGTAAGGTCAAATCGGCTGGCACGCCTTAACGTTTAAATCGGGTATTAGCCCTTTGTGTTTGCAGATCAGTTTTGCATCAACACATCTTTTGGCACGCTCGGTGGGACAAGATTCAAGATCAAGATTGACATGGTGAATATCGAGTTCGATCTAGAGAACGTCATCCCTGTGACGGAAGCCAATCTCAGAGATGAGCAAAAGCAAGCTATTGAAAAAGCTATGGAGGACTACAAGCAGCAGTGTTTGAAATCCTTCAGCATCAATAGGAGTGGTGAGGTGATCTAGAAGGAAGCATTGCCGGCACCTCGGCAGATTACTTTTGAAGCCAATCCTGGTAAACTTCAAGACATGGTTGACAATGCTATTAACCGTGCCTTGATCAATCAAGCTGGTGTGCTGTCCAATACGGTTTTCAATGCCATGGCTAGAACTTTCAAAGAAGGACAGTTGCCACCCAATTATGTGGGCCCTGCCTATCATCAGCCAGGATCACCAGTGGTCACAGCTCCATCGGCGACTACGGCCGCTGCGGGCACAGAAACTACTGCCTCTCCAAGCACATTAGGACTCACTAATGTGCAATCTACGCCGATGACGACCAATCCATCAACTTCGGATGAGCAAATCAAGCTTGCCACAGATCTATTGGCATCGGCAATGTCGGGGTCAGTTCCTCCAAATTGGTGGGGTTACGGTATGCCCCCCGAGATGATGTTGAAGACTCCTGGAACATCTCAAGTGGCTGACTTAACAGGCAAGGCTCCTATGGCATCGGCACCTCCAAATCTGCCGATGAATCAGAGTCCCCGGTATACTGCAACTACTACTGCAAGACCTTATACTGGGAATTCTCAAGCTCCAACGTTCCAGATGCCTAACGCATCGGCAGATTCAATGCTGACGCAATAGAGGTTTATTACACAGCCAGGGTATGTCAATTCAATGATGATGCCCAATTACCAGTCATCGGCAGGGCCTATGCCGATGAATGCTCATAGTGGATGGACAGGGCAGCTAGTCTTTCCACAGATGCCTCAGCAGAATCATCAGGCTGTAGGATTTCAACAAAGACAAATCCTACCTGGGTTTCAGAATCAAGGCTTGGTCAACCAGCCGATGAATCTTGGCCAGCAGATTGGTGGTCAGATGGTTAACCCAATGTTCCATGCAGATCGTGCACCTCAGCGACATGTGGAAACATATCAGCAGGTGCCAGATCCACAACCGCCTCATCGGCAAGATGCCGATGCTTATTGGGCTGATAAGATAGCCAAAGTAATGAGAGACCAATTTGGGATAAAACCCAAAGTCAACACTTACTCTTATCGGACACCGTATCCTCCTGTGTATGATTTAATTCCACTTCCAAATCGGTACAAGGTACCAGATTTCACTAAGTTTTCCAGGTAGGATGATACATCAACTATGGAGCATGTCAACAGGTTTATCATTCAATGTGGGGAGGCTGCTAACAGAGACGAGTTAAGGGTTCGATTGTTCTCGTCATCGTTGTCTGGATTGGCATTCACCTAGTTCATATCGTTACCTCCTAACTCAGTGATTACTTGGGCCGATCTGGAGAAGCAATTCCACAAATACTTCTTTTCTGGAGTTCATGAGAAGAAGATCAACGATTTGGTTAGATTGAAGCAGCGCAATGATGAATCGGTTGAAAGCTTTGTGCAAAGGTTGCGGGAAGTCAAGAATAAATGTTATAGCCTGGTTCTGGATGATCGGCAGCTTGCTGATTTGGCTTTTTCAGGGGCTGTTGCCACATATCAAAGACATGTACGCTTCTCAAGAGTTCGAAACTCTGAGTCACTTGGTGCAAAGGATTTCTGACCAAGATATTAAGCCTTTTGAAGCCAAGAGAGCATGGAACAAAAAGGTATCATTTGTCGATGAAGCAGCAAGCTCAGATTCTGATGAGGAGCCAGTCATCGGCTTAGCAGAGTGGGTGAAGAACAAAAAGCCGATGTCTTGCCCTTTTGGGCCTAAAGAGCTAGAAAAGTTTGCATTTGACATTACTAAGGCCGATAGGATATTTGACTTTCTACTTCAGGAAGGGCAAATCAAATTGTCGCCTAATCATGTGATTCCATCGGCTGAAGAATTAAAGAAGATGAAATACTGCAAGTGGCACAATGCAACCTCTCACAGCACCAATGAGTGCAAGGTTTTTAGGCAACAGTTGCAATCAGCTATAGAATCTGGGAGAATCAAGTTTGATAATTCCAAAGCTCAGAAGCCGATGAAGATCGATCAACATCCTTTCCCAACAAATATGTCGGATGCTAAGGGAAAGACCAAGGTCTTGACGTCAGAAGCAGCCGAAAGAAGTGCATCGGTCGATCCTCAACATCAGATTACTGCTGCTGATGCCAAAGGAAAAGGTTTGATCCAGGAGGGAACTAATTCAGGAAGGCCTCCCCGATCCGGTATTGTGATAACTCATAGAAGGCCTCGGGAGACTTGGCAGCAACGTGAGGATCGGTATCGGTGCCAGCAAGAAGACTATCGTCGGGAAGAAGAAAGACGCCGACAGGAGTAGAATCGGCATAGGGATCATTGGAATTGTCCGTTCTTTATCCATTGTTGGGAACAAAATATTAAGCTTCCTACTGTCAGAGACTACCCTAAATGCAATGGTTATGATCTGTATGACAGATCGGATCGGCAGTATCAGAACAATGACCGCCAATTTGATGGGCCGATTAGGAGGAGAACTTCAGTGCATAATCGGCTGGGGGGCAGGCTTAGCGTGCATGATAGGCTTGGTGATCGTGTTGAATACTTTCCTAGGAATCAAGAGGAGCTTGAAGAGATGGCAAATGCTCGAGTTCCCGATGAGTTCATATTTTGTAGGGTTGCTAATACCTATCGTGTGGAGTCAAGGGAAAATCGTCGTCTTCCAGCAAGGCAACCACAACTTCCTCCATGGTGTCCAGAGGGGTTGACCAGGACACAGAAAAGAAGGTTGCAGCGTGAAAGATGAGAAGATTTGATCAAGGGAGAGAATCCTGGCCAATCTGGGGATCAGCAGCAACCGGATCCTAAGGGAAAAGGGCCATCGGCAGATGTTAACATGGTATTTATGTTGCCGATGGAGTTCCTTGCGCCATCCAGTGATGATGAGGAGCTGGAGTTTTCTGACCAGATAGCTCAGTTGGCTCTGGATCCGATGACAGCTATCTTTGAAAAGCCTGTCGATGATGAAAGGCAGCATCTTAAAGCTCTGTTCATCAAAGGAAGAGTTGATGGTCAGCCGATGACCAAGATATTAGTTGATGGTGGGGCTACTACTAATATCATGCCATATGCAGTCTATCGGAAACTTGGGAAAGGAGATCAAGATTTGACCAAGACCGATATGATGCTAAAAGACTTTGAAGCAAATGTGTCTCCAGTTAAGGGGGCAATATGCGTCGAGTTGACCATCGGCAGCAAAACCTTGCCGACAACTTTCTTCGTGATCAGTGGAAAAGGTGCTTATAATTTGCTGCTAGGGAGAGATTGGATTCATGCCAATTGTTGCATCCCGTCTATAATGCACCGATGCTTGGTTCAGTGGGTAGGTGACAAGATTGAGATTGTCCCGGGAGATTCTTCTTATGTCATTGCATCGGCAAAGGCGGACACTTATGAAAGGACCAGGTGTATCTCGGGAGAAATTAGGGAGAAAGATTTCCTCAAAGTTGCCGATTATGAAATTCCACTGATCCAAGCAGTCGGTTCTGATGAGGAGTTTTAATGGATAGGTTCACCGATAATGGAAAATTAGGCTAGGGGTTCACATCGGCCGATGATTTGGTAGAGGTAGATATAAGTAGTGGTGATAAGCCTAGACCTACTTTTATTAGTGCTAAGTTAAATTCTGAGTGTAAGCAGCAGTTAACCGATTTGTTAAAGGAATATAAAGATTGCTTTGCTTGGGATTATACTGAGATGCCTGGTTTAGACCGATCGATTATTGAACATCGGCTACCCATCAAGTCTGGATTTCGGCCACATCAACAGCCAGCTCGCCGATGTAATTCTAATATTCTTCCTGATATTAAGGCCGAAATAACCAAACTTATCGAAGCTAAATTTATACGGCAGTGTCGGTATGCCGAGTGGATTTCCAATGTTGTTCCAGTTTACAAGAAAAATGGGAAGCTTCGGGTTTGCATTGATTTCAAGAATCTTAATAAAGCTACGCCGATGGATGGTTACCCAATGCCAGTTGCCGATCTACTAGTTGATGCTGCGGCCTGGCATCGGATCATAAGCTTTATGGATGGCAATGTAGGATATAATCAAATATTCATGGCTGAAGAAGATATTCCAAAGACTACATTTAGGTGTCCTGGTCATGTTGGGTTGTTTGAATGGATAGTTATGACCTTTGGTTTGAAAAATGCTGGTGCTACTTATTAGAGGGCTATGAATTTTATCTTTCATGAGTTCATCGGCAAGCTGGTGGAAATTTATATTGATGATGTGGTGGTTAACTCTGGAGATTTCACAAAACATTTTGCCGATTTGCGAAAGGTGTTGGAATGCACAAGGAAACATGGTTTAAAGATGAATCCCAATATGTGTGCGTTTGGTGTATCGGCAGGGCAGTTTCTTGGTTTCATGGTGCATCAGAGAGGAATTGAAATTAGTATACGATCTATTGATGCTATTAACAAAATTGTTGCCCCTACTAACAAGACTGAACTCCACTCCTTGATCGGCAAGGTAAATTTTATCAGGCAGTTTATATCTAATTTGTCTGGTAAAATTCGTGCATTCAGTCCTTTACTTAAATTGAAAGCCGATCAATAGTTCACATGGGGGAAAGAGCAACAGTTGGCTTTAGATGAAATCAAGAATTACTTGATAAATCCTCCAGTTTTGATTCCACCTCAGCAAGGAAAGCCTTTCAGATTATATTTGTCTACCGATGGGATGGTCATCGGTTCGGCTTTGATTCAAGAATTTGAAGGGAAGGAGCGTGTAATTTACTACTTAAGCAAGAGATTGATTGATGCTGAGACCAGGTTTTCGGCCATTGAAAAATTATGTTTATGCCTATATTTCTCATGTATTAAGTTGAGGCACTATTTGTTATCGGCTGAATGCGCTGTTATATGCAAAGATGACGTGGTCCGATATATGCTATCTATGCCCATTATGAGTGGCAGAATCGGTAAGTGGATCTTGGCACTATCGGAATTCGATCTGCAGTACGAAAGGGCAGACTATGGCCAATTTTGTGACTCAACATCGCGGTGCAGTGGAGACTTTGGAAATTGTATCTTGGACACTCTTCTTTGATGGATCCACTTGTGACTGGAGGGCAGGAATCGGCATAGTGTTAATTTCCCCTCAGGGAAGGAAGTATGAGTTCTCTTTGCCGATTGTTGCCACGTCAACAAATAATCAAGCCAAGTATCAAGCTTTAATCAAGGGGTTGGAGTTGTTAAAAGAAGTTCATGCTGATGCCATTGAAATCTTTGGGTATTCTATGCTGGTTATAAATCAATTAGCTGGAAGTTATGAATGTTGAAGTGAAGTTTTAATAATGTATTACGAAAAGAGTATGCAACTGTTAAAGGAATTCAAAGATTTCCGATTAGAGCATGTTCCTCGATTGCATAATGAGGAGGCTAATCGGTTGGCTCAGCGTGCCTCGGGATATCAGCCCATATTAAATACAATATCGGCAATTACTCCCGATGATTGGAAAAAAGAAATCATTGATTATTTAAAGGATCCATCTAAGAAGGTTGAGAGGCGTGTTCGATTTCAAGCTACCAAATATGTACTCCTCGAGGATGAATTATATTATCAAACAATTGATGGAGTTCTTCTTAAGTGCTTGGGTGATGATGAAGCTAAAAGTTTGATGGGAGAAATCCATGAAGGAGTGTGTGGAGCACATCAGTCGGCTTTTAAGATGAAATGGATGATTAGGAGGAACGGGTATTATTGGCCAACTATACTTGAAGATTGTTTTAAATATTTCAAGGGATGTCAAGGATGTCAGAAGTTTGGTAATATTCAAAGAGCGCCTGCATCGGCCATGAATCCCATTATTAAACCTTGGCCGTTCCGTGGATGGGCTATTGATCTAATCGGCCAGATTTACCCACCGTCAAGCAAGGGGCATAAGTTTATCTTGGTTGCCACTGATTATTTCACCAAGTGGGTTGAGGCTATTCCTTTGAAAAAAGTCACATCAGCCAATATGATTGATTTTGTGAAAGAGTATATTATTTACCGATTTGGTATTCCTCAAACGATTACTACCGATCAGGGTACTATGTTTACATCGGGAGAGTTTGATGAATTTGCAATCGGTATGGGGATTAAAGTGTTGAATTCTTCTCCTTATTATGCTCAAGCTAATGGACAGGCGAAGGCATCTAACAAAGGAATTATTAAACTTATCAAACGAAAGATTGAGGAAAATCCTAGGAGATGGCATACATTGTTGAATGAAGCTTTATGGTCGTATCGGATGGTTTGTCATGGGTCGACCAAAGTTTCGCCTTATCAGTTGGTGTATGGACATGATGCTGTGTTGCCATGGGAGATTAAAACTGGATCTAGGCGATTATCTTTTCAAGATCAGCTGACCGCCGATGACTATGCTACTTTGGTGAAAGACGAGTTGGATGATTTAGCAGGGCATCGGCTGAACGCATTGATGAGTATAGAAGAAAATAAAAAGAGAGTTGCCAGATGGTATGATAAGAAGGTAAAGGCTAAGGAGTTTGCCGATGGAGACTTGGTATGGAAATTAATCTTATCAATCGGGACTAAAAGTTCAAAATTTGGAAAGTGGTCTCCTAATTGGGAAGGTCCTTATCGGATACATCGGTCTGCTCCTGGCAATGCTTATATTTTAGAAACTCTCGAAGGAATTGAATTTCCCAGAGCATTGAATGGCAAATATTTGAAGAAATATTATCCTAGCATATGGATTGATGCATGAAAATTTAAGTGTCGATAATATTCCTATCGGCTGGATCAAAGTGTATCTGGGGCCGGACTCAATGTTTTAAACGGGGGCCGATAACAGTCCTATCGGCTAGACCAAAATAATCAGGAGGTTTTAAAGGAAAAGAACAAGACATGCCGCCGATGAAAGTTTATATGTTTAGCAGAGCCTGGATCGTCGATATGGCGCGTAGACGGATCTGATTGGCTTCCTCTATCTCCTTTATGTCTTCATCGGCAGAGCCCTCCACTGGCCTCAGTTTCTTCTTCATCTGCAGTGCCTTGCGAGCTTGGATGTTTCGCTCCTCTTCAAGAGTCTTGATTGCTTCAGGCAGCTGGCTTTCTTCCTGTTGAGCTTAGGACAGAGCTTCTTCTACTTGTTTGAGTTCTGCCAACAGGGCTTCTCTCTTCGCCGATAGATCAGAGATCTTTTGCTTCAGCACATCTCCTAAGGATTTCAAAATGCCGATGCTCTTATGCTTTTCATCGGCAAGGAGCTTTACTTTCATCATCTCTTCTGAGAGCTGGGCGTGAGTAGCTCTATCGGCAAGGCGCTGAGCGGCCTTTTGATACTGAAGCTGTCGACTCTCCAAGTGAGCAACCTTGAAGAGGATCTCCTCGCCATCGGCAGAAATCTGGCCTCTGAGAGCCTTGAACAGGGCCTTAGCTGGATCGGAGTCATCAACCAATTGGCCCGTATCTTGATGAAGGAGGGCCGACAAATCTTCCAACTTTGCTCTAATCTCTGCCGATGAGATTCCAACCGCTCAAGAAGAACTTGCAGCCTCGCCTTCATCCTCTGAGATTTCAATGGCAAAGGAGAACAAGCTGTCAGGAGAATCCTGTTCCTGAAAAGGAAGATAAAATAAGTTATTCTATGATCAAGTACTGATGATGATAAAAATAGAGATCGGGTAACTTACTTGTTTCAGAGCTATCTCTCGCCTTTGACTAGTTGAGGCCGATGGAACCACAGGCTGATCGGCTGGAATTGCCGATGAGACTATGTCAGCTGAAAGATTGGCAGAAATGATTAATAAAGTGGAAAAATAGGTTCATCGGCAAATAAATAGAAAGCATGTTACCTTGAGGGGGTGTAGTACTTGTCTGGATCGAGGAGACTACCGACGCTATGATTAAGCTTGCTGGATCGGCGGTCTGCTCATGTACATCAGCCGATGTTTCTTCTGGCTGAGGTTCTTCTAGCTGGAGTTCTTCTGTTTGGGGTTCTTCTTGTAGCTGAGGAGGAGATGGTGCTTGTTGTGTCTGAGCTTCTGGAGAAGAGGGGGATGATTCCACCGGGATCGGTGACCTTGGAGGAGGGGGAGGCGTTGCCGTTCTCTGGCGCTTCGCTTGTGATCTTGTACTCTTGGGACCTTTTCTCTTTGGTTGGCTGGACTGGGGGGCATCAGCAGTCGTACTTCTGGTTTTTGCCGATGTGCCAGTATGCTGATACAACAATGAAAGTTTTATGAGTACAAGTGTAATAGGGTATTGATGAGGTTCTGATTAAAATAATAAAAGTTACTGATGAAGTTCCCATACTAGCCGATGTGTCCTGAAAAATTGTGTAAGTATAAGAGTGGAATCGGTATAAGTTGAAGGATTCGAGAATTTACCTTGAAGGCTTGTGCTAAAGTAGTGGCAGCTACCGGCGGGGATGTTTTCGTTCGTTTGGTGGTAACTTTCTTGAGACGCACACCCCGGTGCATTAAGGCAGCCAAGGTTAGAGCGTTGTTGCCGATCAAAGAGATCGGGCCCGATGGAAGGAGTTCGATCGATCTACCACTTCTGCTAACTGATGGTGGCGTATCATCGACCTGAATAAAACAAAGAAAGTGAGTTACCGATAGAAAATGAAAGTGAAAGGATTGAAAAAATCGGTTAGAATACTTACAGTGTTATCGGGACCTTGTATTTGGGGTCGATCATGCCGCGGTATGTGAGAGCCAATCTGCAGAACAGGTGCTCTTTCCACTCTTCCCACCACTGTTTGTATGCCTGAGTAATGAAGAGAGCTGGGATCCAAGCCGATAGATCGACATCTGTATCGGTGTTTGGCGAAAGTTGAGCTATCCTGATCCATTCAAGATTGCTGGTGATGGTCTCCCTCGGCTTTATCACATCGGTGTAGCAAAGTTCGATCGGCAGTTGGCCGAAAGCCAGTTGGCGAGCTAGTGCCGTTGGGTTATAAAACTCATAGGTCAGATTGGAAGCTTTCCCACTGCCAAAGAAGTTCACTGGTATGTCTCTTGGGGTGATAATTGCCATCATCACGTCACGGTCCTTGTTGAGAGCATCATTGAAGGGGTGGAAAGTCAGGGGGAATCTGGTGTCTGGATCTTCATATGGCATCCATGCCCGCTATTCTCTGGTCAGACACTCATACAGAGTTTGAAAGAATCGGCTAACCTGATCTTCGTTGCCACCAGTGCCAGGCAAGACTATGGCAGCTTCGCCAAAGTTCAGAGGGGAATGAGTTGCCGATTCTTCTTCATCCAATTCATAATCCTCAGCTATGTCCCTGGGGAAGCGCTGTGCAAAGAGGTCGAATTCAAGGCGCTTGTGCATGTGGAGATTAAGCCACATGTTGATAAACTACCAAGGACCCCCTAAGTTGCCGATAGGTTAGCTGAGCAGAAGTTTCCTGGCTACCTAGTGGAGGAGGTGATAAACCGAGCCGAGCAGGTATAGGCCAAGAGGAAATCGGCCGCCATCGGCTAATCTTTCTGCTGCTGATAAATAAACAGAAGTTGGTCCTGCCGATCGACCACAGAATACAAACTTATCCAGCCACATATTTAGGAAAGTGGTCTGTTCCTTTGCATTAACAGTCCTGTTCTACGGTACTTCTAAATGTACCCAGACCAACCGCCGATAGCGCAAGTTTCCACCTTAGCGCTAGGTTTGGTGTCAAATAGATGACTATTATCGGCAGTGGATATATCTAAGCCGGTGAGCATAAGTACATCAGCAAGTGTGGGAGAAGCAGGGCCATGACCAAACACACAAGCGTTGATCGTGTCTGACCAAAAGTATGAGGCAGCAATTAGTAGTGACTCATTCCTCTCCATATCGGCAAGAGACAACCTAATGCACTGGTCTAATTTTCGCTCGCCCCATTGAACCTCATTTGAGTGGTTGACTCTCAAGAACCAATCCTTCCATCCCTTGGTAGGACTGGGCCAGGAACGGAAGGCATCTTTCCATAGATCTAGGGAGAAGTTATTGGCTCTAAAGGGAACCCTGTTTGTCTCTGCATTTATTATATCAGTGGGATCTAGGTTTCCGAGCGGACCAAGACACTAGAGATGAGGTTGATCGGTAGGGATTATGATCTTATCGGCCAAATCCTAAAAGTTTTAAGGATAAAAGAAAGAACAGAAAGAAAAATAAATATTCAGTAAAAGAAATCACGGATGAACAGGAGTACACTAAAGGTGCGGAAAAGAAGGGTAGTGAACTGACCTCAGGCACGATGAAGTTGATGGCCATTTTCTCGCAACAAAGAGGGTCGAAGACTTGGGGGATTGGTGAAGAAATCCTTCGTTGAAGTTCTTGGAAACCTCGGATGGTGCCGCCACCGTGAAAGTGGATTTTGGGCTGTAGAATGACAAGATGGAGAAGGAGTACTAGAGAAGGAAGTATTTATTGGACAAAACGGGCAGGGGCAAATCTGACTTATCTCTTGCCGCATCCGTGAAATCCGAGGGTATTCAAGTGGATATGGTAACTGTTCGCACAGTAATCAAGGGATTGCGCAGGTGATTTGACAGCAAGTGGTCATAATTTGGAGATATTTCACTGTGCAAGATCTCCTGGTCGGACCATCGGCAGTTCTCTCTAACAGTAATATTGCCGATGGGCGTATAAAGTGGAGAAATTCAGTTCGGGAGGTTGAGGAATTCGAGGAATATGCAAGAAAATCGGGCCGAGGTAGTTATGGTTTGACGAACGGTTACCAAATTGGGAGAATTAATTGCGGAAAGGCATCATTACTTTGGAGAATTTTGGAGCATTAATGATTTTATAAGCCGAAATTGGAGGGCATGTGTTGACACCGTTTTTGGACACATATCTTTTGACACGTACCTGGGGATTAGTAAAGTGTAAATCGACAGATGAAGCAACGGTAATTAGTTTGTAGGAAAGTTGCCGATGAGAGTGGTTGCCGATGAGGAAACAATTGAATGTGACTAAGTCCAGAGGTGGTGACGTGTTCGTGCCGATGATCAGTGTTAGTGTTTGCCGATGGCCACAACAGAAGGTCTGCCGATGACCCGGAAGGAAAGCGTGAAGATTGCCGATTGATCTATGGCGGTGCCCTGGTCGGTTACAAGGGGGTAGTTTTATGTTTTCCTTAGTTATTAGAATTCATTTTGTGTACGGGTTCTGTTTAGCTTGGAATTCGAGTCCTAGTCGTGTCTGGTTGTAGCTCTTTAGACAGGGTATAAATATAGACCCTAGGGCAATGTAATGAGACAATCTATCAATCAATCAAACACAAGTTTTTACTCATATTCCAACATCTACTTTTCGACGACTTCGTCATATTTTCTTTTTATTACGAGTTCTTAGGAATTCGTCGACTTAAGCTCGGCGTGTTCTCAAGTTCCGCGTGATCACCTCTTGGCCGTGACATCCGGGCGTATCGCTGTTGTCAGGACCAAAGTGGTTGAGTTACCACCTTTGTCGATTGTAAGGTCAAATCGGCTGGCACGCCTTAACGTTTAAATCGGGTATTAGCCCTTTGTGTTTGCAGATCAGTTTTGCATCAACAAGAGCCATGGGCTGCTCTGTGGTGATCATAGATCATAGACTTACATGACAGTCAGTAATAGGTTAAGAGAAAACCCATTTGCACTACAAGACCGAAAACCACTAGGGGAGGCTAGTATCCAATGGCACTCTATTCGAGACGAGTTTCCCCCAAAAGCTTTCGGTCTAGGAGAAGCTATGGGTATTTGACTGTCATGTTGTCTCACTACACCTTTTGTATCATCGAGCAAAAAATTTTGAAAAAAACAAGTAGTACAAGTAGTAAAGGTCTTAGTACCATGTCAATCATCATTTGATCATAAACTTGGAGCATAAAGGCATCGTAATAGAGAAGAGGAGGTGATATAGGGGCCGCTGGTAACGATGCCAAGTTCCTCACAAGTTCTTGATCATCAGCTCATATTCCATATAATGAATGGACTTAGACAATCTCATCATCGGCAAAACAAAGGAGAGAAAAAAATCATAGAAGCAGTAGGAGAGGAGAAGAGTAGTAGTATAGAGGAGCATAGTTTATAATACTATCATAGAGAGGGTAGTAGTAGAGTTGGAGCACAACAGCAGTAGTAGTAGTAGAGTTGGAGCACAACAGCAGTAGTAGTAGGATTACAGTAAGCCCCAACAGTTGTGTAGTACTAGTAGAGTACTAGAGTAGAGCAGCAACTAGCACTAGTAGTAGACTAGTGCAGTAGTGTTGGAGAGAGGATGAGAGTAGAAAAGAGAAGAGAGATAGAAGGAGCAGAGAGGAAGGAGAGGTGAAACATGTCTAGTATCATTTGATCAAGAACTTGGAGCATCAAGGCATCAAAACAGAGAAGAAGGCACTATAGAGACAGCTAGTAATGATGTCAAGTTACGCATAAGTTTTGGATCATCAGCTCATATTCTAAAATAATGTATTGAATTAGACAATTTCATCATCGGAAAAACAGTAGTAGAGGAGAGAGAGTATAGTAGTAGTATAGAGGAGCAAAGTTAAAAAATGTCATCAATTCAAAATTATGCCAGTAAGCCACCACAATAGTAGAGTAGTAGTAGTAGTAGTAGAGAGGAGTGGCATATAAGCAGCCTGCTATATAAACAACAGTAATTATGCCTCAGTATATAAAACTGTCATAGAGAGAGTAGTAGTACAGTTGTAGTACAAAAGCAGTAGTAGTTGGATTACAGTAAGCCACAAATTAAAATGAGAGTAAGCCACCACAAATCAACACAGTTGAACAGCAAGTACTAATCAAGAGGGGGAACAGTCAAGAATGTAGCATTAATGTGGAATTGTTTTTAGCTTTGATTGTACCTATTTGACTTAGACAATCGCTAATATATTGTCATAATCAGAAGCCAAGTCCTATAACGTTGTGTCTTCTAAAGTTAACATAAAAAACAATGGCATCGAGCAAAAATCATGTGAAGGTAACCAGTAATAGGTCTACAGAGTAAACTAAACTAATCATGTAGAGACTTTTCCAGTGACTGAACTATGTAACTTGTGTGAGAAAAAAGAAACACAATTAGATTCAGACCACTGATCATAAATACACAGAAAAAACCTACTTAGAATGAGCACAATCAGCTAATGCCAGGCATAGAAGTCAAAGTAAACAGATTGACTATCAAATGATAATGGAACAAACTAGAAGTCAAAGATCATACAAATAGAGTTCAGAGTCAAACATAAAGATAATAGATGATTGAGGAAATGTTTACTGAATCCATAATAATATTCATGTCAAATATGACTCAGGCAAAAGCATCATTAACCAGAATGTTCAGAAGAAAGCAACAACAATTAATTTATAAACTAAAAGCTTGTAGGAAGATAACAATTAATTTATAAACTCAAAACTAATAGACCTATTTCAAGTCATAAAGCTATTAGCAGAGTCCACCGAGTACACCTTAATACAGAGATAGGCAGAACACTCAGTTGTAGCGGTAGGACAGCAAAAGTCTGGCCAAAAATTTCAGTGACATGAAAGCATATGCATTGCCTAGAACAAAATGCTTGAAGTAAATATAGTTTGTCAAGATTCAAAATCCTTCTGAGTTATGCAACTAGTTGTCTTTGTGTAGTCAATTCTATTTGAGGGATTCCAAAGGTTCAAGCTACAAACTAGTATAATCAATAGTCAAGACTCAAGAGGCTATGCTAAATGCTAGTTGAGATAAAGGAAATTGCAAAAGGCATGCAGAGTATGTGTATCAACCTGCATAATAATCAATGTCTAGAAAATAGCATTCATGTTCATCAAGAAAAATACCTTTGGAGGAGAAGGAGAGAGTCGCGGATGGGGGCGCCTAGGGTTCCGAGCAGGCGGAGTGCCTAGGCTCACCGACGGGCGGGTGGCCACGCGTGGAGCTTCGGCCCTTAGCGATGTCTAGGGTTCTGACAGGGCGGAGCGCACGGGCTCGCACATGGACGGAAGCAGGTCGCCGAGCTCGCGGAAGAAGAGCTCATAGACGTGCCGAAGAAGAGCTCGTGGACGACGGAGGTCTTCGGCCAGACTCGCTGAGCTCGTGGAGGCGTGCGCGGGCGGGCGGCCGTGCACGGATCTGGCTCCCGACGGTAGCTAGGGTTCCGACCGGGTGACCGGCAGCAGAGTGGTGGCATGGCACGGGCACCGGCGAAGGGGGAGGGGGAGGAAGCTCGGGGAGGAGAGTGGTGGCATGGCATGGGCACCGGTGGCGGCTAGGGTTCCGATCGGATCGGGGGGGATTCGGGCAGCCTGACGGCGCCCAACCACGAATGTGAAACGCCCTGACTTAGGCGCTGGGAACGGAGGTTCCTTTTTTGGAGGGCAGCCCCACTGTAAGGGCGGTTGAGATGTGAACCGCCCTTACTGTGGTTTTCTTCAAATGTAAAATCATTTTTTTAATATACTTAAAGTTCAAAATGTATTTATATAATAATTTTAATTTATTCCATGAATTTTTATATTTAATTTATATATATTATATAATTTCAAAATATTCCAAGTTTTTATGAAGTTTCTAAACTAAATTTTTTTGGAATTAAAAACTAGATTTGTGTAAATTTAAAAATTCTTTAGTGCCTCATTTGACCTAATATGTAATAATTTTGAATTATTTCAAACATTTTTATGATTAATTTATATATATAAATGCAAAGTTTATTCTTTATTGCCTAGTTTCACCAAGTCAAACATTGGATTTTTCATAAAATACACTTTGACCGGACCCGAGATGGTCTCAGATGCAAAAGTCATGAATACAAAGTTTGTTCCCCTTATCAAGATACACATTTGGTGTAATGGTCAACTTTTCATCTGAGATGGTTTGGACCACTCAAATTTTGAAATTTCAAATTTTCACGGCTACACGGACATTTTCGAGACCCTAGACGCCCCCAACTCCGAAAGTCATGAATAGCAAGTATGTTCCACTCATCAAGATCTACATTTGATATGTAGGACATTTTTGATTTTGACAAAGCGTTAAGAAAGTGCAGTTCTAAATCCACAAGTCCCGCATGTAGTTTCATAAAGTCTATGTGTGATTCAAGACTTTGTGACTAGAGTCTACAAACACTTTCTCAAATGCAAAAATGTCCTATTTATGGAATGTGTATCCCGATGAGCTCTAACTACCTTGTATTCAAAAGTTTTTCATTTGAGGTCATTTACTCCCTCGTTTGACTAGGTTTGACCAAGTCACGCCTTGGGTTTTCAAAACATGTGAAATGAGTTTATCATAACTTTTCCAAATGCAAAAATGTATTGTGTATCAAAGTTAGACCTTGATGAGGCCTAACTATGTTGTATTCAATTTTTTTTTCATTTGAGGTCTTTTATTTATTGCCTAGTTTGACCTAGTTTGACCAAGTCAAACATTGGATTTTTCAGAAAATACACTTTGACCGGACCCGAGATGGTCTCAGATGCAAAAGTCATGAATACAAAGTTTGTTCCCCTTATCAAGATACACATTTGGTGTAATGGTCAACTTTTCATCTGAGATGCATACATAAATGTAGTCTCACACACATACATAAATGTAGTCTCACACGCATACATAAATATAGTCTCACATGCATACATAAATGTAGTCTCACACACATACATAAATGTAGTCTCACACGCAAATATAAATGTAGTCTCACACACATACATATGAGTATTTATTAGTATCCACCACCGTAACAGTTTTCCACTTCACACCTTTTCGTTCCCATGGCAATACGTCTTTGGGTAGGTTTTTTTCTACAACACCGATCTTGTTAATAAAGTCTGTGAATAGCAGCATCTGATCGTACTTATTGTAAGTTTCAACATCATCGACGCCATCAACTCGATAATGTGTTGTTTTCTAGGGATAACCACATGCTTAGGTTTCTTCTTTGGGGGGACAATGCTGAGCGGGTCGTTGAAGGAATTCACTCCATCGGTGCTCAAGGAAAACCGTACATTCCTTGGGTCCGAACTAAATAGTGGGTTGTTATTATCGAAGTCCTGCCACTGACTGCCATCAGCCGGGTGTGCAATCACATCGTCATCGACCTTGCGCTCATCGTCCCACCATGTCATGAGCGCGGCTTCCTTAGGGTGCAGGAAAATATGCCTCAAGCGGTTGGTCATCGGTAGATACCACATTACCAAGGCAGGAATTTTTCTCTTCTTTGCGTCGTTGCCTAATGGGGTGTCCTCTGGAGGTCAAGATTCTTGTACCGCCTTTTTGGAACCCTTCTTACTCCTCTTGTTCCCGGTGGAGGCTTCTCCACCACTGTAAAGGTCATTGTCCTTGTACCGACTTGCCCCAAAACGAGGACATTTATCCAGACCTTCAAACGTTTTACCACGAAAAATGATACAATGGTTCGGGCATGCATGGATCTTTTCAACACCCATTGTCAATGGACTTATGACCTTCTTAGCATCGTATGTGTTGGAGGGAACTAAGTTCGGCAGTGACAGCACAGATGACAGAAGATGCAACAGATCGTCAAAACTGCAATCTGACCAGCCGTACTTAGCCTTTAGGATGAGTAGCTCAAGCACAAAACGGAGCAGTGTCCAGTGTGTTGGATAGTCCTTCTCAACACCATACACAGTCTCCTTTGACGCTGTTTTCACCCGCTCTAGATTTTCTAGACCCTTCTTCTGCTGTAGTATTTCTGGTCCAATGGACCGAAGCATTTCCTCTAAGTTGTCAAAGTTTTCTGCATCCCCCTCACATGCTCCAGCATCATTATTGTCAACACCGCCAACATCTCCATCATTATTGTCGACACCACCAGCATCATCACTACGTGCTTGTTCATTGGCTGAATCATGTTGCATTTGTGCTTCAAACATGTCTGCGTATTGGGACAATAATTGGCCTTCTTCAGCATCGTCTTCTTGGTCATCATCATTGCCATCAAGAAACATTACTTCACCATGATGAAGCCATACTATGTAGTTTGGAACAAATCCTCTCCTAATCAGATGTGATGTGATGATTTCCACATCATAAGTTGCTAAGTGGTTCTTGCAATCTTTATAGGGACAAATAAGTGAACAATTATTTCCTGCTGACAATATGTTTGCATGATTCACCGCGACTGTAATAAATTTGTACACCTCATCAGCATAGGCTTGCGAGTACCTTGGCAAACCATACATCCAAGTAGCCCTATTCTCCATCTTTACATAAATAAAAAAAATTAATTACTTGGGAATAATTATTAGCAGCAATTAATAAGTAACAATTATTATCTACCATTATTAGCAACAATTATTAGCTATCATTATTCGCAATAATTGTGTTAGAAACGATTATTAGACATAATTAATAGTACCAATTATTATCTACCATTATTAGCAACAATGAATAAGTAACAATTATTATGTACCATTATTAGCAACAATTATTAGCTATCATTATTAGCAATAATTGTGTTAGAAATGATTATTAGACAATTAATAGTACCAATTATTATCTACCATTATTAGCAATAATTAATAAGTAACAATTATTATCTACCATTATTAGCAACAATTATTAGCTATCATTATTAGCAATAATTGTGTTAGAAATGATTATTAGACATAATTAATAGTACCAATTATTATCTACCATTATTAGAAACAGTTAATATTAGCAACAACTATTAGTTTACCAATAACTATTCATGCCAACCACATTCCAATTTTATGAAACAAAAACAAAAAAAAGAAAACCCTAGATCTAGAATACCTTTTCTCTCCATACATAAAACTACAATTAATCTCCATTAAAATCAAGCTATATCACCTAATTAATGGTGCAAGGTGGTGTCTCTACCTATTCTACACTAATAGCATCATAGATAAGCTCTAATTTGGTCAACACAAAGCTCGAGCTCCATGGAAGAGAGAGAAAACCAAAATGTAAATTGCTCACTAACCAACCAATAAAACTTGGATTAGAGGGTGGGAATAGCAGTTTCTTACCTTAAACAAGCTCCCCACCAAAGGATTTAAGTTCAAAACCTCCCCCTTACTAGAGTGATTTTAGGGAGGTGCCCAAGACCTCCCAAGCCTTTTTTTCGAGTGGAAGTGAGTGGCTCGGGAGGAAGAAGAGTGGGCTGGCCACTTATGCTACAGACCACTGTAGGGGCGGCTGGTGTTACCAGCCGCCCCTACAGTGCCTCCCCCACTGTAAGGGCGGCTGGTAATACCAACCGCCCCTACAAAGAACACTGCAAGGGCAGCTCACTTTCTGGTTGTCTGCCTAGCCACTATAAGGGTGGTTCAAATGTTAGCCGCCCCTACAGTGTGCGGGGTGCTCTCTTAGTAAGTTTTTCACGTAGTGGCTAGAGTAGTAATCGCTAACATAGACGTGGTGTCTAGGCTAGAGTTTATCTAAGTTTGTTCCTGTAACACCCAAAATTTTGATTTCAATAAATAGGGATTAATTTGATTTAATTAAGTAATTTTGTGAGCATTTAAATTTAGCACTTAAATAATTTTTGTGGAAAATAAAAATTTATCCTAGGTTCAATAAATATGTTGGTGCATTTCATGCTGGTGTATATATAATTTTGTGTTGTTGCCTTTTGTTTGAATTTATTTGCATTCAAGATTTTTTATTTGGAAAAGGGTTTGGAAAAGAAAACAGAAAAGAAAAAAAAAGAGAAAAGAAAACCCAGCCGAACCCCCTCTCTCCACTCGGCCCAGCCCCTCTCTGGCCTGCTTACTCCCCCACCTTGGCCCATCAACGGTGGCCCAGTTGGGCAGCTCACCTGCGCCCCTTCTCCCTCCCTTGCTGTCTGACGCGCGGGCCCCATATGTCAGCAGCGCCTCCTTCAACCTTCCGTTCGCGAGCGGACAGCGGGCTTTCCATTAGAGGAAAACCGAATCCGCTCCATTCTCGCGATTTCTTGCCAAACATGGAAATCGACCCCTATATAATCCCTAGCGTCGCCCCCGCGCGTGTTATCCATCTTCGCCGTGCGAAATACGTGCCCTAGCTACAGCAGCCGCCAATCGGGATCTCGCCGCAAGCCGAGCACCTTGCCGCGCGCCGTAAGCCCCACTCTTCGCTCTTTGACCCCCGCAAAGCACCTCGTTGAACTCGCGGTGAGCTTCTCGTCTTTCCGGCGTTTTCCTTTCGCAAATTGGTGCTCGGAATCGAGAAGTCCGTCGTCGCCGGCGAGCTCCTTTCGGCCGGCAATGGAGCCACCGCGCCGGAGCTGGCAACCTGCTGGCCGGACCGCCGCCCAGCACCCCTGGACACGCCGATGTCGTCCATTTGCAGATCGACGGCCAGGAAGCACAGATACCCGTTCGGCTGGCAAAATTCTTTAAGAGTCCCTGAAAGTTTTTCTTTTTGCTCCGCAGTCCCTGGCGGCTTTTGCGGTTTACGCTTTCCAGTTTTAAAAACGTACTTTCTGTCGGCTAAAGTTCAAATGCACTTTCCAATATTTACAGAATTGCCACTGAACTTATAATGCTTATAAAATGGTCATTTTAACTCCGTTTTTGTCCATTCAAATTCCGTTAGATTCGTATTTATAAGCTTTACATGATAGAAATATTAGTTTACTGTTTTGAACTTTTTAATTTCCTTGTACTATTTATTTAATTATTTCTCTATAGGAAATCTTAGAAAATTCATATCTTTCACGTTTTAATTCCGATTTTCGTGAACTTTACGTTTGTGTGATCGTAGCGCTGCGTAGAATATTTTGATAAACTTTTATATTTGTTTTACCAATGTTTGGTGTATTGTTCTAATTATATCTTGTTTGCTTCGTGTATGATTGTCTACATTGGATTGCGTGTTGTTGATTGATGATTGGGATTAGACGGTGAGCCGTACATTGGTGATCAAGATCAAGCTTTTGAAGACCAGCAGGCTCAGGAGAGCTTTGAGCAAGGCAAGTATAACTGGGGATCATTCTTGTTACCTATTCACTTATAATTACACATATATATCATATGCATGCTATCACCTTGTCGACCTTAGCAAAATCATAGATGATTGTTACCTGGATTCCTTGCTACCTACTTGATTTGCATTTGGTGTAGTTGTGCTAGTGCTTGATATAATCCATGATCTTGTAAGATGATTAATAGCTATGCAATGAACATAAAAGAATGACAAATAACTGTATGAGATCTTGTCTGTACGTGATCTTCCGGGATAACAGTGCAACCATGAGGGCTATAATGGCTCTGGCTTTAGCTCAGTATGGAGACCTTTTCTAGCTTGTTAGAGGTTACCCGAAAGGGCGGAGGGGCTGAACCGACACGGGTATAGTGCGAGCCCCTGTCCCTATGTGTATAGGCTGCGCGTCATTGTGCCATTCGGAAGGGGGTATCTATATCTTCTCGCAAAGGAAACCTTGCGGCCCTAACATGTTAGATGAACTTTTGAAAGGCTTCATAGTGATCCCTGCCGACCTCCCTAGGAAGGGGGTTAAGAGACTAGCTACCTCGGGCGAAAGGGTAAATCATGACTCATGGGTAAAGATGTACAACCTCTGCAGAGTGTAAAACTGGTACACTAGCCGAGCTCACGGTTAGGAGCGGCCTTGGGGACATCTACATTAAGATGATGAGCTTATTAAGTTATCATGTTCATTTGATTATTGTTTATGCTACGAATTAATTATGCTTACACTTGATCATGGGATTAATGGATTATTTATGCTACCTTGACATTTGCTATTTAATTATGAATATGTTATCTACTATTAAAAGCTAAATGCAGTCAAACTAGTGTCAGCTATTTGAGCCTCATGAACCCCTGGTTATACTTGTTGAGTACGATATGTGCTCACTCTTGCAATTTCCCAACACCTCAGGATATGATAATGAAGATGACTGGAATGAGGATTACCGTTATGAGTACTAGGTTTGGAGTCAACCAGTCAATAGTGTCCCTGTGTGGAGCTTCCGTCGAGAGCGTTGTTTACTTTATGCTATTATCTTTGTATGAGACTATGTGATTTACTATGTTCCGCTATGTAATAAATACTGCAATGGTACATTTGAGATTTGTCTACTTATGTGTGTGACTATTTCTGGGGCACATATGAGTCTTTTTATGCATCCTATTTTGTTCTTAAAATATGGGTGTGACAAATTGGTATCAAAGCTTTGTTGACTGTCGGACGCAAGCCTAGTTAGAAATTGGCCGTATTAAGGTTTGAAATTGCTACAAAATCCTTGCTCTATAAACCTTGATATTTTCTTCTACACTATATCCTATTCATCTTCACCTTGTTGCTTATTTTAAAGACTTGTTCTCATCTCCACTCCTTGCTTTGAATATGCTTTTAGAACTTTTCTTACCACCTTCTAACGTCATTGAAATAGGTGTTATAGGGTCCTTGCCCTTAATAGGAAGGGAACGTTAGTACCGCAAGTTGAGTCAATGCTTGAAGTGTGAACTTTGATGCTTGCTTTGGTTTGTTATTATGCTTATACTTGATTTGGATTTTTGTAATGAGTGCTGGAACCTTGTGGGCCTATCCACAAGTTCCCTAGTTAACAACCTTAAGAACATGAATAAATAGTGGTTTGGGGTCATATCCTGTTTCTGTCCTTCGCTGTTTTCTGGAGCAGTCTGCAAAGAATCTGGTACATCTCAAAATCTGTTCGTGCAATGTGCATCAAATTTTTCTGGGAACAAGTAGACTTTCATATCTTTCCAATGCCGCAAGAATGACCATATTATCTATTATGATCTGTGAGTTATGACTGTTTAAAGTTGAGGTTTCTGCGCAGTCTGGAATTCTGGAACAGTTTCGGTGGTACCCAGTTTTTGATTAACCTAACCTTGGAATCTGTTAATATGATCTAAATGAAAGTCGTAGACAATTTCTTTATCTTTCCAACGGTGTACAGCATGTATCCTTTTGAATTCTGGAACTCGAGATATGACTGATTTTCTGATCTGCTGATGTTGGATGTTACCCAGAAAATTTCAGATTCCGTTAACTCTTGTAATTGTCATGTTGGACATTACTAAGATGTGTTTATATACATTGTAATGCAGATGGCAGCAAGGGGAAGAGGCAGAGGCAGAGGCCGTGGCAATGGCAATGGTGGTAATGGCCCAATCACCGTGGAGGAACTCATGCAAACCCAAAATGAGATGATGCACGTTTTCATGCAGCACCTACAGCAGCAACCTCCACCAACACCACCACCTGTCCATGTGAGAGATAAGCGTGGCGAGTTTATGAAGGGAAGACCTCCTGTCTTTACACACTCAGCTGATCCCATGGAGGCAGATGATTGGTTACGTGCTGTGGAGAGGCAACTGAACATAGCACAGTGCAATGACTTGGAGAAGGTGTTGTATGCTTCTGGACAGCTTCAGGGGGTAGCTCAGACTTGGTGGGAGTCATATCAGGCTGCTCGTCCCAACAAGGCTCCTCCTGTTACATGGCTGGAATTCTGTAGAGACTTCAGAGCTCGATATATAAATAAGGGAATGATGGAACTCAAGCAAGAAGAATTCAGATCACTCAGGATGGGCTCCATGACCGTGGCAGAATATCATGACACTATTGAACAGTTGGCTCGCTATGCTGCGAACGATGTCAGGGAAGATGCTGATAAGCAGCGTCTATTCATGAAAGGTCTTTACTACGAGCTCAGGTTGCAGTTGGCTGGAAACACCTATCCTACTTTCCAAGCTCTTGTGAACTGTGCTATTGTGCTTGATAACATGCGGAAGAGTCAGGATAAGAAGAGAAGGATGCTGGCACAAGGTTCTGGGAGCAACAGCCGTCAGCGTTTCAGTTCTCATCAAGGCCATCAGCAGAGGTTCTAGGGACCAGTTAGTCAGTGGAACCACAACCAGCAACCCCAGCGTTTCCAGAATCAATCACAGAGTGGGAACCAACGTCCTCCATTCCAACAACGTAACCATAATCAATAGCAGCATGGTCAACAGACACCTCGCTCAGGGAACTCAAATACCAACTCCACAAAAAGAAGTGCTTCTAACACTCCTACCAGGTGTTTCCGTTGTGGGAAGGAAGGACATATGTCCTATGATTGCCCAGAGAAGTTTAATCCGCAATACAACGACCGGAGATCCACTCCTAATTCAGCAAAGGTGAACAACGTGGCAGCGGAAACTATTCAGGAGGGACCAGAAATCATGATGGGTACGTTCAGTATCAACTCTATCCCTGCTACAGTTTTATTTGATTCTGGAGCTTCGCATACATTCATATCACAAGCATTTGTTAGAGTTCATAGCCTTCCACTAGTTGCAACAAAAACCCCTATGCTAGTTAATTCACCGGGTGGGACTATACCAGTTTCTTTATGTTGCCCCTCAGCAAGTCTTTCTTTAAGGGGGGTAGATTTTCCTATCAGTCCCATGGTTATGAGAACTTCAGGCATAGATGTGATCTTGGGTTTGGATTGGATGAAGCAACATGAGACAAATATTAATTGCAAAGAGAGAGTAGTGGCTCTGACAACACCAAAGGGAGAAAGAATCAGTGTTGATGTAACAGTGCAAGCACCACTCACAGCTAAAGTGAACCAACTGAATGATGCTGATCCTCAGAACCTGGTAGTGGATGAGTTTCCGGATGTCTTTCCAGATGAATTGCCAGGTATGCCGCCTGACCGAGACATTGAATTTATTATTGAATTACTACCTGGTACTGCACCCATAGCTAAAAGACCATATAGAATGGGGGTTAATGAACTAGAAGAACTTAAGAAACAAATTAAGGAATTGCAAGATAAAGGGTTCATTCGTCCTAGTTCCTCACCATGGGGTGCACTAGTTATCTTTGTTGATAAGAAGGATGGTAGTCAGAGGATGTGTGTTGATTATCGGTCACTTAATGAGGTTACCATCAAGAATAAATACCCACTGCCTAGGATTGATGACTTGTTTGATCAGTTAAGAGGTGCTTGTGTGTTCTCTAAGATTGATTTGCGTTTTGGTTATCATCAATTGAAGATTCGGAAATCAGATATACCAAACACAGCTTTCACAACAAGGTATGGGTTGTATGAGTATATAGTTATGTCTTTTGGTTTGACCAATGCACCAGCTTACTTTATGTACATGATGAATAAAGTATTTATGGAGTATCTTGATAAGTTTGTGGTAGTCTTTATTGATGATATTCTGGTATTCTCTAAAACCAAGGAAGAACATGCTGAACATCTGAGATTGGTCTTACAGAAACTTAGAGAACATAAGCTGTATGCTAAGCGTAGTAAATGTGAGTTTTGGTTGGAAGAAGTTTCTTTTCTCGGTCATGTTGTCTCTAATGGTGGTATTGCAGTGGATCCTAGTAAGGTGAAAGATTTGTTGAATTGGAAACCACCTACAGATGTAAGTGAAATTCACAGTTTTCTTGGTTTAGCTGGTTACTACCGTAGATTCATCGAAGGGTTCTCAAAACTTGCAAAGCCTATGACTGCTCTGTTGGAGAAGAATGCTAAGTTTGTATAGTCTGATAAGTGCCAAGCTAGTTTTGAGGAATTTAAGAAGAGATTGACTACTGCACCTGTGTTGGTACTGCCAGATCTGAGCACGAGTTTCTCTATCTATTGTGATGCTTCTCGTCTGGGTTTGGGTTGTGTTCTTATGCAAGAAGGTAGAGTTGTTGCTTATGCATCTAGACAGTTGAGGAAACATGAACTAAATTATCCTACTCATGATTTGGAGTTAGCAGCTGTGGTTCATGCATTGAAGATTTGGAGACACTATTTGATTGGGCATAAGAGTGACATATACACTGATCATAAGAGTTTGAAGTATATCTTCACCCAGACAGATCTGAATTTGAGGCAACGAAGATGGTTGGAACTCATAAAGGATTATGATTTGGAAGTGCATTATCATCCTGGAAAGGCGAACGTCGTAGCTGATGCACTTAGCAGAAAGAAATATGCTAATGAGCTTCGGGCGACACCTGAATCTGAGGAGTTGTGTGCTGAATTTGCATATTTGAACTTGGGGATTGTGGTAAATGCTATGGAGATTGAGGTCACTCCTACTCTAGAGGAAGAGATATTGAAAGGACAGTTGGATGATGAGAAACTAAAGGAGATAGCACAGAATGTGGTACTAGGCAAAGCACCAGGATTCAGAATAGATGACAATGGTGTACTGTGGTTTGGAAAAAGGATATGTGTTCCTGAAGTGAAGGCTATTCGTGATATGATTCTGAGAGAGGCTCATGAGTCAGCATATTCCATTCACCCTGGTAGCACTAAGATGTATCTAGATCTGAGATAGAAGTACTGGTGGTATGGTTTAAAGAGAGATGTAGCTGAGTATGTTGCTTTGTGTGATACTTGTCAGCGAGTGAAAGCTGAACACCAAAGGCCAGCTGGACTGTTGCAACCAATGAAGATTCCTGAATGGAAGTGGGAAGAAGTGGGTATGGATTTTATAGTGGGTTTACCACGTACACAGAGAGGGTATGACTCAATATGGGTGATAGTAGATCGTTTGACTAAAGTTGCTCACTTCATACCTGTTAAAACTAAGTACACTAGAGAACGCCTAGCTGAGCTGTATATGGAGAGAATTGTTTGTTTGCATGGGGTACCTAAGAAGATTGTGTCAGATAGGGGTACTCAATTCACATCTCACTTTTGGAAAGCAGTGCATGATTCATTGGGAACCAAGTTGAATTTCAGTACAGCGTATCATCCACAGACAGATGGACAGAATGAGAGAATCAATCAGATATTGGAGGATATGTTGAGAGCTTGTGCTTTGCAGTATGGGACTAGTTGGGACAAGAGTTTGCCATATGCAGAATTCTCCTACAACAATAGCTATCAGCAAAGTCTTAAGATGGCACCTTTCGAGGCACTATATGGTCGGAAGTGCAGGACACCTTTGTTTTGGAATCAGACAGGAGAAACTCAGGTGTTTGGGACAGATGTGCTTAGACATGCAGAACAACAAGTGCGGACTATTCGGGATAACTTGAGAGTTGCTCAATCTCGTCAGAAAAGTTATGCAGATACGCGTAGGAGAGAGCTGATTTTTGAAGTAGGTGATTATGTTTACCTGAAAGTGTCACCAATGAGGAGTGTGAAGAGGTTTAATATGAAGGGAAAGCTAGCTCCAAGGTATGTTGGCCCATTTAAAGTATTGGAAAGGCGTGGAAAGCTAGCTCCAAGGTATGTTGGCCCATTTAAAGTATCGGTTAGAGTTGCCTGAAAGTTTATCTGGCGTGCACGATGTGTTCCATGTGTCACAACTTAAGAAGTGTTTGCGTGTACCTGAGGAGCAATTACCATTGGAAGAACTTTCTGTTAAAGGTGATCTCACTTATGAGGAGTATCCAGTCAAAATATTGGAGACAGCTGAGAGAGTCACCAGAAGTTGGGTCATCAGAATGTGCAAAGTACAGTGAAATCGGTATTCGGAAGCGGAGGCAACTTGGGAAAGAGAGGATGACCTGAGGAAATCATACTCATATTTGTTTGAGTAAGCACCTTTCAATCTCGAGGACGAGATTCTTTTAAGGGGGTAGAGTTTGTAACACCCAAAATTTTGATTTCAATAAATAGGGATTAATTTGATTTAATTAAGTAATTTTGTGAGCATTTGAATTTAGCACTTAAATAATTTTTGTGGAAAATAAAAATTTATCATAGGTTCAATAAATATGTTGGTGCATTTCATGCTGGTGCATATTTAATTTTGTGTTGTTGCCTTTTGTTTAAATTTATTTGCATTCAATATTTTTTATTTGGAAAAGGGTTTGGAAAAGAAAACAGAAAAGAAAAAAAAAAGAGAAAAGAAAACCCAGCCGAACCCCCCTCTCACCACTCGGCCCAGCCCCTCTCTGGCCTGCTTACTCCCCCACCTTGGCCCATCAACGGCGGCCCAGTTGGGCAGCTCACCTACGCCCCTTCTCCCTCCCTTGCTGGCTGACGCGCGGGCCCCATATGTCAGCAGCGCCTCCTTCAACCTTCCGTTCGCGATCGGACAACGGGCTTTCCATCGGAGGAAAACCGAATCCGCTAACTTCTCGCGATTTCTTGCCAAACATGGAAATCGACCCCTATATAATCCCTAGCATCGCCCCCGCGCGTGTTATCCATCTTCGCCGTGCGAAATATCGGGATCTCGCCGCAAGCCGAGCACCTTGCCGCGCGCCGTAAGCCCCACTTGTCGCTCTTCGACCCCCGCAAAGCACCTCGTTGAACTCGCTGTGAGCTTCTCGTCTTCCCGGCGTTTTCCTTTCGCAAATTGGTGCTCGGAATCGAGAAGTCCGTCGTCGCCGGCGAGCTCCTTTCGGCCGGCAATGGAGCCACCGCGCCGGAGCTGGCAGCCTGCTGGTCGGACCGCCGCCCAGCACCCCTGGACACGCCGATGCCGTCCATTTGCACATCGACGGCCAGGAAGCACAGATACTCGTTCGGCTGGCAAAATTCTTTAAGAGTTCCTAAAAGTTTTTCTTTTGGCTCCGCAGTCCCTGGCGGCTTTTGCGGTTTACGCTTTTCAGTTTTAAAAGCGTACTTTCTGTCGGCTGAAGTTCAAATGCGCTTTCCAATATTTACAGAATTGCCACTGAACTTATAATGCTTATAAAATGGTCATTTTAACTCCGTTTTTGTCTATTCAAATTCCGTTAGATTCGTATTTACGAGCTTTACTTGATAGAAATATTAGTTTAAAACTTTTTAATTTCCTGGTACTATTTATTTAATTATTTCTCTATAGGAAATCTTAGAAAATTCATATCTTTCACGTTTTAATTTCGATTTTCGTGAACTTTACGTTTGTGTGATCGTAGCGCTGCGTAGAATATTTTGATAAACTTTTATATTTGTTTTACCACTGTTTGGTGTATTGTTCTAATTATATCTTGTTTGCTTCGTGTATGATTGTCTACATTGGATTGCGTGTTGTTGATTGATGATTGGGATTAGACGGTGAGCCGTACGTTGGTGATCAAGACCAAGCTTTTGAAGACCAGCAGGCTCAGAAGAGCTTTGAGCAAGGCAAGTATAACTTGGGATCATCCTTGTTACCTATTCACTTATAATTACACATATATATCATATGCATGCTATCACCTTGTCGACCTTAGCAAAATCATAGATGATTGTTATCTGGATTCCTTGCTACCTACTTGATTTGTATTTGGTGTAGTTGTGCTAGTGCTTGATATAATCCATGATCTTGTAAGATGATGAGCTTCTTAAGTTATCATGTTCATTTGATTATTGTTTATGCTATAAATTAATTATGCTTACACTTGATCATGGGATTAATGGATTATTTATGCTACCTTGACATTTGCTATTTAATTATGAATATGCTATCTACTATTAAAAGCTAAATGCAGTCAAACTAGTGTCAGCTATTTGAGCCTCATGAACCCTTGGTTATACTTGTTGAGTACGATATGTGCTCACTCTTGCAATTTCCCAACACCTCAGGATATGATAATGAAGATGACTGGAATGAGGATTACCGTTATGAGTACTAGGTTTGGAGTCAACCAGTCAACAGTGTCTCTGTGTGGAGCTTCCGTCGAGAGCGTTGTTTACTTTATGCTATTATCTTTGTATGAGACTATGTGATTTACTATGTTCCGCTATGTAATAAACACTGCAACGGTACATTTGAGATTTGTCTACTTATGTGTGCGACTATTCTTGGGGCACATATAAATCTTTTTATGCATCCTATTTTGTTCTTAAAATATGGGTGTGACAGTCCCCAAACCTATGGATAGTTATGGTATTCTCAAAGGTGATAGCTCCAACCAGGCTTTTGTATTGCACCACGTGTGGTTTGTTGTTTCCGTAGAGGTCTTGGCGGGCTTCTCCCAATCACCATTTCCATGTATTTTTTAGATAAAAAAGGAATCACTGCTCCGAAGTAAGTGAGAATATTAAGCCTGAGCTTTGGTTATCTAGTGATCTTGGGAGAACTTCAGAAAACCCCTCTCTTCCCACAAAAAACTTTATTCATGGACGACCTTGATCTTTTCTAGTTCACTTCTCATTCCTCTGGAAATTAAAATACTCTAGATGAAAGCTACAACGGTATCTGTGCGCTTGTAAATTTATCTGCGTTAACAAATACCAAGATGAAGATGACCCAGCGAGAAGTGCTTCATGCAGTATCAATTCTAGTCTAGCCTCCGCCATAGTTGCCTGACAAAAGATGCGGAGGGAGATCCGCGGTTTCTGGAGTTTCTTCCCGTGGACGCTTGCCGTGAGCCATTGTTCAGAAGAAGACCGGATGGAGGAAAGGAAGAAGAAAAGATATGTGTCACAATCACAACACAACAAATGAATACAAGTAGTATTATTCTTTCTACGTACCCCACCTTGCCTCTATAGTGGGTTCATCGAGTTACCCATGAGATCGGGGGATATGTGTTCACACCGAAATTGATCTATTTCTCAGTGGCCCGTATTGTGCTAGCTGATTAATTTATCAAAAAAAAAGAGATTTAGGGTGCAAAAATCTGTCAACAGATATGTATACTGGTGCAGGACGGGGCATTAGCACCGGTCGGGAAGGGCCTGTTGCCTCGGTTCCCAAGCCGGTGCTGCCCTTCCGGGACTAAAGACCCTTTAACACCGGTTGGTATTATCAACCGGTGTTAAAGGGTTTCTTTTTTTGGTTCACTTCTTCGATTCTATTTATTGTTTTTATATAATAATAATAGGTTTTTCAATACATGTTTTTGCTGATACAATAATATATTTATATTACACGCATATTAAGCATATATAAATAAAATTATAGCCTTAGCTTAATAATTAAGCTTTGCCTATAATAAAATGAATAGGCCACATCAAAAATTAAATAGATACGTAAAAAGCTTTATATATATATATAGTTTTATATGTACAAAATTCGTAACACATATATACATAGAGTTTTTTCTCTCAATGTCTACAAACAATACAAATGATCATCGTTGTTTGGAATAAGAGTTTCGTTGCCGTTGAAGTGAAACTCGCCGTTTGGATTGATCACTTGCTCGCGGAGAAATCCTGCTATCATCTCTTGGATAGCTTTGATTTGGTCTTTTTTATGACATTTTTCCTCAACCATTCCGTCTTTAATTTGAAATAAATAGAAAGTATTAGTTATCTAAGTTATTCAATATAATTCAGGAGATAATGAAAAGAGACATGTAACGTACTCTGAGCGTATCTGTGGGTGTTTGATTGACTTGTGCCATCATGAATTTGCACACGTAATATGTACATAGATTGTTCCCCCTTCTTGTCTTAAACACCACTCTATATATATATATATATATATATATATATATATATATATATATATATATATATATATATATATAATATTCACGACCACGACAATAAGAAGGCTAAAAGTTAGCGAAAGTTTGCTAGCTAGTAGAACTTACTTGTGGATGTATTATGTTAAGCGGCGCTTTACATCCACTGAGATGTTCACGGTTAATGAATCTTTCCCAAACCCTACACACAGCCATTGTGGATCGTGAACTAATAATTACAGAGTCATATTATGATTTTTTTCTAGCTGAGATCGACATTACGTACCTTTGAATAATGTTTACCATTTGTTGATAATTTTTTTGTGGTTTTCTCATTGAGTCAAAGATTATCAACCGGTTCTTGGAAATTTCAATGACCATGAGTATCCAGTGAAAGCTGTTTACACATATATATAGTCAGGCCTATAATGTAAAATAAAATATGCATGCACTTAATAACTATATAACTCACTCGAAGTTGAAGGGAAAGAGTATTTTTTGTTTTTCTTTTTGGTTCATAAAGAACCTCATAAGATTGGTGCAGACTTCGGTCTCATGAGCTGCTGTCCACACTACCTGCGGAGCCTTGAAAACAATATAAGGGTCAACGAACCCAATACTATTGTCATTTCTCATTCTGAGCTCTCTTATTTGGTGCCTGCATATATACATACAAATCCTAAGTGTGTAAGGATTATATACATGTAATTAAAGCAGTTAGAAGTATAATAAAAAGAAAAAAAATACTTACACACAAAAGCAGCTGACAAGAGATTTGTCGAGAGCGTCGAGGTGACATAATTGGTGCAATTCTTCGAACTGCACGTATATGAGGTCATCTCCACGGAAGTAGTGATGTTCTCTAATACGAACAGAAATCCAATTCTCTCCCCTTTTAGACGCCTCAGTGCACCATTTGTTTATTGCAAACATTTGTGTGTCGAGCTCATGTAAACGCTGAGGGTCGAATAGACTCCTGTCCGGTTCATATCTTACCCTTCATTGATCAACTACCTCAAGTGTTTGGCATCCAAGAATGGCGGCAATTTCTTCCATATTTAAACCGCTCTGTCCAAAGTAACGCTCAAGCGAGTATAGCTCAGACAACGCTAAGTATTTCTTTGGCATCAAGTCTTCATTTGAGCCGTATTGATTTGGCACAATCAAAGGGGGCACTGGTTTTGATACTTCTCCGAGCTGTGGGACCCCCTTTCCTACTCTCTTCCTAGGCTGTGAAGACTTGACCAGAGACCGCTCATAATCCAAAAGTGCTGGCTTTTTATGAGCTTCGCGTTGCTTCTTTTGCTGGTCCGCCACCTTCTGCCTCAGTTCCGATGGCTTTACATAAAAGTACGCCTTTTCTGGGTTTAGCCGCTTTTTATATCCTCCAATTTATCAAAAAATTATTTCACCTCAGCTTTGGATGCAGCAATTACCTCCTCTTCACTCGTTTCATAAGATAATTTTTCTGGTGTCTTAGCTCTCTTTGCTGAGGCAGCCTTCTTTGGAGGTGGGACCGATGACTTCGGTCGTTCTTGGGCGGACCGCTTCTGACTACCTCGCTTTGGAGGCGAGGGGACCGACCGTGCACTCTTTGGAGAGGGCGGTGCAGGCGGTGGAGGTGGGGGGGCCAATCTTTTCGGTGTTGGAGAACGCGGTGGAGGAGGTGGAGACCGTGGTGGAGGCGGTTGCGGGGTCGGTGTGGCCGCCGTAGGTGTTGGAGGAGATCCAGCATTGTCACCGCCCGTAGCACTATGATGCGCTGGGGAGAGAACTGGACTTAGGTTGGAGGAGTCCCTGCAAAGAAAACAATTACAAGTTTTGTGAGCAAACTTTTTTTTAATTTCAATACATAATAAATAATATAAGAAGTAAAATCACACACAAACCTATGTTGAGGAATAATTATGAAGCGCTTACGCCAACAAATAAATGTCTTCTCAACTTCACCTAAGGTCTTCTCTCCATCTCCGCCTTCTATGTCTAGAGGCACATTGCCACAACCTTTCTCAACCCTATCAACCGAGACGCTAGCATATCCACCAGGTACTGGTCGATTATGGATTCTTGGAGTTCTCGTTCGGTCGATAGGGTTGACAACAGCGATAGCCACCTTTTTTGTTGCATTCCCATCTGGTACATGCAACTCACAGGTAGTAAAAGCCTCTGTGACATCATCCACGAGGATGTGTAGCCTCGTGTCATCCTGAATGGTTGGTACTTCCATGGATGCGCAGCTGCTTTTCAATTGGCCTAGGGGGCTAACGTTGACCTCAGGCTGTGATGTACCTTGCCCTTTCGTCATTTGACTAAGTGCTGCTTGCACTTGCCTTTGAATCTCCGCCTGCATCCATTCTTCACGAGCTTTCTCGCGCTCTTCTGACTGCAGAACAAAAGCTTCCAGGCGGCGGATCCGCTCTGCCACCTCATCCTTCTTTCTCTGGCAGCTTCTGTAGGTATCTTGATCGGCTTGGAATGATTGCAGCCACGGAACTGTCCCATAGCCTCTCGTACGCCCACCGTGCTCAGGATTTTCAAGCGCATAGGTGAGTTCATCCTTCTCCCTGTTAGGCCTGAACTCACCAGACTGAAGCGCCTGCTACTCTAGTGATTTCTTGGCCCCAAACTAGCGCCTCGGTGTCTGGGTCCACGCTTCCCCCATGACCGTAGAACCAATGCTTGGAGTGCTCACTCCAATTCTTTGCTATTATCTCGGGTGTGACCCCCCTAACAAGCATCTCCTATTCCATTCGGTCCCACTTGGGAACAGCACTCTTATAACCACCTGATCCCATATGATGGTGGTATGTCTTTTTACTTGCATTCTCTTTGTTTCTAATGGCTCGTTCCTCGCCCTCTTCTGATGTTTTGTACTGCACGAAGTCATTCCAGAAGGCCCTCAGCTTTACATATTGCTTGAGGTTGAAATTTGGAGTCTCGTTTTTCTTGAAAAATTTATTGTACAAAGTCTTCTTCCAATTCTGGAACAGTACTGCCATCTTCTTCATAGTCCAGTCATAAATTCGCACCTTCAACTCTTCATCGTTGGTGTCGAAGGTGAAAACGTCTGTGACGGCTTTCCAAACTAACTCCTTGTCACGATCAGAGACAAAACTGATCTCAGGAGCACCTCGCTTCTCTCTCCATTCACGAGCACTAATCGGTATTTGATCTCTCACAAGATATCCATAGTGACTAACATATTTATTTGCATGCTCACCAAGTGGTCTGCTGTAGCTATCTCAAACTCAAAGATTACATAGCGGCCCTCCAATGGCTTCTTTGGCCCTCGTGGAGGTACGCTTCTCCCAGTAGAGGTCGATCCAGAAGGCTACACATAGATATAGAAAAAAAAATACTAAATTAATAACCAAGTAAGTATAAAACCTAATGTAAGAGATGCATTAATTATATATGTTTACATTTACATACCTCACCAATATTTTCTTCTTGTTGCACGACAAGAAGATGCTCAGGCGCTATGCCCTCTTGTTGCTCAGGGGCATTGCCCTCTTGTTGCTCAGTCGGATTGCCTTGCATGATCTCGTGGTAATCAATAAAGTACGGACTACCGTCGTCGATCATATTTTGAATGGCTTTTTCCATATAATCATGATCATCATGAGGACGGTCAGACATTTCTATGTCTGCAACCATACATATATATATTCTATATAAGATAAGACATACACTAGAATAATATACTACAAAACCCTACTAGAATAAATTTGGTGGGTAAACACTACTAGAATATATATTAGAGACTTATATACTACTACTAGTACACTAGAATAATATATAAAAAACAATACTAGAATAATATAGTACAAACAATAACATATACAAAACCCTCCTAGAATAAATTTGGTGGGTAAACACTACTAGAATATATATTAGAGACTTATATACTACTACTAGTACTAATACAAATGAAAGTGTTGGAGTGCTCTAAAAATAATACTAGAATCTTTTAAGCCAAGTAATACACTAGAATAATATACTAAAAACAATACTAGAATAATATAGTACAAAACAATAATATATACAAAACACTACTAGAATAAATTTGGTGGATAAACACTACTAGAATATATTAAGCCAAGTAATAGACTAGAATAATATACTAAAAAGTAATACTAGAATAATATATATATACTAGAATAATATACTACAATTCAAATATACTAGAATAATATATACAAAACACTACAATTCATAATATACTAGAATAATATACTAAAAAGTCTTTTAAGCCAAATAATATACTAGAATAATATATTAAAAAAATAATACTAAAAATAATACTATAATAGTACAAACAATAATATATACAAAACATTAGAAATTAAAATATATGTTACAGACTATATGCATACTAAAATAATATACTAAAAAAATAATACTAGAATAATATACTAAAAAGTAATACTACAATAATATATTAGCATGCATTATTTTTTAGTGTATATGTATACTTAATATATTAGCATTCATTATTATATATAGAAAACACTAGAATCATATATATATACAAAACACTAAAATCATATTTTCCAAAGTGCAGGGCGCATATAATTCATATAGCATTCATTTACTATATATGGTTTCATATAGTTATATATAAACGCAGTAGATATGTATATATGGTTTCATATAGTTATATAAAATCATATTTTCTCTACTATATATATATATATAAACACAGCAGCCATATATATCCATGTCGGTTTGGATCGGATCGGAGTCTATACATGGGGGCCGGATCGGTGGTGGACGGCGCGCTGGAGGTGTAGATGACCGCGGCAGCGGTGGTGGACGGCCGCGCGGCAGCGGTAGTCGACGGCGGCGCTGGAGACGGTGGCGCGGCGGTGCTTGACGGACGGCGCGCGGGCACAGACGAATGGCGGCGGCGAAGACGAAGGGCTCTGCTCGACGAAGACGAAGGAACTGTTCAGATCTAGGGCGCCTGTGCGTTTATATAGGGACGGACCCTTTAGCAACGGTCCGTGGCTAGAACCGGTGCTAAAGGGTCTTTAACACTGGCAGGTAACACGAGCCGGTGTTAAAGGGTGACCCTTTAGCACCGGCCCGTGTTACCAGCCGGTGCTAAAGGGACCCCTTAGCACCGGTGCCAGCCACGGATCTGTGCTAAAGGGTCCTGCGCGTGCTAGGGCGGGCTCCTGAAATTTTCAGGGCCCTTTAGCACCGGTTCCACTATGGGCCGATTCTAAAGGCCCTGTTTTTTAGTTTAGCGTTTTTAAAGTGTTTATATATACAGTTTATATTATAAATTGTATAGTAAATTAAATATTTTGCATAATATTTTTTAAACAGTGACATATATTGTAATTTTTTTTAATGTACACATGAAAATTTTTAACCTTAAATATCTTGCTGTATTTTTATAATTTGCAATAATTTTGTAAGAAATGTTTAGTATTTTTTTAATACAAAAATATATTATTCCAATAAATTTACAAAAACTATATCCAATCAACTGGAAATCTATTTTCACATCATATTGACGTTAAACTTTTTATTTTTGTTATTTATTACTCAGAATGCTAGTAGGGTATAGTTTTCATCAAATAAAAAATCTATTTATCATATAAAAATATATATCTTGATGAACACACCCTTTGACCGAACCCTAGATGGTCCCAAATAGAAAAGTCATGAATACAAAGTTTATTACACTCATCAAGTTCTACATTTTGTCTAATGGTCAACTTTTCATTTGGAAAAGTTTGAACCACTGAATTTTGAATTTTCAGAGAATTCATAGCCATGCAGCGGTTTCGGAACCCTAGATGGCCTCGAATGGAAAAGTCATGAATACCAATATTAAACATGACTTTATAGTTTGTTACACTCATCAAAATTCACAATTCTCAAATATAGTTTCATACAAAGTTTGTTACAACACATACATGACTTTGTGTTAAGCCGACACAACAGTTAACTTCTTGACGTATGACCCTTGGTTATGATCCTGCCATAACCATGGAGTATCCTCATTGTTTAATAGAATGCTTGGGTCTTTGTTGACTATGAAGGGCGGAATTCGATCATCCCTTTCGTAATCGCCTGACATGTCTGACTTGTCCTCAATTCTGACAATGTTTCTTTTCCCAGAAAGGGCAATGTGGCGCTTTGGCTCATTGATGATTGAGTGGTCATCATTTTTTCCTCTCTTTGGTTTCGTAGACATATCTTTGACATAGAACACCTGACTCACATCTGCAGCAAGGAGGAATGGTTCATCTTTGAACCCACTATTGTTAAGGTCCACGGTTGTCATCCCATACTCCTTGTCGACTGTTACCCCACCTCCGGTCATCTTCACCCATTAGCACCGGAACAAAGGAACTTTAAAATTAGCTGCATAGACTAGTTCCCATATGTCTTCTATGCATCCATAATATGTTTGTCTGTTCCCATTTGTATCCGTGGCATCCACGCGTACACCACTATTTTGGTTGGTGCTCCTTTTATCTTGGCCAACTGTGTAAAATGTGTTACCATTTATCTCGTACCCTTTGTATGTGAGGACATGCCATGATGGTTGCCTGGCCAACAAATAAAGCTGCTCATGAATGTTTTCATCACCTTGAAATTTTTTGCGCAACCAATCGCCAAAAGTTTCCATGTGCTGACGCATTATCCAAGCTTCATTCTTCCCGAGCCACTGGGACTGTAGGAAATCCTTGTGTACCTCAACATATGGTTCCACCAATAAGGAGTTCTGGAGAACTGTGTAGTGTGCTTTATTGAAGTAATCGTCTCCCGTACCAATATATGTTTTCTTCCCACGTGTTCCCTTTCCGCTGAGTCTGCCCTCGTGTCGAGATTCAGGAATGCCAATTGGGTAAAGGTCTGGAATAAAGTCAACACAGAACTCTATGACCTCCTCTGTTCCGTAGCCCTTGGCAATGCTTCCTTCTGGCTGGGAACGACTATGGACATATTTCTTTAGGACACCCATGAATCTCTCAAAGGGGAACATGTTGTGTAGGAACACAGGACCGAGAATACGAATCTCTTTGATCAGATGAACTAGGAGGTGTGTCATGATATCGAAGAAGGATGGAGGGAACACCAACTCAAAGCTGACGAGACATTGAACGACATCATTCTGTAGAGTAGCTGGTTGCTCTGGATTGATTGCCTTATGAGAAATTGCATTGAGGAATGCACATAGCTTTACGGTGGCTAGACGTACGTGTGGAGGTAAAGTTCCTCTTAAAACCACCGGCAGCAATTGCGTCATTAGAACGTTACAGTCAAGGGACTTCAAGTTCAGGAATTTCTTCTCTGGCACATTAATTATTCCCTTGATATTGGAGGAGAATCCAGATGGGACCTTGATGCTGCTAAGACATTCAAACATGCTTTCCTTCTCTTCTTTGCTCAGAGTGTAGCTAGCCGGGCTTAAGTAATGACGTCCATCATTTGTCTTTTCTTGATGCAGGTTGTCTCGTTCTTTCATGCGCTGCATGTCTTGTCGTGCTTCAAGTGAATCCTTATACTTCCCGTAGACACCCATGAATCCGAGCAAGTTCACACAAAGATTCTTTGTCAGATGCATCACGTCGATCGTGTTGCGGACCTCAAGGACATTCCAGTAAGGTAGCTCCCAAAATATGGATTTCTTCTTCCACATGGGTACGTGTCCCTTAGCATCCTTGGGAATAGGTTCGCTGCCTCGTCCCTTTCCATATACCACTTTTATATCCTTGACCATTTCGAGTACATCATCCTCGGTTCGATTGAGAGGTTTGGTCCGGTGGTCTGCCTTGCCTTTAAAATGCTTGCCTTTCTTTCGTACTAGGTGGTTCACAGGAAGAAACCGACGGTGGCCAAGGTACACAATCTTTCGACATTTTTTCAAAAATACACAGTCAAGGTCTTCATAACAATGTGTGCATGCATTATATCCCTTGTTTGACTGGCCTGAAAGATTACTCAGAGCTGGCCAATCATTGATTGTCACAAACAGCAATGCTCGCAGGTCAAAGTGCTCTTGTTTGTACTCATCCCACACGCGAACTCCTAGTTTGCTCCATAAAAGTTGAAGTACCTCAACTAATGGCCTTAGGTAGACATCTATGTCATTGCCAGGTTGCTTCGGTCCTTGGATAAGCACCGGCATCATAATAAACTTCTGCTTCATGCATAGCCATGGAGGAAGGTTGTAGATACATAGAGTAACTGGCCAAGTGCTGTGACTACTGCTCTGCTCACCTAAAGGATTCGTTCCATCTGTACTTAAGGCGAACCGTAAGTTTCTAGCATCATCTGCAAAATCTAGGAATTCTCTGTCTATCGCTCTCCATTGGGATCCATCGGCAGGGTGTCTCAGCATATTGTCTATCTTACGGTCTTCTTTATGCCACCGCAACAACTTTGCATTGTCCTTATTTCTGAACAGACGTTTTAATCGTGGTATTATAGGAGCATACCACATAACCTTGGCTGGAATTTTCTTCCTATGACGTTCTTCACCCTCAACATCGCCAGTATCATCTCGTCTAATCTTATACCGTGATGCCTTACATACTGGACATGCATCCAAATTCTCGTATTCCTCCCCACGGTAGAGGATGCAGTCATTAGGACATGCGTGTATCTTCTGGATTTCTAATCCCAAAGGGCAGACAACCTGTTTTGCTTCATACGTAGTGGTGGGCAATTCGTTGCCTTTCGGAAGCATCTTTTTTATGATCTTCAATAACTGCCCAAATGCCTTGTCAGATGTACCATTCTTTGCCTTCCATTGTAGCAATTCCAGTGTGGTACCCAGCTTTTTTGGCCCCTCTTCAGCGGTGGGATATAGCGATTTCCTGTGGTCCTCTAGCATGCGCTCAAACTTGGCTTTCTCTTTATCACTTTCACATTCTCTTTGTGCATCACGGATGGCATCACCAAAAGCATCATCGCCCCGATTGTTGATATTTGGTAACGCAATTAGAAAATAATCCGCAAGCGCACGGATATCGGTGAGCATTTCACCCGGGAGGTTTTCCAGAGTTATCGTATTTATATTTTTACCACTGGGAGAAAGGGTGCATCTGACTAACCAAATGTATTGCTACTACCCCTTTAGGCTACAAAGAATGTTTCTTGATGTGAGCGATGTATAGAGAAGACTGCAACCGTAGTCTGGTTCTAACCTTGGTAAGGATGATCTACTGTTCTATTGGGGAGGCTCACGGAATCTAGACACCACAGAGGATGTTCGACCCGCACCTATAAACCTACCCGTCCTGCTAACAAGATATGGGATACAAAGGTAACTCGGAAATGTCACGTTCCTCGCTACTACCACGGTCCAGCTAGTCAGGGGATATCTATGAGTACCCTAGCCTAAACACCACGTTTACGCTAGCAAGTGATTACTCTAATACTCAACCGGAAGAGGATTAAAGTAAAATCATAAACCAAAGAACAATAAAACAAGAACTTACTAGAATTAGAAGTCGAATTACTGAAGAATCTTAGAAGCAAGCCTCGGGTTAGGAGACTTGATCCCGCAGGTACAACTCGGAGTAGACACCGACAGGCCGGCCTTCCTCCGATCTACACCTCCACTCTATCTCTCTCAATCTAGTAGAAACTAGAAGATCTATTTCTACTTACATTGGTTGCTAAGCCTAAAAAGAAATATTATTTAGAGATGAGGTTTTCCTTCGAGGGCACCCCTCAATCTCTATGATAACTTCTTGTCTTCTCCAGGGGCCAGGGGGGTCTCCTTATATAGTCCTCCTCCTCTATGCATTTTTGGTTCAGCAGGCAATGTGGTACTAAACTTTCCACCATAGCTCATTAAAATACACATAGGCCTTCATGGACCAAAATCTGATTTGGGCCCAATTAATCCCGCAGCTCTTTTATGTGGAGTCCTTCTTTTATTAATATCTTTTGATTTTGAACTCCAAATATAGCAAATAATATATGCATTTCGATCAGCTCGACGAGATCTTTGTAATGGTGTACTCCATTCTGTGTTTGGTGGAAACACCTGGGCGGGCGCCCAAGGGGAGAGGGCGGGCGACCTGCCCCCGGGCCCGTTCGGCCTCCCGTTCGTTCTCGTGGTTTCTGGACTCTTCTAGATGATAGAAAATTGCGCGGCACGTTAATATCTCTATGTAAACCTGACATGTGGGCCTTTCTTCCTTATTTATTGATACCCCCCTGCAGAAATAGACAAACACCAAAACTCGTGGAATCCTGTCTGATAAAACCCTAAGTCTAGGTGTTGATTGCATTTGGATCCTTTTCTTTATTTATTTGATGATTATATTTTGTACTTAAGGACCGTCAACAACTCCCCCAAGCTTACCTCTTGCTCGTCCCTGAGCAAGGATGGACTCAAGAGTTTCTGCAGTGGTTTTATGCTTTAAAAATACACACGCATTCAAGCAAGATCTCATCTCTGAGTTAGAGTAAACTGTTAAGACTTAAAACTTACTCATTTTACCTTTCACCATGGGGCTTGTAACCGTCACTTGTGTCTTGAGTAGTTAAAAGATAGAACGGTCAAGTCAAGCGCCATGTCTCTTATTCTTGATCAGCTATAGCTCTGGAGTTTTTGCAGATTTTCAAATAAAACTCAGAGATTCCTTGTATGACTCTCTCAGATCTCTCGTTTGTGGTATTTCTGGATCCTTTCCAAGGCAGTAATGGTATATGCCTTGTCTCAAAATATGTGATATTTTTGGTTGTTGATGCAAAACTGATCTGCAAACACAAAGGGCTAATACCCGATTCAAACGTTAAGGCGTGCCAGCCGATTTGACCTTACTATCGGCAAAGGTGATAACTCGAATACTTTAGTCCTGACAACAGCGATACGCCCGGATGTCACGGCTAAGAGGTACTCACGCGGAACTTGAGAATACGCCGAGCTTAAGTCGACGAATTCCTAAGAACTCGTAATAAAAGGGAAAAAGTATGACGAAGTCGTCGAAAAGTAGATGCTGGAATATGAGTAAAAACGTGTGTTTGATTGATTGATAGATCTCTTTTTGATTACAAGGTCTTAGGGCTTATATTTATACCCTGCTCAAAGAGCTACGACCAGACACGATTAGAATTCGAATTCCAAATTACACGGAACCCGTATACAAAACGACACGAATAACATAAGGAAATAATAAAACCATCCTTCGTGACAAACCGAAACTTCCTCCACATGACAACTGGCAGCTTCCGGACTCCTCCTTCGCGTCATCGGCAATCCCCTTGCCATAGTCATCGGCAGACCCTTTTACTTGGTCATCGGCACTATATTACTGTCTGGGGACTTAGTCACATTCAACCTTTCCCTCATCGGCAACCATCCTTACCAGCAACCCGCATCGTACTGCCACCCTGTCCTGCCATCCTGGACACGTGCCCAAAAATGGTGTCAACACATGCCCCCCAGTTTCGGAGTATAAAACTATTAATGCTCCGAAATTCTCTGCAGTAATGATGTCTTCTCCGCAATTAATGCTCCTAACCTGGTAACCGACAACCTCAACCTGGGCAACTCTGATCCTAATCCTCCGCAGATCCCTCGAAATCCACAACTTCCCAAACGGGCATCTTCCTTAGTCGTACATCGGCAACAATACCGTTACAAAGATCTGCCGATGCTCTGCCCAGGATATTCGCAAAAACGGTTACTTCCCCTCTATCCGCCCATCGGCAGGACGACCGTTATAGAATATCACCGATGGACCGACCAGGAGATCGTGCACAGTAAAATATCTTTAGATAATGACCGCTTCCTGTCAAATCACCTGCACAATCCCTGGATTATCGTGCGAACAGTTACCATATCCACTTGAGTACCCTCGGGTTTCTCGGATGCGGCAAAGAAATAAGTCAGATTTGCCCTTGTCCATCTTGCCCTATAAATAGTTCCTTCTTGGGTACTCCTCCCCCATTACATCATTCTGCCATCCAACTTCACTTTTCCAGCGGCGGCGCCATTCTCAATCCTCAAGATCTCCGACAAGCATTCTTCTTCATCAACTCCGGCGTCTTCCAGCGTCCCCTTCACGACAAGATGGCCGTCGGCTTCGTCGTCCCTGAGGTCAGACTTCCATCTCATCTGCCGTACCTTTTTCCTGCATTCCTGTTCATCTGCGATTTACCTTACCGAATATTTCCTTCTCCTTTTTCTTTGTATCTTTATTCCCCAAAACACCAGGAGTTATCCAACAAAATTGTCATTCCTACCGATCAACCACATCTTCAATGCCTCGGCCCTCTAGGGGATCCAGATCCAACCGACCTTATCAACGCAGAAACCAACAGGATTCCCTTTAGAGCTGAAAACTTTGCTCTAGATCTATGGAAGGACACCTTTCGCTCTTGGCCTAGCCCTACTGTAGGGTGGAAAGACTGGTTCTTGAGGGTCAGCAACTCTTATGAAGTTCAATGGGGTGAGAGGAAATTAGCTCAATGCATTAGGCTGTCCATTGCCGATATGCACAGGAATGAGTCATTGCTGATATCCGCATCTTACTTTTGGTCAGACACTCTCAACGCTTTTGTTTTTGGCCACGGCCCTGCTTCTCCTACCCTTGCCGATGTAGCCATGCTTACTGGGTTAGACATATCCTCTGCCGATAGCACCCATTTTTTTGATACCGCCCCCAGTGCCAAAGTGGAGACTCGCGCTATCGGCGGCTGGTCAGGGTACATCCAGAAGTACCGCGGGAGAGGGCCTGTCACCATAAAGGAACAAACCACTTTCCTGAACATGTGGCTAGACAAGTTTGTATTCTGTGGTCGATCGGCAGGACCGACTTCTGTCTATCTATCGGCAGCAGAAAGACTGGCTATCGGTGGTCAATTTCCTCTCGGCCGTTATTTGCTCGGCGCTGTTTATCACCTTCTTCATCAGATAGTCCAGAAACTCCTGCTCGGCCAACCTATCGGCAACTTGGGAGGTCCTTGGTGGTTTATTAATATGTGGCTCAATCTGCACCTGCACAAGCGCCTCGATCTCAACTTGTTCTCTCAGCACTTCCCAAGAGATATAGCCGAGAACCATGTGTTGGGTGAAGAGGAATCGGCAACCCGTGCCCCCCTGAACTTTGGCGAAGCTGTTATAGTTTTACCTGGTTCAGGGAACACTCCGGATCAGATCGGCCGATTCTTCGAAACGCTGTATGAGGGTCTGGCCAGAGATGAACGACCATGGCTGGCTTATGACGACCCAGATAGCATGCTCCCTCTGACCTTCAATCCGTTCGACGAAGCTCTTGATAGGGACAATGAGGTGATGATGGCAATCGTGACTCCCAGAGCCATACCAGTGAACTTCTTCGGCAGCACGAAAACTTCTCCCCAAACTTATGAATTTTATAATCCATCGGCATTAGCTCGCCAGCTAGCTTTCGGCCAATTGCCGATCGCACTTCCTTATGCCGATGTAATAAAGCCCAGAGAACCCATCGCTAACCTCCTCGAGTGGACTCGAGTAGCCCAGCTACCACCAAATGCCGATACAGACGTAGATCTATCAGAATGGGTTCCAGCTGCCTTCATCACTCAAGCATACAAGCTATGGTGGGCAGAATGGAAGGAGAATCTATTCTGCAGATCGGCCCTCTCATACCGCGGCATGATCGACCCCGAATACGAAGTCCCTGACGACACTGTAAGTATTTTAAACCGATGTCTCATTTTCCAATACTATTCCCATCGGTAACTTACCCCTGTATTCTTTTTGCAGATTGACAACACCCCCCCATCGGTTAGCAGGAGTGGCAAGCCGATCGACTTATTCCCATCAGGCCCGATCTCCTCAATCGGCCACAATGCTCCCACTCTGGCTTCCATCGTGCACCGGGGTGCGCGTCTCAAGAAAGTTACCACCAGGAAAACTCAGACATCACCAACGGTAACTGCTTCCACTCTGGCGCAAGCTTTCAAGGCAATCTGTTAAAACCCTTTTTATTTATGCTGATTATCTTTATATCGGTTATCTGTGCTCATAAACTCTTTATCGTTGTTGCAGCAAACTGGTGCATCGGCAAAAGCCAAACGCCAAGGTGCCGATCCCCCCCAGTCTAGCCAGCCAAAGAGGAAAGGCGCCCAAGGTACTAAGACCGGAACAAAGCGTCAGAAAGTGGCAACTCCTCCTCCTCCTCCGGTGTCTCCAATCCCGGTGGAATCTTCCCCTTCTCCTCCAGAAGTCCAGGCACAGCAAGCACCATCTCCTCAATCAATACAGGAAGCACCACAGATGGAAGAACCTCAGCAAGAAGAACCTCAAACGGCAGGTACGTCAGCTGACGTAGGTGAACAAACAACTGGCCCGGCAGGTCCAGTTATATCATCGGCGGTTTCCTCAATTCAAACAACTGTTGTTCCTCTTCCGGGTAACATGTCCCAACAATACTCCTACCGATAAACTTATTTTCATTTATTCTTATAATCCCTCCTGTCCTCTTTCAGGCGATATCGTTCCATCGGCAACATTTGCCGATCAACCTGCAGCTCCATCAGCCTCTCTGAGTCAACGGCAGGAAATCGCCTTGAAGCAAGTAAGTCATCCACTTTCCCATCGGTATCATCTGCCGAAGTTTTGACCATAAAATTGACCTATTTCATTTTCATTTTTAGGAACAAGATTCTCCCGACAGCTTGTTCTCCTTCGCTATTGATATCTTCGAAGAAGAAGGCGAGGAAGCAAGCTCCTCTCGGGCAGTTGGAACTGTATCGGCAGAAACCAGAGCTAGGCTGGAGGAGCTATCGGCCATACTTCATCAAGACACAACTCAACTGGTCGACGATTCTGACCCAGCCAAGGCCCTGTTCAAGACTCTTAGGGGCCAAATTCCTGCCGATGCCGAAGAAGCACTCTTCCACGCTGCACATCTAGAAAGCCGCCAGCTACAGTATCAGAGAGCTACTCGACGCCTTGCCGACAGAGCTGCTCAAATCCAGCTCTCTGAGGAGATGATGAAAGAAAAACTCTTAGCCGATGAGAAACATAAGAACATCGGCATCTTAAAGTCCTCAGGTGATGCACTGAAGCAGAAAATGTCTGATCTATCGGCAAAAAGAGAAGCTCTGCTGGCTGAACTCAAGCAAGTAGAAGACGCCCTGTCCCAAGCCCAGCAAGAAGATAGTCAACTGCCGGAGACCATCAAGCATCTTGAACAGGAACGAAACGTCCATGGTCGTAAAGCGCTGCAACTGAAGAAGAAGCTGAAGCCAATTGAAGGTTCTGCCGATGACGATATCAAAGAGATAGAGACAGCCAACCAGATTCGGCTGCGCGCCATATCTGCAATCCAAGCGCTGCTGAACATCTGAAGCTTTCATCGGCGACACACCTTTGTTTCTCCGTTTTTAGCTTTTAGTCTAGCCGATAAGACTGTTATCGGCATCTTTTGAAACATTAAGTCTGCCCTTGAACATTTAAATTCAGCCGATAGGAGTGTTATCGGCACTTAACCTTTTATGCATCGATCCATATGCTGGGGTAGTACTTCTTCAAATATTTGCCATTTAACGCTCTGGGAAATTCAACTCCTTCGAGAGTTTCTAGAATATAGGCATTACCAGGAGCTGAGCGTTTTATCCGATAAGGACCTTCCCAATTAGGAGACCACTTCCCAAACTTTGAACTTTTAGTCCCGACTGGCAAAATCAACTTCCATACCAAATCCCCATCGGCAAACTCCTTAGCCTTCACCTTTTTATCATACCATCTGGCAACTCTCTTCTTATTTTCTTCTATACTCATTAAAGCCTTTAACCGATGCCCTGCTAAATCATCTAACTCATCGGTCATTAAAGTGGCATAATCATCGGCAGCCAATTGATCTTGAAAAGATAATCGCCTAGATCCAGCCTTAATCTCCCAAGGCAAAACCGCATCATGTCCATACACCAATTGATAAGGTGACACCTTGGTTGATCCATGACAAGCCATCCGATAAGACCACAGTGCTTCATTCAACAATGTATGCCACCGCCTAGGATTTTCTTCAATCTTTCGTTTAATAAGCTTGATAATTCCCTTGTTAGACGCTTCGGCCTGCCCATTGGCTTGAGCATAGTAAGGAGAAGAATTCAACACTTTAATTCCCATACCGATTGCGAATTCATCGAACTCCCCCGACGTGAACATGGTGCCCTGATCGGTAGTAATCGTTTGGGGAATCCCAAATCGGTAAATAATATGCTCCTTCACAAAATCAATCATATTGGCCGATGTGACTTTCTTCAAAGGAATAGCTTCGACCCACTTGGTGAAATAGTCAGTGGCAACTAGAATGAATTTATGCCCTTTGCTAGATGGTGGATAAATCTGGCCGATCAGATCGATGGCCCATCCCCGGAACGGCCAAGGTTTTATTATAGGATTCATAGCCGATGCGGGTGCTCTCTGGATATTACCGAACTTTTGACAACCTTGACATCCCTTGAAATATTTAAAACAATCTTCAAGTATGGTTGGCCAAAAATATCCATTCCTTCGAATCATCCACTTCATCTTAAAAGCTGACTGATGCGCTCCACACACTCCTTCATGAATTTCTCCCATCAAACTTCTGGCTTCATCATCACCCAAGCATCGGAGAAGAATTCCGTCGATAGTTCGATAATACAATTCATTTTCAAGGATCACATACTTGGTTGCTTGAAATCGAACCCGTCTTTCAACTTTTTTGGATGGATCCTTTAGATAATCAATAATTTCTTCCCTCCAATCACCGGCACTGACTGCCGATGTCGCATTAATCATTGGCTGATATCCCGAGGCATGCTGGGCTAACCGATTAGCGTCTTCATTATGCAATCGGGGAACATGCTCCAATCGGAAGTTCTTGAATTCTTTTAAAAGTTGCATACTTCTCTCGAAATAGGTTATGAGAACTTCACTTCGGCATTCATAGCTTCCGACCAATTGATTTATAACCAACATGGAATCTCCGAATACTTCAACAGCATCAGCACGAACTTCTCTTAACAACTCCAATCCCTTGATCAGAGCTTGATACTCAGCCTGATTATTTGTTGATGTAGCAACAATCGGCAAGGAAAACTCATACTTCCTCCCTTTAGGAGAAACTAATACAATACCGATTCCTGCTCCTCGGTCACAGGTAGATCCATCAAAGAAGAGCGTCCAGGGTGCAATTTCCAAGGTCTCCACTAGACCGCAATGCTGAGTCACAAGATCGGCCATAACCTGCCCTTTGACCGCCTTAGTCGATTCGTAACGCAAATCGAACTCCGACAGCGCCAAAATCCACTTACCGATCCTACCACTCATAATCGGCATAGATAGCATGTATCGGACCACGTCATCTTTGCAAACAACAGCACATTCGGCCGACAACAGATAATGTCTTAGCTTGATACATGAGAAATATAAGCACAAGCACAGCTTCTCTATGGCCGAATACCTGGTTTCAGCATCAATCAACCTCCTGCTCAAATAATAAATCACTCTCTCCTTCCCTTCAAATTCTTGAACTAAAGCTGAACCGATAACCGATCCATCGGTAGATAAATATAATTTGAAGGGTTTCCCTTGTTGGGGTGGAACTAAAACTGGAGGATTCACTAGATACTTTTTGATCTCATCCAGAGCCAACTGCTGTTCTTCTCCCCAAACAAACTCCTGATCGGCTTTCAATTTAAGAAGGGGACTGAAAGCACGAATTCTCCCAGATAAATTCGATATAAATCTTCTGATAAAATTCACCTTGCCAATCAAGGATTGGAGTTCGGTTTTATTGGTAGGGGCCACTATTTTATTGATGGCATCAATAGATCTTCGACTAATCTCAATACCCCTCTGATGTACCATAAAACCAAGAAACTGCCCTGCCGATACGCCAAATGCACACTTGTTGGGATTCATCTTTAATCCATGCTTCCTGGTGCACTCCAACACTTTTCGTAAATCGGCAAGATGCTTCGAGAAATCTCCAGACTTAACCACCACATCATCAATATAAATCTCTACGATTTTGCCGATGAACTCATGAAATATAAAATTCATAGCCCTTTGATAAGTAGCACCAGCATTCTTTAACCCAAAAGTCATGACTATCCATTCAAACAATCCAACATGACCAGGACACCTGAATGCGGTTTTTGGAATATCCTCTTCTGCCATGAATATTTGATTGTAACCCGCATTACCATCCATGAAGCTGATGACCCGATGGCCAGCCGCAGCATCAACCAGTAGATCGGCGACAGGCATTGAGTATCCATCCATCGGCGTAGCTTTATTGAGATTCCTGAAATCAATGCACACCCGAAGCTTCCCGTTCTTCTTGTAAACCGGGACGACATTAGAAATCCATTCGGCATACCGACACTGCCGAATAAACTTAGCTTCAATAAGTTTAGTGATTTCGGCCTTAATATCAGGTAGAATGTTAGGATTACATCGGCGGGCTGGTTGCTGATGTGGCCGAAATCCAGACTTGATGGGTAACCGATGTTCAACAATTGATCGGTCTAAACCAGGCATCTCTGTATAATCCCAAGCAAAGCAATCTTTATATTCCTTTAACAAACTAGTTAATTGCCGTTTACACTCAGGATCTAGTCTAGCGCTAATAAAAGTAGGCCTAGGCTTATCACCACTACCTATATCCACTCCTACCAAATCATCGGCCGATGTGAATCCCTGGCCCAATTTTCCATCATCGGCGAATCTATCCATTAAAAACCATCGTCAGAACCGACTGCTTGGATCGGTGGAATCTCATAATCGGCAACTTTGAGAAAATCTTTCTCCCAAACTTCTCCTGAAATGCACCTAGTTTTTTCATAAGTATCTGCTTCTGCCGATGCGATAACATAAGAAGAATCTCCTGGGACGATCTCAATCTTGTCACCTACCCACTGAACCAAGCACTGATGCATTGTAGATGGGACACAACAATTGGCATGAATCCAATCTCTCCCCAATAATAAATTGTAGGCACCTTTCCCGCTGATCACGAAAAAGGTTGTCGGCAAGGTTTTGCTGCCGATAGTCAACTCTGCACATATCGCCCCCTTGACCGGAGACACGTTTCCCTCAAAGTCTTTGAGCATCATATCGGTTTTGGTCAAATCTTGGTCCCCTTTCCCAAGCTTCCGATATACTGCATATGGCATAATATTAATAGCGGCTCCACCATCAACTAGGATCTTAGTCATTGGCTGCCCATCAACCCTTCCTTTGAGGAATAAAGCTTTAAGATGCTGCCTCTCGTTATCGGCAGGTTTCTCAAAGATAGCCGTCATCGGATCCAGAGCCAACTGAGCTATCTGATCAGAAAATCCCAACTCATCATCACTGGCTGGTGCAAGAAACTCCATCGGCAACATGAATACCATGTTGACACCTGCCGATGGACCTTCCTTCTTAGTGTCTGCCGGCTGTCGACTCCCAGAGTTCTCTCCTTTATTTAGCTCTTCCTGCCTTTCTCGTTGCAATCTCCTTTTCTGTGTCTTGGTTAATCCTTGAGGGCACCATGGAGGAAGTGGCCTTTGTCTTGCCGTCGGGCGTTGGTTCTCTCTTGACTCCATGCGATGCGTGTTAGTATCCCTGCAAAATATGAATTCATCGGGAACCCGCGCATCAGCCATTCTTTCAAGCTCCTCTTGGTTCCTGGGAAAATACTGGACACGGTCACCGAGCCGATCGTGAACGCTAAGCCTGCCCCCCAGCCGATCATGAACTGCCACCCTTCCTCTGATCGGCCCATTAAATCGTCGTTCATCATCATGATAACGCCGATCGTTCCTGTCGTACCGATCATAACCGTTGCATTCAGGGCAGTCTCTGACAGTAGGAAGCTTGATATTTTCCTCCCAACAATGGATGAAGAATGGGCAATTCCAATGATCCCTGTGCCGATTCCACTCCTGTCGGCGTCTCTCTTCCTCCCGTTGATAATCTTCCTGCTGGCGCCGATATCGATATTCCCGTTGTTGCCATCTCTCTCGAGGCCTTCTATGAGTTATGACAATACCAGACCGAGGAAGTCTTCCTGAGCTAGCCCCTTCCTGGACCAAGCCCTTACTTCTTGCATCGGCGGTAGTAACTTGATGCTGAGGATCTACCGATGCACTCTTCTCAGCTGTCTCCGACGTTAAGACCTTAGCCTTCCCCTTAGCGTCCAACATGTTTGTCGGGAAAGGATGTTGGTCTATCTTCATCGGCTTCTGGGCTTTAGAACTGTCAAACTTGATTCTCCCCGACTCTATAGCCGATTGCAGCTGTTGTCTGAATACTTTGCACTCGTTGGTGTCATGTGACGTTGCATTATGCCACTTGCAATATCTCATCCTCTTCAATTCTTCTGCCGACGGGATCACATGGTTAGGTGACAGTTTGATCTGACCTTCCTGAAGTAGAAAGTCAAATATCCTATCGGCTTTGGCGGTGTCAAAGGCAAACTTCTCTGGTTCTTTCTGCCCAAAAGGACAAGACATCGGCTTCTTGTTTTTTACCCACTCTGCCAAACCGATTACTGGTTCCTCGTCGGAATCTGAGCTTGTTGCTTCGTCAACAAATGACACTTTCTTATTCCATGCCCTCTTAGGCTCGAAAGGCTTGATGTCTTGATCGGATATCCTCTGCACCAAGTGACTTAAACTTTCAAACTCCTGAGAGGCATACTTATCCCTGATGTGTGGCAACAAACCCTGGAAAGCCAAATCGGCTAGCTGCCGATCATCCAGAACCAGGCTATAGCATTTATTTTTGACCTCTCGTATCCTCTGCACAAATCCCTCAACCGACTCATCATTACGTTGCCTCAACTTGACCAGGTCGGTGATCTTCTTCTCATGAACCCCCGAGAAGAAGTATCTGTGGAATTGCTTCTCTAGATCGGCCCAAGTAATTACCGAATTGGGAGGCAATGATATGAACCAAGTAAAGGCCGATCCAGACAATGATGATGAAAATAGACGAACCCTTAATTCGTCCCTGTTACCAGCTTCTCCACATTGAATAATGAACCTGTTGACATGCTCCATGGTTGACGTGTCGTCCTGTCCGGAAAACTTTGTAAAATCCGGTACCTTGTACCGATGTGGAAGCGGGATCAAATCATACGCTGGAGGATACGGTGTCCGGTAAGAATAAGTGTTGACTTTGGGTTTTATCCCAAATTGTTCCCTCATTACTTCAGCAATCTTATCGGCCCAATAAGCATCGGCATCTTGCCGATGAGGCGGCTGCGGATCCGGTACTTGGTGGCGAACCTCCACGTGCCTGTTTGGGACGTGACCTGTATGGAACATTGTATTGGCCACTTGTCCTCCAATCTGTGGACTACCAAACTGCTGTCCACCGATTGGCTGTCCTCCGAGTTGCTGTCCAAAATTTATTGGCTGGTTGGGAATTCCCTGACCTTGGAACCCGGGATAAACCTGCCCTTGCTGGAACCCCGTAGTCTGATAACCCTGCTGGGGCGACTGTGGAAAGGCTTGCTGTCCAAGCCATCCATTATTAGCGTTCATCGGCATAGGTGCTGCCGATGATTGGTAATTGGGTATCGTCGTTGAATTGACATACCCCGACTGGGCCATAGGCCTCTGTTGCATCAGCATTGACTCTGCCGATGCGTTGGGCATCTGGAACATTGAATCTTGAGGATTTCCAGTGTGAGGCCTTGCAGTAGTAGTTGTGGTATACCGAGGACTCTGGTTCACCGGCACATTGGAAGGTACCGACGTCATAGGAGTTTTGCCCCTCATGTCAGTTGTCTGTGATGTTCCCGGCGTCAACTCTGGAGGCATACCATAACCCCACCAGTTGGGGGGAAGATTTAACCCTGACATTGCCGATGCCAACATATCTGTCGTCAGTTTATGCTGCCCAACTGAAATTTGGGGGTTGGTTGCCATCGGCATAGATAGTGCACCGGTAGTCCCCAATGTACTTGGAGGGACGGCAGACTGTGCACTTGCACTCGTTAAGGCAGCCGATGGAGCCGTGACCTCTGGTGCCGTGGGTTGATGATGGGAAGGGCCCACATAATCCGGCGGGATTTGTCCTTCCTTGAAAGTTCTTGCCACGGCGTTGAACACCGTGTTAGACAGTACACCAGCTTGGTTGATCAGCGCTCGATTGATGGCATTGTCAACCATGTCTTGAAGCTTGCCAGGATTAGCGTCGAAAGTGACCTGCCGTGGTGCCGGCAGTGCATCTTTCTGGACCACTTCGCCGCTTCTGTTTATGCTGAAAGACTTCAGGCACTGCTGCTTGAACTCTTCCATGGCTTGGGCAATAGCTTGCTTCTGCTCATCCTTAAGGTTAGCTTCCGTCACGGGGATGACATTGTCTTGATCGAGGTCAGAGATCGACATGCTGATCTTGATCTTGAATCGGTCCCACTGGGCGTGCCAAAAGATGTGTTGATGCAAAACTGATCTGCAAACACAAAGGGCTAATACCCGATTCAAACGTTAAGGCGTGCCAGCCGATTTGACCTTACTATCGGCAAAGGTGATAACTCGAATACTTTAGTCCTGACAACAGCGATACGCCCGGATGTCACGGCTAAGAGGTACTCACGCGGAACTTGAGAATACGCCGAGCTTAAGTCGACGAATTCCTAAGAACTCGTAATAAAAGGGAAAAAGTATGACGAAGTCGTCGAAAAGTAGATGCTGGAATATGAGTAAAAACGTGTGTTTGATTGATTGATAGATCTCTTTTTGATTACAAGGTCTTAGGGCTTATATTTATACCCTGCTCAAAGAGCTACGACCAGACACGATTAGAATTCGAATTCCAAATTACACGGAACCCGTATACAAAACGACACGAATAACATAAGGAAATAATAAAACCATCCTTCGTGACAAACCGAAACTTCCTCCACATGACAACTGGCAGCTTCCGGACTCCTCCTTCGCGTCATCGGCAATCCCCTTGCCATAGTCATCGGCAGACCCTTTTACTTGGTCATCGGCACTATATTACTGTCTGGGGACTTAGTCACATTCAACCTTTCCCTCATCGGCAACCATCCTTACCAGCAACCCGCATCGTACTGCCACCCTGTCCTGCCATCCTGGACACGTGCCCAAAAATGGTGTCAACATTGGTATAATGCACAGTGATATTGCCTTCTCTCTCTCCCTACTCTAATAAGGTTTTGATATCTGGAGCTCATAGGTGGGAGACAGCTAATACATACTTACAAGACATTTATTGCATAGTCAAACCATGGATCCAGAGAAACAAGTCAATAAGTCAAATCAAGATGTGCATGTGTGGCGAATGAATGGTGTATGGTGATGATGGTGATAATAATGGTGAAAGTCTAATTCTACTTTTGCTCTTTTGAGGGGATACATACCTTTCTTGCATTTTGAAGCTTTTTGGGGAGAATGAGATGCTCTATATTTTCTCTTTTTTTTCTCAGGTGGGTATCTTGTACCCCTAATTCTACTGTCGGACACTTGTCCATTTTTACCTCTCGTCTCACGTTTTCTTTTTCTTTGAGGTTCCGGGCACTTGCCCCTTTTTATTTCCTCGTATTTTTCCACTCTTTTTTTAGAGCACTCACGTACTTAAATAATATGGCAAGTGGTAGTAACCAAGATAACTTGAGCATTTATTTCACAGGGAATAACAGGGATAGGAAAATATTTTTGGCTATTCTCTCCCGGATTAGGAGTAGAATAATTTCGGGTGAATGTGGAGATGGAAATGAGTGGATATATGTGGATGGTACTTCCGGAGTAGAAATAGCATGTATGAGTGAACGTGCAAGTAAATCTTGATTTTAACCACATGACAAGCTCCTAAGGGTCTACACAGCTTGACCACACTCAATGCTCATAAGCAGTAAAAAGTAAATGTGTGGCTCAAAGTCTAATAAGCATGTATATATGGCTGTGGTAGGATTTTAAACTCTCATCATACAGGAACTCATCATCTGTTATTTTAAAGATTTTCAAAGATAAAATTCTCCAGAATTCTAGCATCTCTAGGAACAGATAAACAGCAGCTCAACCTTCCCATATCATATCCGTTAACGACTTAGACTTTTAGATCATGTACTCTTCCCACAAGTTCAGGTTTAGAGCAAATCTTACTTCATAACAGTCATGCCCTAACTTGAGAGAGATTTCAATTTTTAGAACTAGTCATGGCAGAGCAACTATTCATCATTTCCATGTGAGAGTTTATCATGAGGGTTCATAGCAAACTTTATTTATTTATTTATTTAGCAAACTAAGCAAAAATATATATATATAAAAGCACAAAATCTTTATTTGGGTTTTCATGATTATGCATCTTTTATTATTTGAGTAAAGTATAAACGCGAGTAGAAACACTTAGCTGGATAAATGGGGGTGCTCTCCCCCAAGCTGGATTTTGACGTAATTTCTTCTGATGTAGCTAGCAGGTGGTGGAGGTGTATTTGAAAGTCAGCAGCATTCTGACAGTGATTAGAATGTCCTCCGTCTGCTAGTCTTCTTGATTCTTAAATTCTGTGGAGCTCAAATAGACAACAAAGCTTTGTGGTACTGGTTAAGTGTTAGCATAAATATCTAGCCTTTATCATGTTGAGCTTCCTCAATAAATGTTACTTATTTAGCAGGATCATGCACTTATTATTTTTATATTTTTATTGTAAGATGAAAACTTATTTATTTTATTTTTATGCCACCACAGTGAATGTACTTATGGGTTTTATGCCATGAGCATACTCACATGGGGCTTACTATTTTTTTATTTTTTTAACATTTTTATTTTCTTTTCAAGATAGCATGAACCTGATTAACTAAGCAAACTATTGAATGGAAAAGGATAACTACCAAGTTTACCTCTTGGCAAGGCGTTCGATATTTTTAAGTCCTCCGAACGGGACTCTCCGTTTTCTCAGTCGTCCTGGGATTCGCTAGGTGGCGTAGTCGGTGATTCCGGCGGCGCCTCTCTTCGTGTATAACTATCTTCTCCCTCCACACCTGACTCAGTGCTACGGTCTCCTCAGGACAGTTCTGTTCAAGCTGTATGTCTTCAGACCTTATCACTTCTCCTTTGTAGTCTTCTTGATGATTTGCCTCCTCTGGTTGCGGTTGCGTTGTCTTCTTCTTGTCCTGACCTGCTTAGAATCTTCAACTATATAGTTAGAATCATTAAAGTAGTGGCGTACCTTCTCAGAGGGGATGTGCATGTGGACTTCTCTGGTTCCAATATAGATGATGGCTTTGATAGTGTTTGAGGAACGGTCTTCCAAGGATGGTAGGTAGATCGTACTCGTCTTCTCCCATGTCAATGTTCTGAAAATCATCTAGAGCTGAATATATATTGGTTGTAGGGGCATGGTTCCATACAGGAGCTGATAAGTGACTGCGGTCATTATGTTGATGTCAGATCCGGTGTCGTAGAGTGTCTTCTGAAAAGAGTATCCATTGATTGTGCACTCGATGCTTGGAACACCAGGGTCGTCCTTCTTGATCAAGAAAGGTGACTTGAGTCGACGATCTTGACCTCCTTGAGCTACAGTGAACATCTTAGCTGACTCGGTCCACATTTGCTTGTTCCTGTTCCTCGTGTTGGTCTCCTGTTGGTCCTCTTCCTTGGTTCATGTCGGGATTGCTCTGAAGTTTGTGTAGTCTTGTTCTTGAAGGAAAGTCTCCTTCTTCCCCTTGATGTAGAGACTGATCTTGGCAGCATTAGCGTAGATGACAGCTCTGGCGTTTAGGAATAGCCTCCCTAAGATGATGGGTGCGCTCTCCTTAGTACCAGTCTCTATCACCACGAAGTTTGCTGGAGCGTACAAGGTACCAACTCGGACACAGAGGTTCTTCAATTTTTCCTTTGGGAAACAAAGTGTCTGATCTCCATTGTGTTTGTGCTCGTAGATCCCGGTTCTTCACTTGGTGGAGTCTGGGAGTTGTAAAACTCCTCCATGTTTTGCTTGAAGTGTACCTATTCATAGAGACAAGGCAGAGATCAAGTGCATGGGCCCTGTTGGTGGAAAACACCAACAGAACCAAAAGTGTATTTGTTCTTCTCTAACCTTAAGCATAGTGAGCAAGACAAAGTTGATGGATCATGAGTGTAGCATTTAAAACATTTGTTAGATCAGATGGCTCAACCTAATGGAAAGATAATCTATCTATATTTATGTTTTGTTTATATCTTCCAAAGATTGAATGTGCAACATATTAGCTTATATGTTTAGGAGCGTGGGATCAGAAAGGTAGTACTAAGAACAAAGATTAAAGGACTAAACATGTTGAATTAATTGGGTTGATTAATTTGGAGCTACAAATCATACAAGTTTGTCTCTTTACTTTATGTGAACGCTAGAACCAAGGAGAAGCTTATAAAAGTGATAGTCAAGTACCTTAAAATGTTACCTTACTTGAAGAGTGACGGTATAGTATCACCTTGTGGAAGCTTTCCTTTCTTAGCGGTTGTGCATCGTGTTTGTGGCACCCTCCATGAATCATCTCTTATGAGCTACGTCTTTCTTGTGCAAATTGTTAAACTTCATGTGTCACTTTCTTCATCTCAAATGTGAGTTTATCTCAGGACTTCCCAGGTTGATATTGAAAGTTTTCCTGCAGGGGTTAGTCCCACAAAATATACCAATATCTACTCAAGCAGTTTTTAGTTCAGTAACCAAACTAGACTCCATGTCTAATCAGATTAAGGAAGGCTGTTTAACCTAAGCACCATGCTTAATTTAAATGCCAATGGAAGTATGTCGAGTACTTCCAAACCAACACTTACTAGGATAAACAAAGGTAGCATGATGGCATTTATAGAGATCTACTCAAGTGGAGATGAAGTAGTGTGATTAGTACTTAACAAATTGAGCATCTCTCAAAGGTAGGGACAACCAACATAGCAACATGGCAAAGGATGTTTTTATGTAAAGTACTCCACCAAGCTTGAATTTTGTGAAATTCAAGTTTGGATGAATTTAATTCAATGTTGTATGATTGTGGGTTGGACATACCTTGTGCTTGTCATTCGTCCGATCTTCTTGCTCCAATCCTGAAAAGGTTAGTGGCAAGAATACCCGAAGGAATATTTCTACAATTATCTCAATATGCTCAATACACAAGGCCATGTTGCAAATAATTAGAAGTTCATGTTACGATCTGATAAGTGCTTGTTTAAGGATGCTAAGCTTATCCTTGGGAAACCATCAAGTTATGTTGGTGAAGTGGTTTCCCCTCCAACACCTACCTATATCAAGATCAACTCAACGAGATCTGCAATATTTATTATAGACATATGCATCGACAACTGCTCTTTTAAAGTTGTTATAAATAGAAAAGAAGAAGGGGTTGGAGATCTCAAATGTGGTAAGGATGGAGAGACAAATTGATTGGAGAGATGTTTTATATGAGCAAGGACTGGGTGAGGTATTTATGAAATAACTTCCATGCTCACTGTTGTTTCTCTCATTCTCAAACTCCAAGGATGATTCTTCATGAATGTTTAAAATTCCTCTAGGATTGTCTCTCAAGTTTGTTTTATCTATCCATTCAATGGTGATAGCACATGGATTTTTAATGCCCTCTAACCAATGATGTTGCTCTTCTCGATCCTCCTTGTAGTCTTGGTGACTCTTATGCATGGGATGTCTAGAGAGATTCATAGAATTATCGGGAGGTTCAAGAGAAAGATAAGAGTAGAAATTATTAGGCTCAAGGATGGGTTGGATAGCCGAATCATGGGATTGGAATGTTTGGAAATTGGCTATTGAAACTTCTTTTCCTCGTCTGGGAGATGATTCCTTCACTATCTCTAGGATATTTTTATGAAGACTAGTGCAAGAAGGATGTCCACAAATGAAGACATACCTTCCTTTACTGATAGATAAAGAAAGAAAGATTCTACCAAAGGTTATATGATTAAGACCAATGTGAAAATATTGAGAAAAAGCATGGTCTTGTAGGGCTAGGTCTAAACCAGAATTTATAGAAAGATTAACAGATTCCCTAGGTGTAGCTAAAAGTGCATTATCTTCTTGATTAAAAGATAGGACCTTGGCTATAGAAAAGGGTTGGTTTTGACCTATTGCAATCAACTCCGGACACAGATCATAATTAGGGGTAGGACTTGTTGACTCCCATGGTCTATGGCTGGTCTCCGAAGGTGCAAAAAATTCAATAATAGGTATGGAATTTAAGTTATCCATAAAGATAAAAAGATAAAAGAATAAAAGTATAAGAGTATAATACAAGATAATAGCAAGACTCAAAGTTATCTCAGCAAACCGTCTTTCTCCCCGGCAACGGCGCCAGAAATGCTTGTTGATATTTGGTAACGCAATTAGAAAATGATCCGCAAGCGCACGGATATCGGTGAGCATTTCACCCGGGAGGTTTTCCAGAGTTATCGTATTTATATTTTTACCACTGCGAGAAAGGGTGCATCTGACTAACCAAATCTATTGCTACTACCCCTTTAGGCTACAAAGAATGTTTCTCGATGTGAGCGATGTATAGAGAAGACTGCAACCGTAGTCTCGTTCTAACCTTGGTAAGGATGATCTAATGTTCTATTGGGGAGGCTCACAGAATCTAGACACCACAGAGGATGTTCGACCCGCACCTATAAACCTACCCGTCCTGCTAACAAGATATGGGATACAAAGGTAACTCGGAAATGTCACGTTCCTCGCTACTACCACGGTCCAGCTAGTCAGAAGATATCTATGAGTACCCTAGCCTAAACACCACGTTTTCGCTAGCAAGTGATTACTCTAATACTCAACCGGAAGAGGATTAAAGTAAACTCATAAACCAAAGAACAATAAAACAATAAATTACTAGAATTAGAAGTCAAATTACTGAAGAATCTTAGAAGCAAGCCTCGGGTTAGGAGACTTGATCCCGCAGGTACAACTCAGAGTAGACACCGACAAGCCGGCCTTCCTGCGATCTACACCTCCACTCTATCTCTCTCAATCTAGTAGAGACTAGAAGATCTATTTCTACTTACATTGGTTGCTAAGCCTAAAAAGAAATATTATTTAGAGAAGAGGTTTTCCTTCGAGGGCACCCCTCAATCTCTATGATAACTTCTTGTCTTCTCCAGGGGCCAGGGGGGTCTCCTTATATAGTCCTCCTCCTCTATGCATTTTTGGTTCAGCAGGCGATGTGGTACTAAACTTTCCACCATATCTCATTAAAATACACATAGGCCTTCATGGACCAAAATCTGATTTGGGCCCAATTAATTCCGCAGCTCTTTTATGTGGAGTCCTTCTTTTATTAATATCTCTTGATTCCGAACTCCAAATATAGCAAATAATATATGCATTTCGATCAGCTCGACGAGATCTTTGTAATGGTGTCCTCCATTCTGTGTTTGGTGGAAACACCTGGGCGGGCGCCCAAGGGGAGAGGGCGGGCGCCCTGCCCCCGGGCCCGTTCGGCCTCCCGTTCGTTCCCGTGGTTTCTGGACTCTTCTAGATGATAGAAAATTGCGCGGCATGTTAATATCTCTATGTAAACCCGACATGTGGGCCTTTCTTCCTTATTTCTTGATAACCCCCTGCAGAAATAGACAAACACCAAAACTCGTGGAATCCTGTCTGATAAAACCCTAAGTCTAGGTGTTGATTGCATTTGGATCCTTTTCTTTATTTATTTGATGATTATATTTTGTACTTAAGGACCGTCAACACCGATCATCTTCTGCCGCTACCTCTTCTTCATTATCTCCCCCCATTGCAACATCATTGAAGCCACCGTACTGAGCGATAATATTGGCATGGTCCAATTCTTCTTCTTCTTCTTCACCTTCATCCATTATAATCCCGATTTCTCCATGTTTGGTCCAACAAATATAGTTTGATACGAAACCTGACTTTAATAAGTGCGAATGAAGAGTTCTTGAGTTAGAATATTCTGTCAAATTCTTGCACACGGCACATGGACAGCACATGAAACCGTCTCCCTTATTTGTCTCGGCCACACTTAAGAAATAGTGCACGCCATTAATGAACTCTTCGGAGCGCCGATCGGTATTATACATCCAATTACGTGTTATCATCTGCATTAAATATAACATATATATTATGAAAACCATGCACACATATAGTTTCTCATCTTATTGCACAACATGTCTAAGATACATAGTTGATTAATTCAGGAAAGCTTGTATTGACACTAGCTAACACCACTTAGATACTAGGTTGTCATCCCTAGCATGGCGCCAGAGTGTACAAAGGTATTTATAAATGTAAAGGCTCTCTAGAAAATAATCTATTCTATCTGCAAGCGCACAGATAAAACACCTCATTGTATTATTTGACCAGGATAAGTATTCCAGGTATCGTTATTTATAATTTTGCTCAAGGGATGAAATTAAAATAAGGGGGCAAAATCTATCAAGGCATAGACTACAGATAAACTTGCAAGAACATGATTACTAATGAGAAACTCGTCACACAGTCACTTACTTTAGCAGGGGGTAAACCATAAAGATAATGATAATGAATTATAAGTTCAAGCGATAAAGAACACAGCGATTAGAAAATAGACTACTCCTCATATATGTAGGTGATGTCGGATTAGCTAGAGAATGGATTCTAAGTTATCTACTAACTACTAAGTCATAATCTACTCTAGTTATCTACAAGATCATATATAGCATAAAAGACTCTTCATTCATGTATAAGGAACATTGATAAAGTAAATCAGAGCATCGCATGACTTACTCCACAATACCGGTTCTGCCTGTCCTATCAACGGAGGGTGGACTATATAAGAATCAACGAAGCTGTCATTATCGCGAACTACCACACGACCCGGCCAATAGGATACATTTGCAGATAAATAACATCTAAGCACCACGCTCACATGTGATCTATCACCTAACTCCCTCGCGTCAAGAGCTAAGCGCTTTGCAAACTTATACACAAACTCATTATCAATTAGAACTATATCAAATATAGAACTAGAACAAACTAAGAACATAATAATTAGAGACATAATGCAATTAGAACACAGAATTAGAGAAAGATATGAATAATACCAATCTTTATTACCGAAGATCCGAATCCAGAGCGTAGTGCTCTACTTCTCTAATTGCTATCTAATCAAACCTCTAAACTTGAAGGATTAGGGAGTAGCTAATTCTAATTCTCTGTGGGAGAGAAGCTCTAAACCCTAACTTTGATGGCTACCTCTGAATAATGATTTCTTCTCTTCTCCTCTCTTCCAGGGGGGTTTTGGCCTTGGTTTTATAGTCCCCTCAAGTGAACGTGAGCCATTGGATCAAACCGACATAGATTGTATGGTTTAGATTGATCCTTTAGGTCGGTGGAGCGTAGTCCCGAAGCAGAGTCCCAATTGGGTTCCAACCCTGGGCGGGCGCCCAACGGGGGTGGGCGGCCGCCCTGCCCCCGAGCCCGATCGTGCTCTCGTTCGTTCCCGTGGCTTCTGGAATCTTCTAGATTGAGGAAAATTGCACGGCACGTAATTATCTCGTTGTAAACATGACATGTGGGCCTTCTCTCCATATTCTCTGATAACCCCCTGCAGAAATAGATAAACACCAAAGCTCGTGGAATTCTGTCAGATAAAACCCTAATTCTAGATGTTTGTTTCATATTGATCCTTTTTCATGTTTATTTGATTATTAATTTTAGTACTTAAGGACCGTCAACAAACTCCCCAAAGATTACCCTTTGCTCGTCCCTGAGCAAATAGCTAAACTTAGACGAATCAGAAGTTGCTTCGATGTTTTCTTTCCTGACAGGCACACATGGTTTTGCATAACATTCTTCCAGATTAGAGTGAAGTGTTATGGAGTTTAGTACCTGCACTTAAATCGTAAGTGATCGAAAGACAAAATAATTAAGTCAAGCACTATTCCTCCTGTCTATACTTCACCTTTGTTCCAGAGTTTTTCATAAGTTTTCAAAATAAAACTCAGAGTTCCGAGCAATGATTCTTTCAAATCTCTCTATATGTGGTATTTGTGGATCCTTACCATAATGTCACTTACATATAGCTAATGGAATATTTAAGTGGAGCTCATAGGAGTGAAAAAAAACAGCTCATACATATGTTGTCTAATCGAGCTATGGATCCAAAGGAACTCAGCATATAATTAAATCAAGATGTGCATGTGTGGTGGAGTAAATGATAGTGATGGTAAAAAAGTATAAGTAATAATAAAACTTAGTTCTCATTGCTCCTCATATTGCTATCTCTCCTCCTCTTTGATCTTTGCTTTAGGGGAACATGGGCTATCTCTTTTTCTTTTTCTTTTCTTTTTTTTCAGGTGGGTAGTAGATACCCCTAATTCTACTGTCGGACACTTGTCCATTTTTTTCCGCTCAAGTGGGCATCTTTGTACCCCCTAATTCTACTTCGGACACTTGTCCATTTTTACCTCCCATCTCACTCTTTTTCTTTCTTTTTCGAGGTTCCGGGCACTTGCCCCTTTTTATTTCCTCACATATTTTTGCATAACCCATGCGTCTTCTGCATTGAATCTTTTTAGAGAGAGAGAATAACAATATTTGGGACAGTGAGTGATAATATTTTTCGCAATTTTAATGATTGGTGATGAATGCCATGGTAGATGTGTGCAAGTGAATATCTTAATTTAACCACATGAAAAGCTCCTAAGGGTCAACACAGCTCGATCAAACTCAATGTAAATATAGTAAAAGATGTTATAGCAAGTATGGCTGTGGTAGGTAGTTTTGTATACAAGGAGCTCATCATGTGATTTGTAAGTTTTCAAAATAAATCTCCAGAACTTAGTGTAGTCGGAACTAGATAAACAGCAGCTCAACTTTATATCATGCCTTTCTCTTACCTAGATTTAGTTTTATGCTTCCTAAAGATAGTAAATTCAGTTTTAATAATTCCTGGAATAACTCTAATGTAAAAGCTAGGTACTTGAAAGTAAGCAACCAGAGCAGCTGTTCATTATTTCCATCATGTATCTTTTTGGTCTTTTATTTTTCTAGAGATTAAACTTAGCAGGGAAATAAAGCACACTCATCTACACTCTTTTTATTTTGTTTTCATGTTTATAAAATGCAGTAAATTAAAGTAAGAAAATATTTATTGGGTTTTCTAAGTTTTTCCTTTTAAGATAAAATACTAAAATAGAAAAGAATAAATAAGAAGAGCAAATAAAAACTTACTTGATAAATTGGGGAGGAACTCCCCCAAGCTGGATGTTGACGTCGGTCTTACCCGATGTTCCAGAACCGCATCATGGTTGTGATGTTGTCATTCATTGTTGTTGTATCTTGTCTCAGCTCTTCTACTGCAGCGGCATGGTCCTGGTTCCATTTTTGTTGCTCTTCCAGGAGTCTTCCATGTTCTGCTTGCGTGTTCTGGATGTCGAGGAGAGTGTTGTTGGTACGAGTGAAGAAAGCACCGGCCTCTTGATAGTAGTCATTCGTGAAGGCGTAGGAGGCATCGGAGTATCGTCCTGCATCAAATTGGGACGGAGGTCTGGATCCTGAAGCTCCATATGGATCAGTGGAGTACCTGCCCGTACGGAAAGGCGGGTTTGTCCACTGGTGATCTTGGCTTTCCGGCCATGTCTCCTCTGTTGGCTCTTGTGGTTGCGCATGTCGAACCCATGGGTCTCGAAGGACTCGGGGGTTGTAATCGCAATAATGCAGGTGCGCTGCTTCTTCTGGTCCAGGGTCAGCTCCATACCAGGTGCGTTCTTGATGGGTGGTCATCCTTTCAGATGCCACTCGTTGTGGAGCTCTCTGGTTTACTGGTGTTGCTGCAATCTCAATCAAGAAATTTTGGACAACGTATAGGCCAAGGTTCGGGTTAGGTAACCGAATCTTGCCTGTATCATCATATAGCATATACATTATATTCCCCTCTTTCTTAATGTATCATAGCCATGGTAAATTCATAACTCATCTATGAAGTCCAATGACGAGTTTTCTAGTAAGTGAAGATTAATGGCTAGACGAGTGATAAGTGAAGTACATCTTACTGGTCCCTACAGACTAGGTACACTAAGCCAATGTGAAACCAAAAGTGTAACAGGTGAAGTAGGTACTTTGTTAATAGCAGCATATAAAAGTTGTAAATCTCCTACACTTACTTTCCTAATATCATCACGATAGAAAAGATTGTACCCAAGCCATTTGTGGAACATTCTAAGAGTAGGGTGTTCCATGTCACTAGTTCGGGCTTGACTATAAAAATTATCTCTAGATATTTCTCTCCAAAACTGGTGTCTCTCAAAATTGGGTAAATCGGAGTCAATGTTCAAGATGCATCTTGAAGAGAAACCAAGATGGTCGCTCAGCTCTCTCCAAGACAACATAATTTCCTATTTGAACATTCGAAAAACAATTCCCCGCTCATAATATTGTAAGGTGCAAAGAAATTCGAGGGTGAGAAGACGAGAACCCAGCACAGTTATATTCCAAAAATTTGTCCAACCTATCATCTGAAAAATTAAGTCAAATTCAGTGTCCATACCTGTTTCTTGTAGTAAGATTGGATCGATAGTAGGGGTGTGAATGAAATCTTTGTTCTTCAACTGCTGATAGACTTCTTTCTCCCTTCGGGTCTTCAGTCCAAGGTCTCCTATCTTGAGAAGGACCTTGACTTGCTGACCTGATGAGGATGACGGAGCTTGTGTGGGTGTCGGGTCGACGCTCATCTCTGATGGCTGTGAGGAGTGTCGAGCTGAACTCCTTGTACCAATGTTCTTGAGAGCCTTCCCTGCATTCTTCACCTTCTTAAACATCCTGTAAACAAAAGTTGGCAAAAACACAACTAGTGGAAAATGTGAGAGAAAATGTTAGTGGTCAGCTGTCCGGAATGTCAGTAGTCCAGGGGTTAGTCGTTCAAGACAAGTTTTCTATTTTAGCAGAACCTCCCCCTAAACAACTTTTACTTCCGCTTAGACAACGGGATCACTACTTGCTAGGTGATACTCACTCTCTATCAACTTCTTTCCCACTCTTCTCTTTCTCTCTACTCTCTTCTTTCTTCACTACAAGAGCTCTTTCTGGAAACTGATACTTGTGTGGTTTTCTGGAGTGCTTGTGTGGAGAGGATGGAGGTAGAAGGTGGCTATTTATAGGAGGAAGAGGGAGCAGGGCGGGCGCCCTTGGTAGGTGGGCGGGCGCCCACTCCTGGTGTCCATCCTGGGTGTGCCTCCTCCACTTGCTTCCTTGCTTTGATCTCACGCAGAATAATGTTGTGTGGTGGTTGTTGGATGGTGGAAAGATGTCTGGTGAGTGGAAATATATTGGTGGATGAAATTATGTGATGGGATGTATGTGAGGTGTGGTGTATGACATGTGGGACCCAAGGAGTGTGGGTCATGCTTCTAGAAGATTAATATAATTAAATATAATGCAGGAAAATCTATGAGAATTGAAAATTAAAATGATAATGGAAATTATTTTTTTGTGCCTCCACAATAATTAATAAATATGGGTTGTTACACACCATGAATATTATTTATATGGGGCTTTTGATTATTATAATAATGCTATGAATAAATGTGAGTAATGCAAGAATTAATTATGCAAGAATTTAAACATGAGAAAATTAATAATGCGGAGAAATACCGTTTTACCTCCCGGTGAGGGTTTGGGATTTTTAGGTCCCCCAAGCTGGACCTCCAAATCTTTTAATCTTCTGAGTTACCTTCCTCCGGAGATGGTGTCTCCAGTGGTTCTTCATGAACTTCCTTCACTGTAGAATCTCTCTCTGGTCTGGGTTTGAATGTGAAGTGTTCTTCTTGACCGTTTATGTTGAACTTGATTTCTCCTTTTCCGACATCAATGTGGGCATTGGCAGTGCTCAGAAATGGCCTTCCAAGGATGATGGACACTTTTGAGTCAGGACTCATGTCTAGTACTATGAAGTCTACTGGCACCAGGAAATCTTTGATCTTGACTGGAATGTTCTCGGCGATGCCCAACGGGTGTCGAACCGATTGATCCGCTAGTTGTAGGCACATTGATGTTGGTTCTAGGGTCGCATGCTCAAGCTTTTTGTAGACTGATGCTGGCATCACACTGACACTTGCTCCGAGATCAGAAAGTGCGTTGTTAAAGTGTTGGTTTCCGATCGAGCAATCAATAGTGGGACATCCGGGATCTTCCTTCTTCTTTGGTGGTTTGTTGAGGATGGCCACACTACATTCTTCTGTCAGCTTAATAACCTCAGTGGTGGGCAGTGGCCTCTTCTTGTTAAGAATATCTCTGATGTACTTTGCATATGTAGGTACCTGTATGGCATCGAGCAGAGGTATGTTGACATATAATTTCTGAATGACCTCTACAAACTTACCAAACTGCTCATCCGACTGCAGTCCTCTGTTTCTTCTGGGAAATGGCAAATAGTTGGTGTCGTAAAAATCTTTCCTCATTTCTCCAGTTCTTGGTGGTTGTAGCAGATCTTCTGCTTCAACTGGGCTTTCTTCTTCTATCACTGCTGGTTGCACTGGTGCTGATGTTCTTTGTTTCTCTTTTGGGTATAGGGGATCTCTGGTGGCTTTTCCTCCTCTAGTAGTTATATTCTTTACCTGCTCAATGTTAGTAGCAACAGGCAGTGCAGCAGCTATCTTTATTAATTTAAGCTCTACCCTTTTATTAAGAGTGTTTTGCTCATCAAAGGCAGTTAGTAGAAAATCCATTTTATTGTGTATATCTTTTAGAGATGATTCATTTGTATCTAGCCTTTGTTTAACTTCATCATTAATTTTGGTTTGTTGAGCAATTATCTCTTTTAATGAAAGTTGCTTGAAAGTATTACCTGAATTCATACCTTTGCTATTGGGTTGACACGAAGTTGGTTGATGTTTGTATGCTGTCTCAATGGCCCTTTGATCTTCTTTAAACTTGGCCCTCTGGTCAATCCAATGGAGCAAATTTTCCATCATACTTGATAACGCATTTACTTCTTCTGGTATTTCTTCAGTTTGATGACATTGTTGAGCTTTATCTTGGAACCAGCTTTGATTTTCTGCTATCTTATCCAAAAGTATCTCTGCGTTTCCAGTTGTAAGCTCCAAGAATGATCCTTTAGCAGATGCATCTAGGCACTCACGAGCCTTCTGGGTTAATCCATGGTAGAAGGTCTGCATAAGTAACCATGTGGCCATTCCATGGTGAGGACAATCTGATATGTATCCCTGAAAACGCTCCCATGCTTCTGAAATGGCTTCTGTCTTCTGCTGTTGGAAACTGACAATATTTCCTCTTAAGGCAGTTGTTTTGCCTATAGGGAAAAACTTCGATAGAAAGGCATTTGACAAGTTTGTCCAGTTGTTGATGTTATCTTGATGAGTGTAGAACCACTTCCTCGCTTTCCCTTCTAGTGAGAATGGAAAAAGGCAAAGCAGTATGACGTCTTTGTCAACTCCGTTGATGTGGATTGTGCTCCCAATCTCTAAGAAATTCTGCAAGTGTGCACTAGCATCTTCATGTGCCTTTCCACTGAATTGTATAGCTTGTACCAAATTGATGAGGCTTGACTTGAGCTCAAACTCAGGTATTCCTTCTTCTACTGCCAATCTTGGACCAGTTGGAATGTTCTCAAGGCTTGGAGCAGAGAATTCTTGTAGGGTCTTCTGTGCCATAGCTTCAGCAATTGGTAGCTAGCTTCTTCTTCTCTTGATTGCTTTGGTTCTGATGATGAAGAGTTGAATGTACCCAAAGTCAATCCTGATATACCCTGTATAAAAATATAAACATAGAAAAACAACAGGGTGAACCTGCCAAAGCAGAGGTGCCTTGTTATGATTTCTCACTTAGTAGCTGTTTTATGTAATTATTTCTCTATAGTCTAGTCTATTATCTTATATGAATAACCTTGACTGATTTTCTGGCTTTCCTTACCGTTCCTAAGTATTACCCTTTTGTTCCCCTCTATGACTTATTCCTGAGACTCGTATAATATCCCCGGCAACGGCGCCAGAAATGCTTGTTGACACTAGCTAACACCACTTAGATACTAGGTTGTCATCCCTAGCATGGTGCCAGAGTGTACAAAGGTATTTATAAATGTAAAGGCTCTCTAGAAAATAATCTATTCTATCCGCAAGCGCACAGATAAAACACCTCATTGTAGCATTTCACCAGGATAAGTATTCTAGGTATCGTTATTTATAATTTTGCTCAAGGGATGAAATTAAAATAAGGGGACAAAATCTATCAAGGCATAGACTAGAGATAAACTTGCAAGAACATGATTACTAATGAGAAACTCGTCACACAGTCACTTACTTTAGCAGGGGGTAAACCATAAAGATAATGATAATGAATTATAAGTTCAAGGGATAAAGAACACAGCGATTAGAAAATAGACTACTCCTCATATATGTAGGTGATGTCGGATTAGCTAGAGAATGGATTCTAAATTATCTACTAACTACTAAGTCATAATCTACTCTAGTTATCTACAAGATCATATATAGCATAAAAGACATTCATTCATGTATAAGGAACATTGATAAAGTAAATCAGAGCATCGCATGACTTACTCCACAATACCGGTTCTGCCTGTCCTATCAACGGAGGGTGGACTATATAAGAATCAACGAAGCTGTCACTATCGCGAACTACCACACGACCCGGCCAATAGGATACATTTGCAGATAAGTAACATCTAAGCACCATGCTCACATGTGATCTATCACCTAACTCCCTCGCGTCAAGAGCTAAGCGCTTTGCAAACTTATACATAAACTCATTATCAATTAGAACTATATCAAATATAGAACTAGAACAAACTAAGAACATAATAATTAGAGACATAATGCAATTAGAACAAAGAATTAGAGAAAGATATGAATAATACCAATCTTTATTACCGAAGATCCGAATCCAGAGCGTAGTGCTCTACTTCTCTAATTGCTATCTAATCAAACCTCTAAACTTGAAGGATTAGGGAGTAGCTAATTCTAATTCTCTGTGGGAGAGAAGCTCTAAACCCTAACTTTGATGGCTACCTCTGAATAATGATTTCTTCTCTTCTCCTCTCTTCCAGGGGGGTTTGGCCTTGGTTTTATAGTCCCCTCAAGTGAACGTGAGCCATTGGATCAAACCGACATAGATTGTATGGTTTAGATTGATCCTTTAGGTCGGTGGAGCGTAGTCCCGAAGCAGAGTCCCGATTGGGTTCCAACCCTGGGCGGGCGCCCAAGGGGGGTGGGCGGGCGCCCTGCCTCCGAGCCCGATCGTGCTCTCGTTCGTTCCCGTGGCTTCTGGATTCTTCTAGATTGAGGAAAATTGCGCGACACGTAATTATCTCGTTGTAAACATGACATGTGGGCCTTCTCTCCATATTCTCTGATAACCCCCTGCAGAAATAGATAAACACCAAAGCTCGTGGAATTCTGTCAGATAAAACCCTAATTCTAGATGTTTGTTTCATATTGATCTTTTTTTATGTTTATTTGATTATTAATTTTAGTACTTAAGGACTGTCAACAGCTTGGCTACAACAAATACAATCGCAACTAGCACTAAAAAATCAAAACTAAAATGCACTTAAGCAAGATAATTAGTTCGCGTCCGATCCCAACTATAATAGATAGATCATTCGCTTGATCAACAGAATTGAACTCCTTTCGTCGGCTCACTGCCTCACCACCTTCAGCCTCAACCACCTGTGCAAAAGATTTCTTAATGTGTTCAATGTTTTCTTTCTCCCAGTACCAACTTGTACATCCGCCGGTGCCATCCCACTGAAATTAAAAGAGAGAATCAAAAGTTTAATTAATATCATTTAAAAAAGTATGCACATATATAAGCAAATGTCTGGAAATAACTCACATTACGATCCGGACACTTGTAGAATATACGACCCTTGTTTACTCCCTCTTTCGACACTTTGTACTCCATCACAATCTTCTGCCCACACTTGCCACAAGTAATGAGAGGGAGTTCCGGCCGGTATCGCTTTTGAACCCGTTGAGAGACCGAAGACCCCGTCACGGTTGCCATCTACTATCCATACTCATTTTTTAAACAATTATAAATTCCACATTTACTAGTAAATATGTATGATACAATAGACATTATGTAGTAATAAAAATAAATCAAGTGATATTAACAAACCAATTAATTTGAACTATCCTACTTTCTAAGATCATAAAAAGATACTATAATTCATTCTTGCAAACTACATTAATACTAGGTCAATCATGAAATATGATATATATATATATATATGGATACTAATTCATGTGAATGATTCAAAATAACAAAGTGGATTTTGAGCTAACAATAATAGGAATATCTCAAGCCAAAAACAACATGAAAAAGACAAGAAAGACAAAAGTTAGTCACCTCCAAACACGAAGAAACAATGACGGAGTCGAAGAAGATCAACGATGGGCGTCGGAGATGAAGAACAAATGAAGAACAAAGAAGAAGAAGCTCCAAGAACAACAATGGTGAATGGTGCTCTCGGTATCAAATGGGCAGAGAGGATCCGGCCTATAAACCGGACCATTAGCACCGGTTCAGGGCAAAAACCGGTGCTAAAGGGTATGCCTCGGCCCGTGGCGCTGGCCGGTGCTAAAGGGTCTTTAACTCCGGACCGCAAAAATGCCGAGGTTTTTGGTCATTTTGGACATCGACCAATACCTCATTTTGGACACACCCTAATAAGAATCGAGTGGAGCAGGGGTGCACGCTAGTATAATAAAATGCGATCAACACCAGCAGGCTTTGAACAACGAGATACATATAAATTAAAATAAAGTCACCGATCATATATATACATAGCTGTTTACCACAACTTAACATATACTATTATTAGAATTAATTTACCACATTAATGTGAACAACTTATAGCACTCCCGTGACATCCTACACTTCTTGTTACAGAATCTAGCCCACATGTCCCATACTTCAAATCTGACGGATTCGCCACACGCGATGCTTGTGCATGTTGATGCCCATCCCGAGGAAGAATGGTGCCAAGAATGGGTTCTACATACCATGGTACCATGCTCTGCAATCACGGATACATGTTCGGGCATTAGCACCGGTCGGGACGAGCTTATTACCCCGGTTCCCGAGCCAGTGCTGTCCTTCCGAGACTAAAGGCTCACCTTTTAGTCCTGGTTTAGGGCACCGGGGCTAAAGCCCCCCTTTAAAACCGGTTGGTTATACCAACCGATGTTAAAGGGTGCTGCCAGAGCTGCCACGTAGCAGGACCCTTTAACACTGGCTGGTATAACCAACTGGGTTCTTTTTTTTTTTGTTTTCGGTTTATTTATTTGTTTCTGTTTATTGTTTATATATAATAATAATAGGTTTCTCAATACGTATTTTATGCTTTTATATATATATATATTATATTATATATATATATATATATAAAATATATAATATATATATAGAGTTTTTTCTCCGAATCTCTAGAGCCGATACTACAAATGAAAGTGCTGGAGTGCTCCAAACTAAAAAATAATACTAGAATCTTTTAAGCCTAGTAATGTACTAGAATTATCCTAGAATAATATACTAAAAAAATAATACTAAAAAGTAATACTAGAATAATACTACAAACAATAATATATACAAAACACTAGAAAATAAAAATATATATTAGAGACTTTAATAATTAGGCTAAAATAATACTAGAATAATACTAAAATCATTACTTCCCAAAATCATTACTAAAATCAACACTACAAAAAATAATACTAAAATCATATATATATATATATACTTAATAATTAGGCTAGCTATTTGGCATATTCCATCACTTTCCAAAGTATATATATATATATATATATATATATATATATATATATATATATATATACACTAGACTACAGCTGTGGCTCTGTAGCCAGACCAGAACTCGTGAGCAACCGGCTCAGCATGGACCGCCGGTGCATTTATCCACCCCAGGTCACACGCTAGCCTTTTCATGGTGGTCCCCTTTGGACTAATGCATGCATGCAAATTTAATCACCGTAATTTGTTCCATTCCTTCCACTGGCCACAAAAACACCTGCGAGTGCCGAGCATCTGCGTTTGACACTGCGGTGTCGTCCTTTGCTCGCCCCTGCATGATGGAGCCTAGATGGAGTGCCCATGGAAAGCTCGATGCTTTGAGCAGATCAGCATCGGCGACGGTATGTGCTGGGTCTGGGATTTTTCGGCTCTTTTTTTTGTCACTCGAGGATTTGGCATCTGGACGCCATCTTGGTTTCATCTGCCCATGCAGCGGGCAGGTCACCCAACCATCTGCATACAAGCTACTAGAATATTTCTTATTCTCATTTTTCTTGTGATAAATCTTTGCAGTTGCAGATGTGCGTAGTGGATCCTCGATGCATGGCTCTCTCTTGGTGGATCTTATTGCACAGATGACACCCACCGCTGTGACGATGCCCGCACGAACAACACCCCAGCAGCCAGTCTCGCTCGGATGGCAGCTCCTGATGGCGGAACGGCTTCCCTCGCTCGCATGATGGCCCCAGCGGGCGAGGCTCACCCCGCGCCAACGACGCCCCCGTGGTGGTGGCCTAGCAACGCGGTGTCGCCTTCCTCCCTCCTGATGGCCCTCACGATGGCGTAGTGGCAGGCCTCTTCCATGAGGCAGCGTGCCTTATTTTATTTTTGTTAGATTTATTTGTACAAATACATATGAACTTGTTTGTTTTCATCCTAAAGTTCATGTGTGATGTATTATCGATGAACAACGTCATATTAGTATTTGATTTTGTTATATTTTTCTTCTGGTTACTGTTGGAAACCACCAAAATTGTGTAAGTTGCCGTAACTCCCCCTTCTAATTATAGTAAGTCTACGGTAATTGTAATCTCAAACTTCTCCTAACCAGTTTAAAATACACCTTATAACAATATAGTAACTCATTCAGGGTTTTACTCTACCGTAATTCCCCACTAAATTATAGTAACATCATAATACACACTTATAGTAACTCTACGTAATTATAATTTCAAACCACTTAATTTCTTGTAACTATTATAAAAATCATCTTAACACTATAGTAACTTGTTCAGAGTTTACTCTACTTAACTCCCCTTCTAATTATAGTAACATCATGTTACACAAATTTAGATTATAGTAATTCTACCATATTAATCTCAAACCAATTAAATTCTCGTAACTATTTTAAAATTCATCTTAGCACTATAGTAACTCGTTCAAGGTGTCTCTCAAAAGGAACCATGGTAAACATGTATCGCAGTATAGAATCATGGTAGATTAGTTCAAATATTCTCGTAACAGCCGCTTAAAGTAGTCTGCAAGATTGTCGAGACAGTATAGATTGTCCGCAAGATTGTAATTCTCTTATTAAATTACGATAATTTGGAGGAAGAATTACGTCATTATTATGTCCTGGAAACATGCATGCGTTGACCTCAGTGAAAAATGCCTCAGCTGCAGGATAATGATTACGGTAATTAGCACATAATAATGACGTGCATGCAGGCATGCATCAGCAATTACGCACGCTTGTTGCCGGTCAGTTCGAACGCGCTGCTGGGTGCGTGCACCGGCCTGGCTAGGGTAGCTAGCTACAGAGTATATATATATATATATATATATATATCATAACATGCATTATTTTTAGTAAATATATATAATTAAACTGCTCGGACACAGTACGTAGATGGGAGAGGAGATCGACAGCTGATGGAACTGCGGCGGTGGCGCTGGAGAAGGCCGCGGCGGCACTAGAGACGAGAACGGATGCAGTGGCTCAACGAAGACGAACGATGGCGAGGGCGACCAAGACGAAGATGAAGACGACGATTCCAATCCAGGGCTGACTGTGCGTTTATATAAGGGCGCACCCTTTTGCACCGGCCTGTGGTTGGAACCGGTGATAAAGGGTCTTTAACACCGGCCGGTGGCACGCGCCGGTGTTAAAGAGTGACCCTTTGGCATCGGCGCGTGCCACCAGCCTGTGCTAAAGGGACCCTAAAAATAAAGGGTGCGCCCTTATATAAACGCACAGTCAGCCCTGAATTAGAACCGTCGTCTTCATCTTCGTCAAAGCGTCTTCGTCTTCGTCGCCCTCGCCATCGTTCGTCTTCGTTGAGCCACTGCATCCGTTCTCGTCTCCAGCGCCGCCGCGGCCTTCTAAAATTTTCAGGATCCTTTAGCACTAGTTCCAACCACGGGCCGATGCTAAAGGGCCTGTGCCTGCCTGTTTTCTAGTTTAGCTTTTTAAATTATTTTTCCTTTTTATATATACACTAAACCTTATTAATTCTTTGGTAAATTGAATATTTTGCATAATATTTTTTAAAAAGTGACATGTATTTTATTTTTTCTTTAATGTAAACATGAAAAATTTTGACCTTAAATATCTTAGTGTCCTTTTTAAATTTTTAATAAGTTTGTAACTAATGTTTAGTATTTTGTTAATGCAAAAATATATTATTCCAATAAATTTATAAAAACTGTATCCAATCAACAGGAAATCTATTTTCACATCATATTGACGTTAAACTTTTTATTTTTGCAATTTATTATAAAAATGCGAGTAGGGTACAATTTTCATCAACTAAAAAAATCTATTTATCACATAAAAATGTAGATCTTGATGATCTCTAACAACTTTGCATTCAAAATATTTTGATTTGAAGTCATCAAATGAGTCATTTGACCAAGTTTGACCAAAGTCAAAACATTGGTGTTTAGAAACACACACTTTGACCGAACCCTAGATGGTCCTAACTAAAAGTCATGAATACAAAGTTTGTTACACTCATCAAGATCTACATTTGGTCTAATGGTCAACTTTTCATTTGGAGAAGTTTGAACCACTCAATTTTGAATTTTGAAATATTTCATAGCCACGTAATGGTTTTCGGAACCCTAGATGGTCTCGACTGGAAAAGTCATGAATACAAATATTGTTCCACTCATCAAGATCTACATTTAATATATAGAACATTTTTGTATTTGACAAAGTGTTGCGAAGGTGTAGTTAAAAATCCATAATTCTCACATATAGTTTCATATAGTTTATGTGAGATTTAAGATTTGGTGAGTATTGTTTACTTAAACTTTCTCAAATGAAAAAATGGTCTATATAAAAAGTTTGGATCTTCATGATCTCTAACAACTTGTTATTCAAATGTTTTTCATTTTAAGTATTTAGTTTGTCATTTGACAAAGTTTGACCAAAACCCGTCTTAGATTTTAAACACATGTGCCTAGGATTGGCTAAAATTTATCCAAATGGAAAAATGGACAATGTATAAAATGTAGATGTTGATGATCTCTAACAACTTTGTATTCAAAATGTTTTCATTTGAAGTCATCAAATGGGTCATTTCACCAAGTTTGACCAAAGTCAAAACATTGGTTTTTAGAAACACACACTTTGACCGAACCCTAGATGGTCCCAACTAGAAAAGTCATGAATACAAAGTTTGTTACACTTATCAAGATCTACATTTGGTCTAATGGTCAACTTTTTATTTGGAAAAGTTTGAACCACTCAATTTTGAATTTTGAAAGAATTCATAGTCACACACCGGTTTTTAGAACCCTAGACGATCTCGACTAGAAAAGTCATGAATACCAATATTGTTCCACTCATCAAGATATACATTTAATATATAGACCATTTTTGCATTTGACAAAGTTTTGGAAAGGTGTAGTTGAAAAGTTTCATACAATTCTCACAATTCTTACATTTTGCAACACATACTATTAAACATGACTTTATATTAAGCGGGCACAACAGTGAACTTCTTCTTGTCGTATGACCCTTGGTTATGATCCTGCCATAACCATAGAGTATCTTCCTTATTTAACAGAATGCTTGGGTCTTTGTTGACTTTGAAGGGTGGAATTCGGTCATCCCTTTCGTAATCGCTTGACATGTCTGAGTTGTCCTCAATTTCGATAATGTTTCTTTTTCTAGAAAGGACAATGTGGCGCTTTGGCTCATTGATGATCGAGTGGTCATTATTTTTTACTCTCTTTGGTTTCCTAGACATGTCTTTCACATAGAACACCTCACTCACGTCCGCAGCAGGGACGAATGGTTCGTCTTTGAACCCACTATTGTTAAGGTCCACGGTTGTCATCCCGTACTCCTTGTCGACTGTTACCCCACCTCCGGTCATCTTCAACCATTGGCCCCAGAACAAAGGAACTTTAAAATTAGCTGCATAGTCTAGTTCCCATATGTCTTCTATGTGTCCATAATATGTTTGTCTGTTCCCATTTGGATTTGTGGCATCCACGCGTACACCACTGTTTTGGTTGGTGCTCCATTTATCTTGGTTTACTATGTAAAATGTGTTACCATTTATCTCATACCCTTTGTACGTGAGGACATGCCATGATGGTTGCCTAGCCAACAAATAAAGCTGCTCATCAATGTTTTCATCACCCTGACATTTTTTGCGCAACCAATCACCGAAAGTTTGCATGTGCTGACGCATTATCCCAGCTTCATTCTTCCTGGGCCATTGGGACCGTAGGAAATCCTTGTGTACCTCAACATATGGTTCCACCAATGAGGAGTTCTGGAGAACTATGTAGTATGCTTTATTGAAGTAATCGTCTCCCGTACCAATATTTGTTTTCTTCCCAAGTGTTCCCTTTCTGCTGAGTCTGCCCTCGTGTCGAGATTTAGGAACGCCAATTAGGTCAAGGTCTGGAATAAAGTCAACAAAGAACTCTATGACCTCCTCTATTCCGTAGCCCTTGGCGATGCTTCCTTCTGGCCAGGAACGACTATGGACATATTTCTTCAGGACACCCATGAATCTCACGAACAGAAACATGTTGTGTAGGAACACAGGAATGAGAATATGAATCTCTTTGATCAGGTGAACTAGGAGGTGTGCCATGATATCGAAGAAGGATAGAGGGAACACCAACTCAAAGCTGACTAGACATTGAACAACATCATTCTGCAGAGTAGCTAGTTGCTCTAGATTGATTGCCTTCTGAGAAATTGCATTGAGAAATGCACATAGCTTTACGGTGGTTAGACGTATGTGTGGAGGTAAAATTCCTCTTAAAACCACCAGAAGCAATTGAGTCATTCGCACGTGACAGTCATGGGACTTTAAGTTCATGAATTTCTTCTCTGGTACATTAATTATTCCCTTGATATCGGAGGAGAATCTAGATGGGACCTTGATGCTGCTAAGACATTCGAACATGCTTTCCTTCTCTTCTTTGCTCAGAGTCTAGCTAGCAGGGCTTAAGTAATGACGTCCGTTATCTATCTTTTCTGGATGCAGGTTGTCTCGTTCTTTCATACGCTGCAAGTCTTGTCATGCTTCAAGTGAATCCTTAGACTTTCCGTAGATACTCATGAATCCAAGCAAGTTCACACAAAGATTATTTGTCAGATGCATCACATCTGTAACACCCAAAAATTTTTATTTATTTAAAATAGATGAATTGAATTTAATGAATTATTTTGTGAGCATTTCAATATAGGAAAATAAATAAATTTGGGAAATTAAAATTAAATATAAGTTAGAATAACATTTTGTTGCATGCATGCTGATGCATTTTATTGGTGATGATTGTTTTAAAAACCAAAATATCTTGTGCAAGAAAATATTTGAAGAAAAAGAAATGCATTTGGAAAATATGTTTAAAAAAAGAGAAATGGAATTCCCCCCTTCCTTTTTTCAGCCCTCTGGCCCAGTTACCCCGCGCCTCTCCCCCTTTCTTTTGGGCCAGGCCCAGCTGGCCGGCTTCCCCTTTCCCCCTCTCCCTCTGACCCGCTAACAGGCCGAGCCCGCCTATCAGCTCTCTCTTCTTCCAACCGCCCCTGCTTCCCTCTCTTCTCTCTCTCTCGGCAGCAACTGCCCAGCCGAAAGCCGCGCCTCCCCCCGCTCCCACGTTCTCGATCTGCCCCGCGCCTCAGCCTCAGTTGGAGAGCACCCGAGCCAAGCCGTTCTGCCGCGCTCATTTGCTACTCTTTCGCCCGCTCTCCCTCGCAGCGCTTGCCGCGATCCACCGCATGCCGATGGACCGTTCCGAGCCGTCTTCGCCGTTTTCGTCACACCAGTGAGCTTCCCCACCCTCCGCGCATTCTCCTCGACCGAATCCATTGTATTTTCGTGCCTCCTAGCTCCCTGGCCGCGTGCTCCGGCGAGCTCCATGGCCGCCGGCCATGGAGCGGGCCGCGCGGGGTCTCCCCGGTCGCTCCGAGGCCGGGAGCGAGTTTGTCTCCGTCTCCTCTCTCTCCCGGTGTATTTAGTTCGCGAAACCGAGCTTCGTAGCGTGCTTTAGGGCTTCTCCGGCGAGCTTAGGCCGCCGACCATGGAGGCGCCGCCGCGGAGACCCTGTTCCGGCCGCCGGCCTCCTCCTTCCCCTTCTCCCTTCTAATCCTGGCCGTCCGTTCGCGATCCAATGGCCCAGGATTCTCCATACCCCTTCGGGGGCAAACTTTTTTAAAGAGTCCCCCAAAAATCTTGAATTTGCACCGCAGTCCTCGGCCACGGAGAAATTCCAGAATTTTTATATTTATTTAAATCCGATTAAATCATGCTTTATTTATAGAATTGCCACTGTATTGTTTTGGCCATAAAATACTCGTTTTAGCTCCGATTTGACCCGTTCAAATTGCGTTAGATTTATAATTGAATTCTCTACATGATAATACCACTGTTACTGTAGTTTGCAACTTTTAATTTCAGGGTTAGGTTTAATTAATTAAATGGCTATAGGAAATCGCTGTAAATTCGTAACTGGGTCATTTTAGCTCTGATTTTCGTGATTTTTGTATCTATGTGCTCGTAGCGAAACGTAGGTTCTGTTTTTAAATATTTTATTTTGTTTTTAATCTGTTGGTGTACTGTTCTAATTAAAGGATTGTTTGCTTGTATGAATGAACCTGGATGCGTGTTGTTGTGTGGTACCGATCGAGCGCAGACGGTGACGTGTCCGTGGGTGATCTGTTTTACTCCGAGGAGCAGCAGGACCAGCAGCAGCTTCCGTTCAGCGAAGGCAAGTATAACATGGGTTTCCCTTGTACACCTATTCACTTAATTAATTACGCATCTGCATGTGTCTAATTTTGATAACCCTAAGGACATCCTAGCTACCTGACTATATATTTATGACACCTATGGGTAGAATGCATGTGGGTAGCTTTGCTAGTGCTTTATTTAGTTGAGACTTTACTATCACAATGACTTTAATGGATATGATGACAAATGTTGGAAAAAGGGCTATGGTGTAATTGACTTCGGTCAGGTTGACCTAGACCCTCCGTAAGGACTTCTCTGTAAGCGACTATCCGGGATTTACAATGTAACCGTGATGGTTATATGGCTCTAACTTTAGCTCAGTAGTAGGATCTCATCTAGCTAGTTAGAGGTTACCCGAAAGGGCGCAAGAGGGGCTTGCCACTTTGGGTATAGAACTGCTTCTGTTCCTATGTGTATAGCCGTGATGGAAATATGCCATAGGAAAGGGGTCCTCTATATCTGCCTGCCGAGAAAACCTCGCGGCCCTAACTAGTTAGACGAGGCCTATGAAAGGCTTCATAGTGTTCCTTGCCCGCTCACCTTGGCAGTGTTAGTGGGTCTTGCAAACCCCGGGCATATGGGTAATACGACTTACGGGAAAAGTGTACACCTCTGCGCAGAGTTTGATCAAACTGGTATACTAGCCGTGCTCTCGGACATGAGCGGCCTTGGACCCTTACGGAATAGTTGGGTGTGGATGGTTATGGGGGAATGACTTATGAAAATCTGACCCATTGATCGTGATGATTAATGTGGTTTAACCGTGATGGTGATGGTGTTAGCCGTGAAGGTTAACAGTGTTATTATCATAAACTCATTTGGGCTAATTGGGAGCTTCAACATAACTTAAGAATAAATAGGAATAAAACATTGACCAATTAAAATGCTAACTGCAGTAGCCAGTGTCTGACCTCTATGAGCCGCATAAAATCCTATGTTATGCTTGCGGAGTACGAGATGTACTCACACTTGTCTCTTTATTTCTTTTTGGACAAAAATCCCGGATGGATAACAGATGAAAGCTACTATGAAGAATTCCCTGAGGACTTCTAGGTTGGCGATCCACCAGTCAGTCATCCCTATGATTGGAGCTACCAAGCTTAGCTTGTTATGTGTTTTATTTCCGCTTGTCGTAGACTTTGATATTCGTGGTTGTAATAAACGTTGTAATACACTTGTGATGATACTCTTGTAAATTTGTCGACTTGTGTGTGCGACTATTCCTGGGGCGTGCATGAGGTTTATTGTACTCAAATTTATCCTTAAATTTGGGTGTGACAAATTGGTATCAAAGCAAGGCTGACTGTAGGACGCAAACCTAGGTAGAAACAGTCGATTTTAAGGTTTTCTTTTCGCTTTATTTATTTCACTGCTTACTTTACTTTCTTGTTATTTTATTAAAATTTTATATTCTTACCCACTGTTCTATTTATGTAAACATATTGATTCTAATTCTTAAAATAAAATTTAAAGATGTCTCGTCGCAGCGCAGCCGTGTACCGTGCACTCTTCACTGCCGCCCGTGCTCCGCTAGTTGCACTAGCACCAGTACCTGCACCTGTACCTGCACCAGCACCTGTACCTGAGCCTGAGATCGTCGCCTCTGCTGACAGCGAGGAGGAGGAGCCTATGGACATGGGGTCTCTTACGCCTACACCTTCAGCGCCTACTCCGGTGGCGGTACCGATCCCGCAGGCCGCCGCTCCAGTTCCGCCTGCTCCACCCGCGCCCGCTCCACCTGCGCCTGCACCTCATGCGTCGACGGGTTCAGCGCCGATGCCTCAGCACCCACAGGTTGTTCCGGTGATGGGATGGACCTCCAGGAACAAGTTCATGGAGGCTGACGAGGACGCTCACTACCACACTCTGCTCACGGGTGTGTTGGCGAGCTACTACCTAGAGTTTGCTGCCACCGTCCGCTACCTTTGCTCGGAGCACAAGCACCCGTTGGAGAACACCTACTGGAAGGCCGAAGTGATCATCACAGCTCGGAACAACGTCGACAACTCAGATGAGGTGGAGTCCCTCCAAGAGAGCAAGGTTAGGCATGCTTCCGCCTATGAGAGTATGGAGGATGCAGCCCAAGCTGTGTACTTTCACTACCGTGGCCGCCGTTTTGAGGCCATGCAGGAGGATAGGTACCGGTTCCTTCCCCGCAACGACCCAGATGGCAGGACATGGCATGTCTTGGCACCTCCTGCCGGTGACCCTACCCTGGATACGACCGTGAGACACGTTAGTGCCATTCATGAGATGAATGTGGCACTGAGGCAGGAGCTACGTGTTTCGCAGCAGGCGGGGAAGTGCCTCCAGCACCAGGTGGATGAGCTGCGTGGTCAGCTTGGACAGCCACCCATCTACAAGAAGAAGCCCCGCAAGTTCGTTTTGCAGGATAGAGCTCCCTAGATGTCCCAGTACCTTCTAGTTAGACGTTAGCACGAGTGGTTTATTTATGTGTGGCATGTGAACTTTCAGTGTGTTGCTGTTTGTGATGATGAACAATTATGATTTGGAGTTTTTGTTTGATTGTGGAATCATGTGGGCCTGTCCGCATGTTTCTAAAGTTTAATTCTAGTACTAAATGATGTTTAATGTGAGGAAGGGTTACTTTATCTTTGTCTCAGTCATGCTGATTCTGGAGCAGTCTGTGATGTTTATTCTGTATCTCATAATTGGTTCAGTTAAAAATTACGAAATTTTTTTGGTGAAAACTAGACTGGCATATCTTTCATCTCCAACTGGAATCACCTCATTATCTGTTCGGTTGAATGAGATATGTCCGATTTAATCTTCTGTACCTGCGCAGACTGAGAACCAGAGCAGAACCTGATAAACCACAATTTTGATTATGTTACTTTTGGAACCAGTAAATGTGGTCTGAATAACGTTTGTAGAGAATTTCTTAACCTTTCCAACGATATATACCATGTTCCTATTGAATCTTTAGATTCTAAGATAAGCATGGATTACTGACCTGCTGAGTTTGAAACTTGTCCAGAAAACTGCTGGTCTTGTTTTTATTCATTATAAGTGATGAATAATTATTTTAGAAGGTCACTAAAAAACGTGAATCTTTGTTGGAAGCAGATGGACGCCAAAGGAGCAGGCGCTGGTCGTGTACGTGGCCGTGGTCGTGGTCGTGGCCGTGGACGTGGTGTACCTGAGAATCCACCACCACCACCGCCGCCGATGACTATTGAGCAACTCATGGGTATACAAGCCAATCTGATGCAAGCCATGATAAACCACATAAACAATGAACCAGTAGCAGCACCACCGCCGGTTCAAGTTCGTGAAAAGCGTGGGGAGTTCTTGAAAGGACGTCCCCCGGTGTTCACCCACGCCTCTGATCCACTGGAGGCAGACGACTGGTTAAAAGCAGTCGAGAAGCAACTGAACATAGCCCAATGCAGCGACCTGGAGAAAGTTCTGTATGCCTCAGGCCAGCTGCAAGGACCTGCACAGGAGTGGTGGGAGTCCTATCAATATGGACGCCCGAACAATGCTCCGTCAGTCACCTGGAAGGAGTTTATTGAAGGGTTCAGGTCCCATCAGATTCCAGAGGGCCTGATAGAATTGAAAGCAGAAGAGTTTTGGTCTCTCAAGCAGGGATCGATGTCAGTCAGTGAGTATCGTGACAAGTTTGCACAACTGTCATGATATGCTCCATATGAGGTGGTCAGGGACTCTGACAAGCAGCGTCTCTTCCTGAAGGGTTTGTATGATGGACTGTAGCTGCAGCTGATGAGCAACACTTATCCTTGTTTCCAAGAATTTGTGAACCATGCAATTGTCATCGACAACAAGCGCAAGGAGATGGACGCAAAGAAAAGGAAGCTCTAGGGGCAGCCGTCGGGCAGAAACACTCGCCCACGTGCGTATCCTCAGCAGGGATTCCCAAAGCGCAGTCAAGGACCACCGAATCAGTGGAACCTTGGTCAGTTTCCTCAGCGTCCTCCGTACCACTAGCAGTACAGCCACCAGAACCAACAACGTCCTCAGCAGCACCCCCAGCAACAGGTCAGCAACCAAGCACCACGCCAAGGACTGCCCAACAATTCTCCTAGCAAGAGTGCAGCACCCAGCGGCAACCCCAATGCCTGTTACCGCTGCGGAGAGGTGGGACACTATGCACATCAGTGCCCCAAGAAGCAGAATCCACCAGCCCAGCAAAACCAAAACAACAATCAGAGGCCTGCTCGACCTCCGTTCTCTCGAAGAGTGAACCATGTGTCCACTGACACAGCTCAGGAAGCACCTAAGGTTATGATGGGTACGTTCAACATCAACTCCATCCCCGCTATAGTACTTTTTGATTCTGGCGCTTCACATTCTTTCATCTCCCAAGCATTTGTTAGAGTACATAGCATCCCACTTTGTGCACTGAAAAATTCTATGCTAGTAAATTCACCGGGAGGCAACATGCCAGCTAATTACTAGAGCCCCTCCACTAGTATATCCTTAAGGGGGGTAGATTTCAAGGTGAAACCTATTGTGCTGAGAACCATGGGAATTGACCTCATACTTGGAATGGATTGGATGAAGCAGCATGGGGCAGTAATTCAGTGTCAGGAGAAGTCTGTGGTGGTGACATCACCCGGTGGGGACAGAATAAGTGTGGATGTGGCAGTGCAACCTCAGCCGACTGCTACAGTGAATCAGTTGAGTAGTGGTAATCAAGAAGAACAGGTGGTGGATGAGTTCCCGGATGTGTTCCTGGACGAGTTGCCAGGTATGCCACCAGACCGAGACATTGAATTTCTTATTGAGCTTTTACCTGGAACTGCACCCATAGCGAAAAGACCATATAGAATGGGGTTAAATGAATTAGAGGAACTTAAGAAACAGCTTAAGGAATTGCAAGAAAAAGGGTTTATTCGTCCTAGTTCTTCACCCTGGGGTGCACCGGTAATCTTTGTTGATAAGAAAGATAGCACTAGGAGGATGTGTGTGGATTATCGTTCGTCAAATGAAGTCATTATTAGAAACAAGTACCCACTGCCAAGAATAGACGACTTATTTGACCAACTGAAAGGAGCATGTGTGTTCTCCAAAATTGACCTCCAATCTGGCTACCACCAGTTGAAAATCCATGCAACTGACATACCTAAGACAACTTTTACCACAAGGTATGTCTTGTATGAGTATACAGTCATGTCATTTGGGCTGACCAACGCACCTGCATACTTCATGTATATGATGAACAAGGTGTTCATGGAGTATTTGGATAAGTTCGTGGTAGTATTCATTGATGATATATTAATCTTCTCCAAAACAAAAGAAGAACATGCTGAACATTTGAGGCTGGTCTTGCAAAAGCTTAGAGAGAATAAATTGTATGCCAAGAAAAGCAAGTGTGAGTTTTGGTTGGATCAGTTCTCATTTTTGGGACATGTGGTCTCTAACGGTGGAATAGCCGTAGACCCCAGTAAAGTGTAGGATGTGCTAAATTGGAAGCCTCCAACCAATGCTAGTGAGATCCGTAGCTTTCAAGGACTAGCTGGGTATTATAGAAGATTTATTGAAGGCTTCTCTAAGTTAGCAAAGCCCATGACAGCCCTACAAGAGAAGAGTGCCAAATTTATTTGGTCAGATAAGTGCCAAGAAAATTTTGAGGAGCTAAAGAAAAGGTTGACCACAGCCCCAGTGTTGACCTTACCAGATCTGAGTAAAACCTTCTCTATTTATTGCGATGCATCTCGCCTAGGCCTTGGATGTGTGCTTATGCAAGAAGGAAGAGTAGTGGCCTATGCATCCAGGCAGTTGACAAAACATGAGCTGAACTATCCTACTCATGATTTGGAGCTAGCTGCCGTGGTTCATGCTCTAAAGATTTGGAGGCATTATTTAATTGGACACAAGTGTGATATTTATACGGATCACAAAAGTTTGAAGTATATTTTCACATAGTCGGATCTGAACCTAAGGCAACGCCGCTGGCTAGAATTAATAAAGGATGGAAGTGCATTACCATCCCGGGAAGGCAAACGTTGTTGCCGATGCACTTAGTCGAAAGAGTTATGCCAATGGGCTACATTTGACCTTCTTTCCCACAGAGTTGCTAGCTGAAATAGAGCATCTCAATTTGGGTTTAGTGAACAACACTGTTGAATTGGAGTTAGAGCCCACCCTAGAGCAAGAAATCCGCAAAGGTAAGTTGGAGGATGAGAAATTAAAAGAAATTTCAGAGAATGTAGTGTTTGGAAAAAGCACCAGGTTTCAGGTCGGATGAAAATGGTACACTATGGTTTGGAAAGAGAATATGTGTGCCCGAAGTGAAATCTATCCGAGAAGCAATCCTGCATGAAGCACATGGCTCTGCATATTCAATTCACCCCGAAAGCACCAAGATGTATCTAGATCTTAAAGAAAAATATTGGTGGTATGGATTAAAGAGACATGTGGCTGAGTATGTAGCCATATGTGATACTTGTCAGAGGGTGAAAGCCGTGCACCAAAGACCTGCAGGGTTGTTGCAACCAATGCAAGTGCCCGAATGGAAATGGGAAGAAGTAGGTATGGATTTCATCACTGGATTGCCCCGCACTCAGCGTGGGTATGATTCAATTTGGGTAATAGTGGATCGACTCACTAAAGTTGCTCACTTTTTGCCCGTTAAGACCAACTATGATGGTGCAAAGCTGGTAAAATTATATATGGATAGAATCATGAGTCTGCACGGGGTTCCGAAGAAGATCGTATCTGATCGGGGTGCACAGTTCACATCACAGTTTTGGCACAAAGTACATGAATCATTGGAAACAAAGTTGAACTTTAGTTCCGCGTATCATCCCCAAACCGATGGGCAGACTGAAAGAGTAAATCAGATTCTAGAAGACATGTTGAGAGCATGTGCGTTACAGTATGGTACCAGTTGGGACACTAGTTTGCCATATGCTGAATTTTCATATAAAATAGTTACCAGAAAAGTCTCGATATGGCACCGTTTGAATCATTGTATGGGCGGAAATGTAGAACACCTTTGTTTTGGAATCAAACTGGTGAGAGTCAAGTATTTGGACCTGATGTTCTTAGAGATGCAGAGGAACAAGTGCGGAAAATACATGACAACTTGAGAGTAGCCCAGTCTCGACAAAAGAGTTATGCTGATACTAGAAGAAGAGATTTGGCATTTGAGATAGGCGACTATGTGTACTTGAAGGTGTCACCTATGAGAAGTGTCAGGAGATTTTATATGAAGGGTAAATTGACACCAAGGTATGTTGGACCGTTCAGAATTCTTAGGAGACGTGGAGAAGTGGCCTATCAGTTAGAGTTGCCTGCGAGTATGTCGGGTATTCACGATGTGTTCCATGTGTCGCAACTGAAGAAATGTTTGCGAGTGCCTGAGGAACAAATTCCATTGGAAGAACTCACTGTTGAAGGAGATCTAACTTATGAGGAATATCCAATCAAGATCTTAGAAACAACGGAAAGAGTCACCCGAAGTCGGATTATAAAGATGTGCAAAGTGCAGTGGCACCGATATAAAGAAGAAGAAGCCACTTGGGAAAGATAAGATGAGCTGAGACAATCTTATCCGTATCTCTTTGAGTAAGCATCGTCTCAATCTCGAGGACGAGATTATTTTTAAGGAGGTAGAATTGTAACACCCAAAAAAATTTATTTATTTAAAATAGATGAATTGAATTTAATGAATTATTTTGTGAGCATTTCAATACAGTAAAATAAATAAATTTGGAGAATTAAAATTAAATATAAGTTAGAATAATATTTTGTTGCATGCATGCTGATGCATTTTATTGGTGATGATTGTTTTAAAAACCAAAATTTCTTGTGCAAGAAAATATTTGAAGAAAAAGAAATGCATTTGGAAAATATGTTTAAAAAAAGAGAAATGGAATTCCCCCCTTCCTTCTTTTCGGCTGTCTGGCCCAGTTACCCCACGCCTCTCCCCCTTTCTTTTGGGCCAGTTACCCCGCGCCTCTCCCCGGCTTCCCCTTTCCCCCTCTCCCTCTCACCCGCTGACATGCCGGGCCCGCCTGTCAGCTCTCTCTTCTTCCAACCGCCCCCGCTTCCCTCTCTTCTCTCTCTCGGCGGCAACTGCCCAGCCGAAAGCCGCGCCTCCCCCCGCTCCCACGTTCTCCATCTTCACCGCGCCTCGGCCTCAGTTGGAGAGCACCCGAGCTGAGCCGTTCTGCTGTGCTCCTTTGCTAATCTTTCGCCCGCTCTCCCTCGCAGCGCTCGCTGCAATCGCTGCCGCGATCCACCGCACGCCGACGGACCGTTCCGAGCTGTCCTCGCCGTTTTCGTCGCTCCAGTGAGCTTCCCCACCCTCCCCGCATTCTCCTCGACCGAATCCATTGTATTTTCGTGCCTCCTAGCCCCCTGGCCGCGTGCTCCGGCGAGCTCCATGGCCGCCGGCCATGGAGCGGGCCGTGCGGGCTCTCCCCGGTCGCTTCGAGGCCGGGAGCGTGTTCGTCTCCGTCTCCTCTCTCTCCTGGTGTATTTAGTTCGCAAAACCGAGCTTCGTAGCGTGCTTTAGGGCTTCTCCGGCGAGCTTAGGCCGCCGGCCATGGCGGCGCCGCCGCGGAGACCCTGTTCCGGCCGCCGGCCTCGTCCTTCACCTTCCCCTTCTAATCCTGGCCGTCCGTTCGCGATCTAGTGGCCCAGGATGCTCCATACCCCTTCGGGGGCAAACTTTGTTAAAGAGTCCCCCAAAAATCTTGAATTTGCACCGCAGTCCTCGGCCAGGGAGAAATTCCAGAATTTTTATATTTATTTAAATCTGATTAAATCATGCTTTATTTACAGAATTGCCACTGCAATGTTTTGGCCATAAAATACTCGTTTTAGCTCCGATTTGACCCGTTCAAATTGCGTTAGATTCGTAATTGAATTCTCTACATGATAATATCACTATTACCGTAGTTTGCAACTTTTAATTTCAGGGTTAGGTTTAATTAATTAAATGGCTATAGGAAATCGCTGTAAATTCGTAACTTGGTCGTTTTAGCTCCGATTTTCGTGATTTCGTATCTATGTGCTCGTAGCGAAACGTAGGTTCTGTTTTTAAATATTTTATTTTGTTTTTAATCTATTGGTGTACTGTTCTAATTAAAGGATTGTTTGCTTGTATGAATGAACCTGGATGCGTGTTGTTGTGTGGTACCGATCGAGCGCAGACGGTGACGTGTCCGTGGGTGATCCGTTTTACTTCGAGGAGCAGCAGGACCAGCAGCAGCTTCCCTTCACCGAAGGCAATTATAACATGGGTTTCCCTTGTACACCTATTCACTTAATTAATTACGCATCTACATGTGTCTAATTTTGCTAACCCTAAGGACATCCTAGCTACCTGACTATATATTTATGACACCTATGGGTAGAATGCATGTGGGTAGCTTTGCTAGTGTTTTATTTAGTTGAGACTTTACTATCACTCTGACTTTAATGAATATGATGACAATTGTTGGAAAAAGGGCTATGGTGCAGTTGACTTCGGTCAGGTTGACCTAGACCCTCCGTAAGGACTTCTGTGTAAGCGACTATCCGGGATTTATAGTGCAACCGTGATGGTTAGATGGCTCTAACTTTAGCTCAGTAGTAGGATCTCATCTAGCTGGTTAGAGGTTACCCGAAAGGGCGCAAGAGGGGCTTGCCACTTTGGGTATAGAACTGCTTCTGTTCCTATGTGTATAGCCGTGATGGAAATGTGCCATAGGAAAGGGGGGGTCCTCTATATCTGCCTGCCGAGGAAACCTCGCGGCCCTAACTGGTTAGACGAGGCCTATGGAAGGCTTCATAGTGTTCCTTGCCCGCTCACCTTGGCAGTGTTAGTGGGTCTTGCAAACCCCGGGCATATGGGTAACACGACTTACGGGAAAAGTGCACGCCTCTGCGCAGAGTTTGATTAAACTGGTATACTAGCCGTGCTCTCGGACATAAGCGGCCTTGGACCCTTACGGATAGTTGGGTGTGGATGGTTATGGGGGAATGACTTATGAAAATCTGACGCATTGATCGTGATGATTAATGTGGTTTAACCGTGATGGTGATGGTGTTAGCCGTGAAGGTTAACAGTGTTATTATCATGAACTCATTTGGGCTAATCGGGAGCTTCAGCATAACTTAAGAATAAATAGGAATAAAACATTGACCAATTAAAATGCTAACTGCAGTAGCCACTGTCTGACCTCTTTGAGCCTCATAAAATCCTATGTTATGCTTGTGGAGTACGAGATGTACTCACGCTTGTCTCTTTATTTCTTTTTGGACAAAAATCCCGGATGGGTAACAGATGAAAGCTACTATGAAGAATTCCCTGAGGACTTCTAGGTTGGCGATGCACCAGTTGGTCGTCCCTGTGATTGGAGCTACCAAGCTTAGCTATTTATGTGTTTTATTTCCGCTTGTCGCAGACTTTGATATTCGTGGTTGTAATAAACGTTGTAATAAACTTGTGATAATACTCTTTTAAATATGTCGACTTGTGTGTGCGACTATTCCTGGGGCGCACATGAGGTTTATTGTACTCAAATTTATCCTTAAATTTTGGTGTGACAACATCGATCGCGTTGTGGACCTCTAGGACATTCCAGTAAGGTAGCTCCCAAAATATGGATTTCTTCTTCCACATGGGTGCGTGTCCCTTAGCGTCCTTGGGAATAGGTATGCTGCCTCGTCCCTTTCCAAATACCACTTTTATATCCTTGACCATTTCAAGTACATCATCCCCAGTTTGGTTGAGAGGCTTGGTCTGGTGGTCTGCCTTGCCTTTGAAATGCTTGCCTTTCTTTCGTACTGGGTGGTTCATAGGAAGAAACCAATGGTGGCCAAGGTACACGACCTTTCGACATTTTTTGAAATATACACTATCATGGTCTTCATAACAGTGTCTGCAAGCATTATATCCCTTATTTGTCTAGCCTGAAAGATTACTCAGAGTTGGCCAATCATTGATTGTTACAAACAACAATGCTCGCAGGTCAAAGTGCTCCTATTGTACTTGTCCCACACAAGAACCCCTGGTTTGCTCCATAAAAGTTGAAAGTCCTCAACTAATGGCCTCAGGTAGACATCGATGTCGTTGCCAGGTTGCTTCGGTCCTTGAATAAGCATCGACATCATAATAAACTTCCGCTTCTTGCATAGCCATGGAGGAAGGTTGTAGATACATAGAGTAATTGGCCAAGTGTTGTGACTACTACTCTGCTCCCCGAGAGGATTCATACCATCTATACTTAAGGCTAACCACAAGTTTCTAGCGTCATCTGCAGAATCTGAGAATTATCTGTCTATCGCTCTCCACTAGGATCCATCGGCAGGGTGTCTCAGCATATTGTCTATCTTATGGTCTTCTTTATGCCACCGCAACAACTTTGCATTGTCCTTGTTTCTGAACAGACATTTTAATCGTGGTATTATAGGAGCATACCACATAACCTTGGCAGAAATTTTCTTCCTATGATGTTCTTCACCCTCAACAGCGCCAGGACCATCTTGCCTGATCTTATACCATGATGCCTTACATACCGGATATGCATCCAAATTCTCGTATTCCTCCCCACGGTAGAGGATGTAGTCATTAGGACATGCGTGTATCTTCTGGATTTCTAATCCCAAAGGGCAAACAACCTGTTTTGCTTCATGTGTAGTGGTGGGCAATTCATTGCCTTTTAGAAGCATCTTTTTTATAATCTTCCATAACTACCCAAATGCCTTGTCGGATGTACCATTCTTTGCCTTCCATTGTAGCAATTCCAGTGTGATACCTAGCTTTTGTTGCCCTCTTCAGCGGTGGGATATAGCGATTTCCTGTGGTCCTCTAACATGCGCTCGAACTTGGCCTTCTTTTTCTCACTTTCACATTCTCTTTTTGCATCACGGATGGCATCACCAAAAGCACCATCGCCCCGATCATCTTCTGCCGCTACCTCTTCTTCATCATCTCCCCCCATTGCAACATCATCGAAGCCACCGTACTGAGCAATAATATCAGCATGGTCCAATTCTTCTTCTTCTTCTTCTTCTTCTTCTTCTTCACCTTCATCCATTATAATCTCACTTTTTCCATACTTGGTCCAACAAATATAGTTTGATACAAAACCAAACTTCAATAAGTGCAAATGAAGAGTCCTTGAGTTAGAATATTCTATCAAATTCTTGCACATGACACATGGAAACATATGAAACCGTCCCTCTTATTTGTCTCGGCCACACTTAAGAAATAGTGGGCACACCATTAATAAACTCTTTGGAGCGCCGATCGGCATTATACATCCAATTGCGCGTTACCATCTGCATTAAATATAACATATATATTATGAAAACCATGCACATATAGTTTCTCATCTTATTGCACAACATGTCTAACACACATAGTTGATTAATTCAAGCACTAAGAATAATATAATTATCCCAACTAAGATGCAATCGCAACTAGCACTACAAAAACTAAAACTAAAATGCACTTAAGCAACATAATTAGTTCGCGTCCGATCCCAACTATAATAGACAGATCATTCGCTTGATCAACATCGATGGACTCCTTTCACCGGCTCACTGCCTCATCACCTTCAGCCTCAACCGCCTGTGCAAAAGATTTCTTGATGTGAAGTACCAACCTATACATCCGCCGGTACCGTCCCATTGAAATTAGAAGAGAGAATCAAAAGTTTAAAATATTATTAAAAAATAGGCACATATATAAGCAAATGTCTGGAAATAACTCACATTATGATCCGGACACTTGTAGAATATACGACCCTTGTTTACTCACTCTTTCGACACTTTATACTCCATCACAATCTTCTGCCCACACTTGCCGCAAGTAATGAGAGGGAGTTCTAGCCGGTATCGCTTTTGAATCCGTTGAGAGACCGAGGACCGGTCACCATTGCCATCTACTATCCATCCTCAATTTTTAAACAATTACAAATTCCACCTTTTCCAGTAAACATGTATGATTAAAGAAGAACATAATAATATCCTTTATTTGTCTAGCAACTTCAACAAATTTTCTAAATTATACAATGGATATTATGTAGTAATAAAAACCTATCAAGTGATATTAACAAACCAATTAATTTGAACTATCCAACTATCTAAGATCATTATTGTAAACTATATACATTAACTAACTTCCAATCCTCATGTTCGAATATAAAGAAAAAAGATTTAAAAGATACTATAATTCATTCTTGCAAACTACATTAATACTAGGTCAACCATGAAATATGATATATATATGGACACTACTTCAAGCGAAGGATTCAAAATAACAAAGTGGATTTGAGCTAAAAATGATGGAAAAATCACAAGCCAAAAACAATGTGAAAAAGATAAGGAAGGATGAAGATAGTCACCTCCAAGCATGAAGAGACGATGATAGAGTCGAAGAAGATCAACGATGGGCGCCAGAGATGAAGAACAAGGAAGAACGAGCAAAAAGAACAAATGCAAGATCAATAATGGCAATGGATATTTTTGAGTATTCCCTCCTAGTGTAGGAGTACAACATTTTTTAAGTGGATGTGGAATGTATGTGGGTGGATAAAGGAATGCGTACTCCTAAGATAGGAGCATCATAGGTGCGTGTCTCTAGGATAGAAATAACATATAGTGTAGTGCGTATATGTGGGTGGTACTGCCAGGAACAGAAGTAGCACATAGTGAATGTGGTGGGTGTAAGTGGTTGTGTACTTCTGAGGACAAAAGTAGCTAAGATCAATCGATGAAGAGCACATAATATTGACTTTAACTGCATGACTAGTTCCTTAGGGTCTACAAAGCTTAACTACCCTCAATGCTTATAGGTTGAAATATAAGTGGAGGTTTTCCTAATCTAGCAAGCATGAGTATTTGGCTATGGTAGGAAATTAAACCCTCATCATAAAGGAACTCATCATGTAGCAATTTAAAATTTTTAAAATAAAATTCTCTAGAACTCTAGTATCTCTAGAGCAAGATTGATAGCAGCTCAAGACCTTTCCATATCATATCCCTCAACTACTTAGACTTAGATTAAGCATTTGCTACCCACAAGTTTTAGGCTCAGAGCAAAATCATAACTCTAAACAGTTGTGTCTAAAACTCAGGAGAGTTAAAGGTTGAAAACTAGATACTTGTAAGGAATTACGGTAGAGCAACTATTCATCAGTTTATTCTAGAGGTTCATTTTAACAGATTCATTTAGATCTCTCCATAGCTAGCAAAATTAATTATGAAAGATAAAGTATTTATTGGGTTTCTAAGATTATTCATCTTTTTATCTTGTCACAACACACTAGAAATAGACAAATGAGTAAGTAAGAGATACTTAGCTTGGTATACGGGGGTTGCTCTCCCCCAAGCTGGATGTTGACATAGTCTGCTGAGGTTGTTGACAGGCAGTGAAGGCGTGCTGGTCCTCCCGGAGTGTCGTAGGTGCTTGCTGTCAGAAACAACACTTGCTTGATGTGGACAGTACTCTGATAGGGGACAGGACGTCCTTCTGGCTGTTAATTCTTCTTGATCCTTTAAGCCTGTGAAGCTCAAATAGACAACAAAGCTTATAGAACTGATTAAGCGTTAGTAATAAACCTTTAGCCTTGGGGGTCGAGAAATTTCTTATACCCATTTATCTTTTAGTAGGATGAAAGTATTTTTATGCTTTTATGTTATGCATACAGGGAAATTAATATGCTAATACTTATTTTTGTGCCTCCACTATAGATAAGTATGTGAGCGGTTGCGTTACATATTAAATACATGGGGCTTAGCAATTTTCTAGATGCAACGCAAAACATATTTATTTTCTTTTCTAATGCAAAAATAAAGATGCAACTACTAATGCAATTAAGAGAAGTAAATATGCATAAACGAAAATGCAGATAAATACCAAGTTACCTCTTGGCGCGGCGTTTAGTGATTTTAAGTCCTCCGAACAGGACCTTCTTGTTTGCTTAATGTTCGAGGGGCACATCGAACGGCGCCACAGGTGCTGTGTCCCGTGCAGGATTTATTTCTGAATTTCCCTTGGGCTTTCATACCTGCCTTGTAGGTGATGGCGACTTGGAGGAGATAGTGTCTGGAATCACTATTTCTTCTTCTGCTGTTTCTTCTTCCTTGACAATGTTCTCTTTGTCAGGATATCGATCTTCGTATCTTGAAACCTCTCCTTCATAGTCAACCCATCCATCTACAACATTCTTCTTCTTCTAGTGGCAGGTGAGTCGCCTTCTTCTTGACCTGTTCTTGTTGGGATCCTTCTCAATTATATAATTGCTATTAAAGTGCAGGCGTACCTTCTCTGACGGGAATTGGAAATGAACCTCCCCTGTTCCAATGTATATGATGGCTTTGGTAGTGTTGAGGAATGGTCTTCCTAAGATGATGGGTGGATCTTATTCTTCTCCCATGTCGACGACCAAGAAGTTAGTGGTGACGTAGTGGTCTTCAATCTGGACAGGGACATTTTTGGCTATCCCATCCACGAAGCGAAAAGACTGGTCCACCAACTGTAGCTGCACATAGGTAGGGTCCAAAGGCATAGTACCATATAGGAACTCATATGTTATCTTGGCCATAATGTTGACGCCTAATCTGGTGTCATAGACATTGTTGTAGAAGTAGCATATGTTGATGGAGCATAGAATGGTCGGGACACCTAGATCCTCCTTCTTAATCAGATGTGGGGACTTGAGCAAGTGGTCATACTCCATGTGGATTGCAGTGATCATCTATACTGTCTCAGTATTCTCGGCCTTTTGTTTGCCCTTGTTCTTGGTCTTGGCCTTGTTCTGGTGTTGCTCTTGCTTCTACCGCTGACTGTCTCCTTCTGGGCCAGGATTGACAATGTCTTGTTCTTGAAGGGAAAGGCTTCCCTGCTGCCCTTGATGTTAAAAGTGATCTTGGCATTGCTGGTGTAGATGATAGCTCCCACAGTGTTCAAGAGTGGTCATCCTAGAATGATAGGTGACCTCTCAGCGGTACCAGTGTTCACTACTGTAAAGTGTGCAGGAACGTATGAGTTGCCTACTTGTACGCATATCTCTTCCATGATTCCCACGGGGTAGCAGAGTGACGACTGATTTGCAAGCTACAAACACATGGTTGTGCGTGATAAAGGATAATTGAAGAGTTTATCGTAGATCACCTTAGGCATGATGTTGATGCTTGCACGGAAGTTGCAGATTGCCTCGTCAAAATTTGCACTTCCAATGGAGATCGGAACAACCGGTCTCCCTGGATCACATTTCTTGGTTGGTAGAGACGAGTCTAACCATGTTCCTCTCGGAGGGTCACTCCAGTAGCTTCCTACATTAAAGATGTCTAAAAGATTTGTGGTTTCTAATTCTCCTGGCTGTCCAGGAATCTTACCTTGATCATTGGCGGTAGCAAAAGAAGCAAGCTGTTGTAACTGAAATTCTAACATCTTATTAAAGCTAAGTTGATTCTTGATAGCATTTAAAAAACCTTACATTCTAATATTAATTGATTCCAAAGTTTTATCATTAGATGCTAGCTTTTTAGTTAGGCTATCCATTAGCTTACCCTGATTAAGCACTAAATCTCTTGAAGGTGGTTGATTATTGTTATTTTAAGAATTATTACTTTTGTAATTATCTATGTAGTTACCTGAGTAGTTAGGCCTCTGTTGCTGGTTCTAGCCTTGATTTTGCTGAGGACGGTAGTAGTAGTTGTTGTTGTTGATGTAGTTCACGTCCTCCCTCAGCTCTGGGCCGTTGGTACCTGTATGCCCAGTTTCTCCACACTCTTCACAAGTCATTCTAGAATCATGGATGTGCACGACTTCTTTCTTCTGAACAGTTCTTTTGTCAAGTCTTTTCATCAGCAGGTCCATCTTGGCAGCTAGCATGTCTACCTCCTTGAGCTGGTGCATTCCTCCTCCTCTCTTGCGGGTCTGCGTTCTTTCTTCACTCCAACCTTGATTGGAGGCCATCTTTTCCACAAGAGTAGTGGCTTGAGAAATAGTAAGTGATAAGAATTCTCCTCCAGTAGCAGCATCCATGGTTTCACGAGTGCTGTTGTTGAGCCCATGATAGAATGTTTGCATGAGCAGCCAATTCTCCATCCCATGTTGAGGTCACTCGAGTATGTAATCTTGAAAGCGCTCCAAAGCTTCTAGGACTGTCTCATCATGTTGTTGCTAAAAGCTCAATATCTTCCCACGCAGAGCATTGGTCTTGCCTGTGGGAAAGAACTTTGCCAGGAAATTAGTGGAACATATTGCCCACGTAATATTCTTCTCCTTATTGGCGTAGAACCACTGCTTCGCTTTCCCTGAGAGTGAGAATGGGAAAAGGCAAAGTAATATAGCATATCTGGGGACGTCCTTGATAGTGAAAGTGCTGCAGATATCTAGGAAGTGTTGGAGATGAGCACTAGCATCTTCATGGGCCTTCTTGCAGAACTGGCTTGCTTGCACCATGTTAATTGATCAGCGTCGGCTTGAGCTCAAATGACCCATTAATGTCCACATCTGGTCCAGTATGAATGTTGGCTGTAGTGAGAGCTGAGAACTCACGAAGCGACTTGTCATCCATGGCGTTAATCTCTGGTGTCAAACTTTGAGTAGGTTGATCTTCTAACTCAAGAGGAATGGCAAGCTGAGATGTTGATGATGTTTATTGGTTCCTTCTCAACCTAGCCTTTGTCTTCCTGATTAGTGTCTCTGGATTATCAATGAAGTTATCTGGGAGATCAAACCTGTTCATACATTACCCTACATATGATAAAAATAGACAAAAAGACAAGGGTAAAGCTACATGAGTGAGAAGGGTGGCTGGTGCTCAATCCATGACTTGATGCAGTGATGCTCATTATCCTTTATTGCTTTCACCTTCCGCGGCAACGGCGCCAAAAATGCTTGTTGACACTTCTTAACGCAACTACTAAAAATAGACTTTAATCCTTTCCCTAGCAACGGTGTCAAAATTACTTAACATCACTTAAGCTAGGTTGTCATCCCTAACATGATGTAGAAGTGTTGGTATTAAATCTATATGCTTTTCTAGGAATAAATAAATAAATAAATAAAGGATCTGCTAGCGCATAGATAATATGGATGTAGCATTTTAACCAGGAGTATTCCAGGTATCGTTATTTATATTTTTACCAATGGGAAGGGACTTGCATTGGATAATGAGCAATGAGCACTACATGTATTCATGGAGACCTTAACCATGTCTTTATCTATCTCTCATGCAGGGTAAGTGTCACATAAGATAAATATATGAATATGAATAATAAGTGACAGAGGATAAATAAGAGTTCATAGCCATAAGATAAACATGATAATTATCTCAATTAGATTACTCTAAGTCTATAGCACTAGCATGGTATTAGGACAATCTACAAGAATAAATCCTAAGTATCCTAACTATACTGTCAAAGCATACTATGATTAGTGCAAGTACACCTAGCATCATCACTAGAAAAGGTTATATCTATGCATGGCGATATTAGCAAGAAAGATCATGAACATAGCAAGAACTTCCCTGTAATAATGGTGCTCTACAATCCTTATAATCGGAACAAGGAATACAAAGGACTCAATAGGACTGTCACTCCCACGATCTACCTCAAGCTCCGGACTATAAGGGGTAATCACAGATAAATACGGTCTAGGCACCTCACCTACACAATATCTATCACTTACCCATCGACCTAATGAGTAAGCGCTATATGATCCTATGCATAAACATAATTCTAATCTAACTACACTAAGCATATAATCAGAGTAGACTAAGAACAATATAATTAAGAACATAAGAAAATAGAATAAAGACAATTCCAATATTTTCAAATAGATCAAAGTTATATTCATAGTAGCAAGAACTAATATAAATTTATCAAAGAGAATAAGAGTTTACTAAGAACTGAAGATTGATCCGGACTCCAAGATTAACTTGACTCCTTATAGATCTATTCCTATGTAGCTATGCTAAAGAACTATAAAGATCTAATTGAGATGGTGGCTAGGAATCCTATAGAGACATATCGATTTGAGGGACCCTCTATCTAATTCAGAGAATAATGAACTCTTCTATTTTTTTCATCCTCTCTTTCTATAGAGGGGTAGGGTCTTTATTTATAGCCCCCTAGGAAGCGCCACAGCCCTTGGATCAAACTGACTTAAACGTGCACTTAAGATTAATCCTCAAAGTCGGTGGAGGCAGGATCCGCGAGGTGGAAGCTGATTGGCTTCTGCCCCCGGGCGGCCACCCCTGACAGGGTGGGGCGCCCGCCCCTGCCCTATGGCAGGTGGGCCCCACCTTTCAGGTGGTGTCTTCTCGAGCCTTCTAGAGTGTTCTTAAGTTGTGTTTCACGTGTTCTCTCTATGTAAATCTGACATGTGGACCTCCTTTGGTTCTTATTCCGATAACCCCCTACAGAAATAGACAATCACCAAAACTTGTGGAATTCTGTTAGTGATAACAGCTATAGCTAGATAGTATTCTCATTTTAATCCTTTCTCATGCTATGTTGATAGTTAAAAAGAGTACTTATCTACCGTCAACAAGCCCTCAGATCAAACTGACCTTGATGGATTGCCAAGATTACTCCTCAAAGGCGGTGGAGGCAAGATTCGTGAGGTTAGTTATGACTGGCTGAGCTAATAGGACAAGCGCCCCTGCCCTATGGGTGGCCGCCCAGCACCCACACCTGATTTGCTTCCCATTTGATTTGGAGCCCCCTCGAACCTTCTAGACTTCTCCTGACTTGTAGTTTGTGGTATTCTCTCTATGTAAACCTGATATGCTGATGATCTTTGGTTGTTTTCAGCTGACACCCTACAGAAATTAGCATTCACCAAAACTCATGGAATTCTATCGGTGATGACCCTATATCTACTAGATGTTTGCATATATTTCCATTATCATGTTTAGTTGACGGTTAAATTAGGAGTTATCCACCATCAACAACCGCCATTGTCGAAAGCTGGTCCCCAAGCTTCACGACATGGACAGAAAGCCATAAGTATTGACCTCTCCCTCCCTCTTCCTCTCTACTATGAGCGCAAGCTTGTCATAGTTTTCCATCATCGTCAAGCCACTCAGTCATCTATAACACCATCTCCAGCCAACCATCACCACCATGAACCCTCGCATTGAGTCTACGAGCCTGAGTGCTACCTCCCAATGTCCTTACCCTAGCTGGCCGTGCCCTGCAGCCCCACCCCTGTGTTTTGTCCACCGCCATGCATGGTGTACCACCATAAATAGCACTACATTGGCAAGCCAACCCCCGCACCCAACCCTATCGCTTGGTCAAGGATGGACGACCCAGATCTACTGTGGACCGTGGTCAACATGTAGTCAACACGACTGACTTAGCAGCCGATGTGGCCGACACTTGTGTGCCATGCAAGTGCTACATCAATGCAAATCATGTCAACCGGTTAGTCTCTGGTCAGTCCTAGTAGTTTTGTGTAAAAGCCCCCGCCCTATCTAGAATTCAAGCCACAACCCACCTTAGTTCAAAAGAGGCCCCACTTTTTATAGCTTCAAGCCATATGGCTTAGCTTGATGTAGTATCAGGACTTCTACTAGTAGGGTATAACTTTCTGGGTAGGTGTAAGGAAGTAACTTGGGTATTCATATTAAGAGGCCAATTAGTACATGGTTCCATTGCTATGGGCACAACTGTTGCATGTGCCGACCAAAACTTACGAGTTGCACTCTATTAGCTAGAACCTGTGAACAGACTCATAGTGAAACCCTGCCTAATCACCTTGGTATTTTTTTAGGGAGTCATGACCCTAGGAAAATAGGAATCATGACTTGAAGTGAAAGTGTACATCCTCTATAGTGTTTGATCAAACTGACATATCAGTTGTGCTCATGGACACAAGCGGCTCGAATCATCATACGATGAGAAATTGGACTCACATGAAACTTAGAGAAGGATACTTGGTTGAGGTAGCTACCTTGCATTTTGGCAAGATTGCTATCTTATGTTCTTGTTTGGGATTGCAATCCCATAATACTTTTGGGGTTGGTACCCTGAGTCACTATCTGTGGTTGCTATACCTTGGTAATAATAATAATGATGATGTCTAACAATATTGTTAACTTTACTTCATCTAATTAAGGGTTTGGATTCTTCACTCATAGTTAGTAATAGGTTGTTTTGATGAAAGAGTTGTAATAAAAGTTTATTAACATAAAAGCTCACCTGTAGTTAAACAGTATCAGCTTTTCCTTTGTTAAATCCTTGCATGTCATATACTTTTTGCCTATACTCATTGAGTTTGACATGAACTCACCCTTACTTTCCCCCATACTCTAGTGTATAGTACAAAGTTGCTCACAAGAAAGACAAAGATGCTATGGAATTTCCAAAAGTTTAACCAAAGTTCTTTGCATACGGAGCCCACAGTCAGCCATCCTTGAGAAGAATGGAGTCTAAGAAGTTAGCAACTATTTCTGCATACTTTGATAGTTTTAAGTGTTAGTATAATTATGTTTCTATTTTATATGACATTGTTTTTGATATTCCTATTCTGTTGTTTTATGTGTGGACTTCCTAGATAAAAATATGATAACTCTAGTCTTCTTTTGAAAATTAGGGTGCGATACATAGAGTCCAGGTGCATCTTCAAGATGAGTGTTGAATGTCCCAACTTTCAACACCACCCCCACTTGTTATGCTAGGAATGTATACCTCATCTTCCCTAATACATGCTCCTAAGATCACGCATCTTAACTGCATTGAGTCTAGGTGCATCTTCAAGTGTGGCCAATTTAAGCTAGGTCTAGGTGCACTGAGTCTCTTGCCCTGCCCCTTCTCCTCCCCTTCCCCCAAATCCCTTAGCATTAGACTAAGTAAGAGAGTGGCAACTCCTTTCGTCCACTATGGTCCATGGCATACTTTGGCGCCTCCAGCATTACTAGGAGAAGGCTTTCAAGATCAGGTTTTGCAGTGGCCATCTAGCAGGTGGTCGTTTGTCTTAGCTGTTATAGGAAGTTCCACGAAGAGATGGGGAAGAACAATACAATCTTTGCTGGCCCTGGTCGCTGGTGACACGACGGTTAGGATCATTGATGGGAGAGACTTCTAGGTTATAATATGTATGGGAAATCCTAGAGGGTGGAGGATGCCTTGCTGTTGTTGAGAAACCTTTTCAGTTAATCAAAAAAGAGTTAATCAAAAAACAAAGTATTTTGTTGATTTTGAACACTATTACCTCACTGTGATGCTGGTGGGGTGTTGCTTTGTAAGTGCAAGCCGCCACATGGTAAAGCATTGCAATCACGTCCATTGTTATTGTACAGATCAGTACCTTTATTATGCAATATCAGCTGACAAACTTTGCCATGTTAGCATCCATTGTTATTGCAAAAAGTATGTTGTGTGTTCAGTAAGCTACTAAGGCTCAGTTAGCTTACATTATGTCACCATCGGATATAAGCGTCATAGAAAAATTGTATCACCACCGCCGGTAGCCTTCACCATCAATATCATCAAAATTTGCAAGCTAACACCAGACTCCCTTGTGTTTTTAGAATCTTTGGCACATTTTTAGTTACATAGCTTACAATTAACGCCACCCAACCAGTTGGCACCCTATATGTCTCCTCCTCAAGTGTTGTTATTCCTCACCTACTCAATGACGTGCAAGCCACCACTCACCTCTAACAAGCTAGTGCTATGCACATGTATGCCCCATTGCTACGCCAGCATAGATCCACTGGTGACTAGGCTGGTACCCATCATTGCCATGGCCACTCGAGCTCACTAGCGCAAGATCCAAAGGCAAGGGTACTACTTTCTTGCCCTTTGCTTATCCATGTTTCCTGGCTTTTTATTTCCCTCTTATCTCATCTAAGTATGAATCAAGCTTCCATCTGATCATTAAGGAGCCCACTAGCACATCCCCACTAACGCTCCTACTCTAGACGATGAGGCAATAGCTCTACAACTTCCATCATCGGCCGCGCTGTACCAGATCATAGTGAAGGAGGAGGAGGCCACCAACAAGAGGAATGAAGTGGACATCGTCACAGATAATGTGTTAGTTCTTATCCTCCACTGCCTCACCACCCGCACCTTGTGTAGCTGCAAGTGTGTGTGTCACTCCTGGTACTGGCTCATCTCTAAATTTGAGCACCATAAGGGGCTGCCCCAGTTTATCGCTAGATTCATGTATGGCAACCAGAAAGGCAAACGACAATTCACCAGCTTCACCAGTAAACACCCCTCCTTTTCGTTCTTGCCCTTCACCATTCATGATTTAGTCATCTGACATTAGTGCAAAGTCCTCTTCCTCTGCTGGTGCATTGGGCTTCACTATTTTGCCTACAATCTCGTGACTAGTAAATCAATGGTATTGTCGCATAGGAACCTTTGTTATGGTTCAACTTGCTTGGAGTTCAATCCTACAATCTCCTTGCACTTCCATGTGGTAGAACAGTGGGTAAGGTCGCCTTGGAGGTTAGTTGTCAACATATACTCATCCAAAACTAGAGCATGGATGTGTAAAGAATTTGAATGGGGAGAGGATATTCTAGTATGCAAATTTCCAGGAACTGTGTTTCTTAATAGTTTTATGCACATGCTTGAGGTGTTCTAGATAGTTGTTGTTGATATGGAGGGAAAGACATGGAGGAAAATTCTTATGCCACCAAGTCCTGCATTGTCCATCCATGGAGATCAGGGTCTGTTGTATCTATAATGTTGACATTTTCAATATGTCTGACCTTTTAATCTGGATCCTTGAAGACTGTGGTACTAGTAAAGAGACACTGAATCATATGTGTAATACCCGATTTTAAGGACAAAACCAGATATGCACCATATGTGAGTTTTAGAAGTCAAATCCCACATATAGCTACAAATAAAGGGTAATATCAAAGGACAATGCATAAATATATAATGTACTTAGTATAAAAGAGATAATTCAGTATCAAACAGCGGATAGACAATCTCCAAACTTCAGGTATTAACTTCACTCTACAGGATCCAACTGACTGGTTGATCACAAGCCCAAAACTTCTCCTGAGGTGTGGGGGAAATTGCAAGAGTGAGCACATATCGTACCAAACAAGTATAACCAGGGGTTCATGAGGCTCAATAAGCTGACACTGGTTTGACTGCATTTAGCTTTTATATGTAGATAGCATATTTATATTTAGATAGCAATTATCAAGGTAGCATAATTAATTCCCATAACCACATGATCAATGTATACAAGAATTAAGAATAACACATATAAACAACATAATAAACCATCATTTATCATTAATCATATTCATCAGTGTCCATCTATTCCGTTAGTTTTCCGGGCCGCCCGTATCCGTGGGCACGGCTAGTATACCAGATTTAACACTCTGTAGAGGTTGTACATCTTTACCCATGAGTCATGATTTACCATTTCGCCCGAGGTAGCTAATCCCTTAACCCCCTTCCAAGGGAGGTCGGCAGGGATCACTATGAAGCCTTTCAAAAGTTCGTCTAACATGTTAGGGCCGCAAGGTTTCCTTTGCGCGCAGATACAGAGCCCCCCTTCCGATGGCACAATGACTCGCAGCCTATACACATACAGACAGAGGCCACACTATACCCAAAAGGGTTCAGCCCCTCCGCCCTTTCGGGCAACCTCTAACAAGCTAGAAAAGTTCTTCATACTGAGCTAAAGCCAGAGCCATATAGCCCTCATGGTTGTACGAGTTGTCCCAGCTTTTGCCAAGGGATAAGTCCTTATGGAGGGTCAAGATCAATCCAGCAAAAGCCAGAGTTCTTTCCACCCTTTATATTCAAGTTGGTAGAAAGCTTATTTTATTGTTTACTGTTTATCCAAACATTCATGTTACAAGATCATGTATTATATTCAAGCACTAGCAAGAACTACCCAAATGCATATCCAAATAGGTAACAAGGAATTCAGGATAACAATCATCTATGATTTTGCTAAGGTCATCAAGGTGGACACATGCATATGATATATATTGTATTAATTGTGTATAGGTAACAAGGATAGTCCCAAGTTATACTTGCCTTGATCAAAGCTCTCCTGAGCCTGCTGCTGGTCGTCAAAAGCTTGACCTTGATCACCAACGTATCGCTCACCGTCTATACTCGATCATCAATCAACAACACGGAATCCAATGTAGACAATCATACACGAAGCAAACAAGCTATAATTAGAACAATACACCAAACAGTGGTAAAACAAATATAAAAGTTTATCAAAATATTCTACGCAGCGCTACGATCACATAAACGTAAAGTTCACGAAAATCGGAATTAAAACGTAGAAGATATGAATTTTCTAAGATTTTATATAGAAAAGTAATTAATTAAATAGGTTCACGAGATTAAAAAGTTTCAAACTGGTAGAACAGTGTGACTATCTTGTAGATCTCGTGAAAACGAACCCAACGCAATTTGAATGGGTCAAAATGGAATTGAAATAAATGTTTTATAGCCAAAACAAGTTCAATGGCATTTTAGTAAATACTGAAAACGTATTTTGGAAACAAGCCGGTAGACTTTACGTCTTCCAACTCAGAAAGCGTATTTCATCCTGTATGTTTTGGACCGCGGGTTTCATCTATAAAAACGTCAGGGGCTCTTTAATAAAATCTACCCTGAAGGGGTATGTTCTAATCTAGAGCGTTGGTTTTAGATCGAACGGCTCTGGATCAATCCCAGAAGGGAAGAGGGGATGCCGGCTGGCTACAGAGCCTCCGGCGGTGGCGCCATGGCCGGAGGGCCTTGCTCCTCACCGGAGTTGGTCGGGAAAGTGTTCTGGTGCACCGTTTAACAAATCAAGAGCATGGGGAGCAAGAGGAGGAAACGGCGAACTCACCCCGAGGCAAAATCGAATGCAAGGACAACTCGGAGATGTCCTACATCGTGATTTGGCGGATCCTGGGTCCCTGCGAGGTTCGGCGGTGAAGTGAGAGCAGTAGAGACCGAGAGAGAGTACAGAGAGGATCTCGGCAGCTTGTTTACCTCGACACGAAACTCGGCACGTGGTTGCGAGCGAGAATTGAGCACCCCGGAGCGAAAACCATGGCGGCGACTTCTCGGTTTAACGGCGAGATCCGAACTGCGGTGGCTAAAGCGGCACAGGCCTCTTGCAGATGGGGAAAAGGGTTACGAGAGAAAGCTCGGGGCTTTAAAGGGATTCGGTGGCGCGTGGGGAAAGAAATCCTGAAGAAATCGGCGTGATTGACGCTGGGGCTCGCGTCCGGCTCTCTTACGATCGGAGGAAGAAGAAAGGAAGGCGACTGACCCGTGGGCCCGATACGTCAGCGTCTCCCGGCGTGGGGTCTGCGCGTCAGCGAAAGAGAGGAAAAGGAGAGGGGAGGGAAGCAGGCCGCGTGCGTGGGCTAGCCAGGCCTCGCGCGAGGGGAGCTGGGGTTGGTGTGGGCCGAGCGCTGGGGAGGCTGGGAGGGAGTTTGGCTGGGCCAAGCTGGGAGTTTGTTTTCTCTTTCTCTTTTTCTTTTATTTCTTTTCTTTTATTCCAAATCCATTTTAAAAAATCACTTTGAAATACTTTTAAACTTTAGTCAAACCACTCAAGTCAACAAAAATTAATGCAAAAGCATGAATGCACAACAAGTGGCTAAGTCCTATGATAAATTTTATTTTAATAAAAAATATTATTTTCCTATGTTTCATGAGCACAAAAAGTCATAAATAAATCGTTTTCACCTATTTTTAAAATGAGCAAAATTTTGGGTGTTACAAATCTACCCTCCTTAAAATGAAAACACAGGATAAAGATCTTGATAACTCTTTTAACTTTATAACTTGCATACCAAAGATAAACTCAAATTTTTTTTCCATAGAGTGTCTATTATTCATAATTGATCAAAGTCCATCTTGACTATCAACTTTTTGACTTATACAACTCAAAAGACATGATGACTTAGCATGGATTTGCCTCCTCAGGTAGGAGTTGACCACCGTAATACTCAATTCTTTTCCCTGATGGTGCGGTTAAGAAAATTTTCCACTAGGTAGCATAGATCACTCCTTTGTGTGCACATAACCATCCATTGCCAAAAACCAAAGGAATGTCGAGTGACTCTAGCATAATGAGGTTTACTATGAAGTTCTCCTTGCTTATGACCAAATTGATATTCAAGCAAACCTGATCTACCTATATTTCTCCCATTGGGGTTCGAACTAACAAGGCTTCCTGGTTGGACACTACACTCTCTGTCATCAAGTGACCAGTGTCAGTAACTCAGCAAAGATAGTTGATCGTAACCATAGGATATCTCCGAAGACAATTATCACTTCAAGATAGTTTTAAAATGCATCATCCCATGATATCAAAGTACTACCCCCCTTAAGACCAGGTTGATTGGGGGACACTAGGGACTAGTTCTCCTATCCTTTTTGTACACTACACATCATAGTCCTTTATATTCGTTGTACCGAGTCTCTTGATTCAAGGTTAGTTTCATCACTAAGTTCCCATTATCGGTACCTTTATCATGGTTAAGTTGCTTCACTCTCACTTTGTACATATAGCTTTATAGGCTTTGGTGTCATCTGATCCTCATAACATAACTCTCAATCCATGAGTATCAGCAATGACATATATTCCCTTTAATATTCCCTGAATGGGATGATATCTTGAATCAATACCAATTTACCAAGCGCTTGTGATCCTCACATATGATCCAACACTAGCCAATCCGTCTCATTGTAAGTACTTTAATTGGGCTACCCCCTTAAAAGGGTCAACTAGGGGACACAAGAAAGTTAGCTTGCATATTTTCCAGACAAGTTAACTAACATTGAGAACCTCTGACATTCCAAAAAACTTATGTGCAATAGAGCAAACAGGTATCCTGAAATTTTCTCGTGATATGAAAAACACCAGTGTAGTAATATGGACATAACTCTTATTCTGTGAATCCAATAGAGTTGTGGCTTGTACCGTTAGAAAACTTATGAAATTACCAGCATCTTTCCTGTAGAAGACCTACTTAGGTTCTGTCTTTAAGCTCAGGTAAAACAACCAAACTTAATATCCATCCTGAAAATGTTTCAGCAAAAGTGCAGCAGCTTCCAGAAGTTATATCCTGAGCTACTTAACTCATCTGGAGATGATACTTACATATTTGAAAAGCTTAGAAAATCCTCTACAACCTTTGTATACAACTTTTTTCCAGATTCTGTCTTTAACTTGGCCGAAAATAGGAAATGCCAGATCTGTCCAGATTTTGAACCAGAACAGAAACATCCAAGTGTAAATGTCATATCTCAGGTTCTACTTATCCAATTGAGTTCCAGTTTATACTGTTGGAAAGCTTAGAAAATTGTTTTCAATTTTTCTATAGAACACTTTTCAAAATTCTATAGCTATATTTATCTCAAACAGTAATCAACCAAAACTAATCTAGATTCTTGGCAGCACACAGTGCCGGCCCTGGAGAGGTGCCGGAGGTGCGACCGCTGAGGGCCCATGGAAGGAGGGGGCCCAGACCCATGTATACACATACCCCATCCCTTAGTATATACTGTGTATGCGAGCGCCGCAAGCCGTCATACGAAGAGACGGAGCGAGTCACGCACGGAAGCCACAGACTCATGCAGATCGCAGACACACACACATGGAGCCGCCGCCGGCCGTGCACTCAGAATCACCACTCACGGAGGCACGCAACGGCCAGACATTGCGCACGGCGAAGGCAGCGTCTTGGCAATCAGGGCCCAGTGCCGATTACTGCAACAGTGCAACCGATTGCACTGTTCATCAACAATCAACAGGTCATCATCCGATGAGGCATAGCCCCTAGGTAATTTATTCCTTGCATCGTTTTTTTAATCTAAATTAATTATTTCAGACTTCTATTACTCTAGGTACTTATAGTCATATTTTTCTTTTTAGGTGCTAGAATCTTATGATGTTGCCTAAGAAACATTTGTGGGGGCTCAGAAAAGAAAACGGAAAAAACTAGCAGACCAATTTGAGATCAACTATGTCACAAGAAAGGTTAAATGGATTGGCTATGTGCACCATTAAGAGGGATATCTTGGACACCATTGATCTTAATACCGTCCTTGATGATTTTGCATTAAGAAATGCCTGAAGAAGTATCTTTTTGTGAGAAGCAATGGATATTATAGAGTTCTATTCTTCCTTAAGGTAATCATATTAGTTTTAGTCTATTTTTGTTCCTTGATATCATGAAACATTAAATGAAAAATATATTATTGGATTTGTTTTTACTTTGCAAGAAAAATTAGCACTTATATATATTATAAGATTTATATATAGTCTAGAGGGACCGTCACGACGAACTCGCTAGAGGGCCCTCAAAATCCTAGGACCGGCACTGGCAGCACAGTTGTATCATCTTGTGATTTTTGTAACTTCTAAACCATAATAGCTATGAGGGTGATTCTTGCGGTCAGAGAAAGATCTTGAAGTCCACTTTCATCCAAAAGTTTCTCATGATTTTTGTTCATCCGAGAACAGAGATATAATCTGATAAAGAGAGGATACTCCGGAAAGGCAGGATAAGATAACAAGAGAAAAACCAAAACCCAACTATTTATTTCACTAATCCTTATACCTTAGACCTATAACTAAATGAAATTATGGAGGAAACCCACAAGATCATTACACTCATTACAAAGATCCAAATCAAGCATAAGCATAATGACAAACCAACTAAGCATTAAAGGTTCACACTTCACTCAACTTGCGATACTTTCGTTTTCTTCATAGGGAGGGTAAAGATCCTAAAACTTATATTTCAAAGACGCAAGAAGATGGTAACAAAAGGTTTTAATAGCATACCAAATCGAGGAGTAAAGGTAAGAACGAGTACTTTTAAAATAAGCAACAAGGTAGAGACAAATAGCAAAGATAGAGATATAGTATGGATGATAATACCAAGATTTATAGATATGCACCATATGTGAGTTTTAGAAGTCAAATCCCACATATAGCTACAAATAAAGGGTAATATCAAAGGACAATGCATAAATATATAACGTACTTAGTATAAAAGAGATAACCTTAAGTATCAAACAGCGGATAGACAATCTCCAAACATTAGGTATTAACTTCACTCTACAGGATCCAACTGACTGGTGGATCACAAGCCCAAAACTTCTCCTGAGGTGTGGGGGAAATTGCAAGAGTGAGCACATATTGTACTCAACAAGTATAACCAGGGGTTCATGAGGCTCAATAAGCTGACACTGGTTTGACTGCATTTAGCTTTTATATGTAGATAGCATATTTATATTTAGATAGCAATTATCAAGGTAGCATAATTAATTCCCGTAACCACATGATCAATGTATACAAGAATTAAGAATAACACATATAAACAACAAAATAAACCATCATTTATCATTAATCATATTCATCAGTGTCCATCTATTCCGTCAATTTTCCGGGATGCCCGTATCAGTGGGCACGGCTAGTATACCAGATTTAACACTCTGCATAGGTTGTACATCTTTACCCATGAGTCATGATTTACCCTTTCGCCCGAGGTAGCTAATCTCTTAACCCCCTTCCAAGGGAGGTCGGCAGGGATCACTATGAAGCCTTTCAAAAGTTCATCTAACATGTTAGGGGCCGCAAGGTTTCCTTTGCGCGCAGATATAGAGCCCCCCTTCCGATGGCACAATGACTCGCAGCCTATACACATACAGATAGAGGCCACACTATACCCAAAACGGTTCAGCCCCTCCGCCCTTTCGGGTAACCTCTAACAAACTAGAAAAGTTCTTCATACTGAGCTGAAGCCATAGCCATATAGCCCTCATGGTTGTACGAGTTGTCCCAGCTTTTGCCAAGGGATAAGTCCTTATGGAGGGTCAAGATTAATCCAGCAAAAGCCAGAGTTCTTTCCACCCTTTTTATTCAAGTTGCTAGAAAGCTTATTTTATTGTTTATTGTTTATCCAAAAATTCATGTTACAAGATCATGTATTATATTCAAGCACTAGCAAGAACTACCTAAATGTATATCCAAATAGGTAACATGGAATTCAGGATAACAATCATCTATGATTTTGCTAAGGTCATCAAGGTGGACACATGCATATGATATATATTGTATTAATTGTGTATAGGTAACAAGGATAGTCCCAAGTTATACTTGCCTTGATCAAAGCTCTCCTGAGCCTGCTGCTGGTCGTCAAAAGCTTGACCTTGATCACCAACGTATCGCTCACCGTCTATACTCGATCATCAATCAACAACACGAAATCCAATGTAGACAATCATACACGAAGCAAACAAGCTATAATTAGAACAATACAACAAACAGTGGTAAAAGAAATATAAAAGTTTATCAAAATATTCTACGCAGCGCTACGATCACATAAACGTAAAGTTCACGAAAATCGGAATTAAAAAGTAGAAGATATGAATTTTCAAAGATTTTATATAGAAAAGTAATTAATTAAATAGGTTCACGAAATTAAAAAGTTTCAAACTGGTAGAACAGTGTGACTATCTTGTAGAGCTCGTGAAAACGAACCCAACGCAATTTGAATGGGTCAAAACGGAATTAAAATAAATATTTTATAGCCAAAACAAGTTCAGTGGCATTTTAGTAAATACTGAAAACGTATTTTGAAACAAGCCGGCAGACTTTACGTCTTCCAACTCAGAAAGCGTATTTCATCCCGTACGTTTTGGACCGCGGGTTTCATATCTAAAAACGTCAGGGGCTCTTTAATAAAATCTACCCCGAAGGGGTATGTTCTAATCTGGCGCGTTGGGTTTAGATCGAACGGCTCTGGATCAATCCCAAGAGGGAAGAGGGATGCCGGCCGGCTACAGAGCCTCCGGCGGTGGTGCCATGGCCGGAGGGCCTTGCTCCTCGCCGGAGTTGGTCGGGAAAGTGTTCCGGTGCACCGTTTAACAAATCAAGAGCATGGGGAGCAAGAGGAGGGAATGGCGAACTCACCCCGAGGCAAAATCGAAGGCAAGGACAACTCGAAGATGTCCTACGTCATGATTTGGCGGATCCTGGGTCCCTGCGAGGTTCGGCGGTGAAGTGAGAGCAGTAGAGACCGAGAGAGAGTACAGAGAGGATCTCGGCAGCTTCTTTACCTCGGCACGTGGTTGCGAGCGAGAATTGAGCACCCCGGATCGAAAACCATGGCGGTGGCTTCTCAGTTTAACGGCGAGATCTGAACTGCGGTGGCTAAAGCGGCTCAGGCCTCTTGCGGATGGGGAAAAGGGTCACGAGAGAAAGCTCGGAGCTTTAAAGGGATTCGGTGGCGCGTGGGGAAAGAAATCCCGAAGAAATTGGCGTGATTGACGCTGGGGCTCGTGTCCGGCTCCGTTTCGATCGGAGGAAGAAGAAAGGAAGGCCACTGACCTGTGGACCCGATACGTCAGCGTCTCCCGGCGTGGGGTTTGTGCGTCAGCGAAAGAGAGGAAAAGGAGAGGGGAGGGAAGCAGGCCGCGCGCGTGGGCTAGCCAGGCCTCGCGCGAGGGGAGCTGGGGTTGGTGTGGGCCGAGCCCTGGGGAGGCTGGGAGGGAGTTTGGCTGGGCCAAGCTGGGAGTTTGTTTTCTCTTTCTCTTTTTCTTTTATTCCTTTTCTTTTATTCCAAATCCATTTTAAAAAATCACTTTGAAATACTTTTAAACTTTAGTCAAACCACTCAAGTCAACAAAAATTAATGCAAAAGCATGAATGCACAACAAGTGGCTAAGTCCTATGATAAATTTTATTTTAATGAAAAATATTATTTTTCTATGTTTCATGAGCACAAAAAGTCATAAATAAATCGTTTTCACCTATTTTTAAAATGAGCAAAATTTTGGGTGTTACAATATGGTGGGCATGCTGCAATTATTCGGACTGAACAATATTTGGTTTGGTTCCGAAGCTGCCAATTTGGACTACTGAGTTATTTCAATTCACCTAGAATGAAATGTGTTTTTCCTTGTTGGGGAAGGCCTAGGGCTATCCATGGAGTTACACGATCGAGAGCTTGGCCCTTGCAAGGGCTTCCTAGCGAGGGGCTCCAACAAGGACTAGGGGGAAGCGCGCTTGTGTGCTTCTCGATACCTGGGTAAAAATACCAGAGTCAGCGACAGGAGTTGGCATCTCTACCTTATTGTTAGCTTCCGCGTTTATATATTACCTTGGCTATGTGCTTTACCTTTTCTAGCTTAAGTTGATAGGATTGGAATCTAGGTTGCATAACTCTTTTGCGGTAGAGACAGCAACACACTAGCGAAACCTTAGTTGCACATTTATATAGTATATTTAATTGCATAGGTTTTGCTAAGGTTAGAAAAGAGGCTAGAAATAGAGTTCTAAGTTGCCTAATTCATCCCCTCTTAGGTGTCAGAGTCCTTTCATCATCTAAGTCCTTTCAACATCTATTGAAACAGGAAGAAGTCAATCGAGCTTGAAGAAAAATCCCATCGTAACCGTAGTTGCTGCGTGTATAAGAGTCGAAATGGGGAGTGCTTTCCTTCCATAGCATCTAGTAACCATACTTCAAGATGAAATTATGCGGATTTTGCAACTGCTCCATCAAGCAGGTAGTTCAAGGATTGGGCTATATATGAGGATTATTTGCAAAAATGCTCAACAAGAAGGAGCATGAACTAAGATACTAGATACCATAAGTGTATTGTATCAAATTAATCTGCAACCCATCACATTACCACAAACCTTGACCACAACTATATATTATAGCCCAAGAATCAAATAAAATGCCCCAACTTTTCTTGAAAACACTAGCGAAGAACATTATTAGGGCCCAATGCAACCAATATGTATCGCCCCCTCCTATCTACAAAATCCCAAGCCATAAACATCTCAACCCAGCCAATCTGTATCAAATCCCCTATCTTTTTTTGTTCACCCTAGTTACCAACATTATGATCCGCATCAAATCCGGCCAACACTGATTTGTACATGATTAGATTATAGCATGGAAAGGAGAGAAGTTGAAGCAATGAGTGAAAATGGGAGAGATAGGACAGGGGGGCGTGCGGAGGGGGTAGGGGAGTGAATTGGGAGTGGAAAGCGAGAAAACCACTGGCACCTTGCATGTATAACAGGAGGGTAAGTAATCCTAGACAGACCAGGCGGCATCAATGTAACACCCTAAATTTTGCTCTTATGGAAATAGAGGAAAAATAATTAATTATACATTTTTGTGCTCATAAAACATAAGGAAAAATAATATTTTTCATTATATTAAATTTATTATAGGGTTTAGCAACATGACTGAGCATCCATGCTGCTGCATTTCATTTTGTGTGAGTGGTTTTGGCTAAAACTCAAAAATATATATTCAAACATATTTTAAAATAAACTTGAAATTGGCTTTGAATAAAAAAAGAGATTTATCTTTCCCCTCACTCTCGGGCTCGGCCCAAAATTCTTCCCCCCCCCACCCCGCGGCCTGCTTTCTCCCCCCCCCCCTTCTCTTCTTTCTGCCTTGGCGGCCCAGGAGCTCGCCCAGCCCACTGCCAAACCAGCCCAGCAGCTGAGCGCCAGCGCCCTCCCCTCATCCTTTTCGCTGACAAGCAGGTCCTGCGCTCCTGAGTCGCAGACAGGTGGGGTCCATCTGTCGGGACCTTCGTCCAACTCGTGGCCGCACCGGACTCCTCCAGGAGATCGAGTCGGCAACGCGTGATCCCCGTGCTCGGCGTGTTCCGCACGTTGGGAGCTCTTTATATAGCAGTCGCGACCCTGATGCCTCCCTATCTCTAACCCTAGAGCAAGCCGTCGCCCTAGTCTAGTCCCAAAACACCGCCGAGATCTGCGCCAAGCTCGAAACGCCGCGACACCCCGTCTCTGCTCCCGTGAGCCCTTTGCCGACCTTCTCCTTGCTCTTGCGAAGTCGCCAAACTTGTTCTTTCTCCTTTCGTGTTCTCTGTGCTTTGCTTGACCTCGCCGAACCTGTGCAGGAGCCCGCCGTCCGCCTTCCTCCATCGCGAGCGCGCCCGAGCCTCTTTTCGACACCGGTGTTGCCCTAGGTAAGTCCGCATCAAGCTCCTCTACGCTCCTGTCCAATTGGTTCACGTTCTACCGCCCTAAATCGCTCAAACCGCGAGCGCCGACCAACTCCGGCCATGGCACCGCCGGGATTGGCTCCAACTCCGGCCGGCCAGCTCCCTTCCCCCACCCCCAATCTAATCTCGGTCATCCAAGTGAGATCCAACGGCCCGAAATGAAGGATACCCCTTCGGCTACGTCTTTTACAAAAGAGCCCCCTGCTTTTTAAAGATCAAGCCCGTAGTCCTTTGCGGATTTCCAGAATACGTTTTCCAACTCCGAAAGCGTATTCCCGTCCGCTCAGATTCAAAATACGCTTTCTCAAAATTACAGATTTGCCATTAATCCTATTTTACTCTTAAAAACTCCGTTTTAACTCTGTTTTGATCCGTTCAAATTGCGTTAGGTTCGTTTTTTTGTAATCTATAGATTAGTAGCACTGTTATACATGTTTCCAACTTTTTAAATCTGAGCTTAGATTAATCTATTATTTTATTAAAGGAAATCTTAGGAAAATCATAACTTCTTCGTTTTAGCTCCGATTTTCGTGATCTTTACGTCTGTGTGATCGTAGTGCGATGTAGATTCATTTTATAAACTTTTCATCTTTATTTGCTACTGTTGGTGTATTATTCTAATTATAGGTTTGTTTGCTTTGTATGATTGCCTCTAGATGATTGTTGATGACGTGATGACTGAGTTTAGACGGTGAGCTTTTATGTGGTGTTCAAGAAGTAGTTTGTGGAAGGTTTAGAACTAAAAGAAGGATCTGAGTTTTAAGGCAAGTATAGCATGGGATCATTCTTGTTTCCTAATAACTTTAATCACACAATTCATATTGCATGTGTCTCCTTGATGAGGATTTCCTAGTATTGATCTTGTACCTTGTCACCTATGGTTTTGCATTGGGTAGCTTATGCTAGTGCTCCACTAAACCATGATCTTGTAATTTGATTAATGGAATATGCAATAAACATTAAAAGAGGACTTTTTAGCAACTTTGGTAAAGAGGGCTGGAGCATTGGGCTATCTTATGGTGCTCTAGTTTCTCTCCATAAGGACTTATCTGTATCTGACCATCCGGGACATACAGTACAACTGTGAGGGCTACATGGCTCTGGCTTTAGCTCAGTATGAGGACCTTTTCTAGCTTGTTAGTGGTTACCCTTGTGGCGCAAATGGGTAATAGCAGACCGTGGATTCCTACGGGTGAATCACATGGACTGACTAATGAAACCAAGCGGCCCTAACTTGTTAGACGAACCTTTGAAAGGCTTCATAGTGAACCCTGCCAGCCTCCCTAGGAAGGGGGTTTAGAGACTCATGACCTCGGGCGAAAGGGTAAATCACGACTCACAGTGAAAGTGTACAACCTATGCAGAGTGTAAAACAGATATATCAGCCGTGCTCACGGTCACGAGCAGCGGGACCAATATAGAATAAATGAACACTAATGGCAAATTATTAAAGTTATTGTTGTTAATATGTTGTTTATGCCATTCTTTATTCACTGTACTTGATCATGAGTTTACTATGGGACTTGACAACTTGATGCTACTCATATGCAAAAATTGTGACAACTAAAAGCTACATGCAGTTAAACTAGTGTCTAGCCTTTGAGCCTCATTGTAACACCCCAGTGTTATGGTTGCATCAAACATGTGCATAGCATGAGCATCATCTTTCATTCAAAGCATCCATGATCATCATCTATCTTGAGACATGTCATCTTTTGCAAAAATGTGTTTTAAAATTGCTTAAATAGGCTTCCTATGCTTATGTTTGAGTGAACAATGCTTGTGTTTGTGCTTAATGCCTTGGCAAATAGCTTATCTATGTTTAACTCAATCTTGGGAACAATGTTCATGTTGATCACTTCTCCAAAATAATCACTTAAGTCATACTTATTCAAATAGACCCTAGAAACCTCTTTTGCTTAGGCTTTTAAAAAGTGTTTCATAAAATGTTTGCATGTCAAAACTTCCTACAGCAAAGTTGTAGCAAATTTTATAAGGAACAAAAGTTGTTTTATGGCCATCTCATGAAAATGATCACAAATAGCTCAAAAGTGGCCCACAAGGCAGTTTTGGGGCTGTTTTCCACACTTAGAAATTTTCTAAGTCCCCGGGTGGTTTGCAGTTTGCGTGATCGATTTTGGAAACTCTATATCTTTCAACCCAGGCCGATCTAGTCTTTGCTCTAGTTGACAAAGTTGTAGATCTCGCCTAGTACTCCAAGTTTGTCAACTACGCCATCTCCTAATTCGCTCTGGTTTGGGAGATAATCACCGGTGAAGTCGCTCTGTCAGTCGGTCGATGCACTGTCTGAATCGACTTGGACCTCGTCGACGTGGCCGACCGCCGGCAGCGCTCCGTCGCCATTTGGCGCCCGTACGCCGTTCCTGGCCCCGCCTGTCAGCCCTCGTCGCGTGCATGACCACCACGGCGACGCCCCGAGCGAGTGGACGCGTCCATTTCGCTCTGCCTCGCCCTCTCTCGCCTGAACCTCGCCCGCAGCGAGCTCTCCGCCGCGAGCTCACTCCGGCGAGCTCGTGTGCGCTCCTCTCTGCGTTTCCGTCCACCAAACTCCACCCAAAGCTCCGCCGTGAGCCGCTCTCCAAGCTCCACCCTCTAACTCGCCGAGAAACCCACCGGTGAGCCGACATTTCTTTCTTCCCCCAAATCGGTCCGCCGTGACCCTCTTCTCCGGCGAACTCAATGCCGAGCGTTGTGAGGCTTCTCATCGTCTTTGGTTAGGTCCTAGAGGTAGCTTAGGTCCTTAGCGAGCTTTTGCGCCACCTGGTGGACGCTCTACCGGGTTCTCCGTCGCCGGACACGGTGTGCAGCGCCGCCGTGCTTCCGCCGGAGTTGGGTGCTCTCGTGGCCAGCGCTTTCCACGGGGATCCAGGCCAAGCCGTGTACCTAGGGAGCTTCGCCTTAGTCTGCTGGTGCTGTAGAAGGCATTAGGTCACGCTCTACCGGCCTGAGGGCTCCGGCGTAACGCCGAGCACCTCCGCCGAGCCGCCATTGCCGACGGTGAGTCCCTTCCGGTGGCTCCGCCGTGGCAAAAGTGGGGTCAATCGAGTCGTTAGGGTTTGGGGATCACGTTGATGCCCTGGGTTTGGCCGGAGACCTCGCCGTCGCGGAGAAATCGCCGGCGAAGATCGCCTCGGCCGTGAGGAAGAAGAGCCTGACGGGTGGGACCCCCTGTCAGCGACTCTCTCTTTCCCTCCTTTTCTTTTATTCAAAATCCTGATTTTTGGCTTCCTTGCAAAAATCATATCTCTAGTTCTAGTGATCCAAAATTTGTGAAACAAATTTTGTGTTGTTTCTTGAGATGGCTAGTATTTAATAAAAATATAAAATGAATCATGTTTTCTGAGAAATTATTTATTAAGGATTTAATCTTGTTATTCATGGATAAATGCATATCTCTGGTTATACTGCTTAGTTTGCTTTGAAAATTTTATGGTAGTCTTTGAATGGCAGTAGAGTGCTCTGATAATTATTTCATGATTTTTGGAGCACTGCAGTTGTGATATGTAATTTGTGTTTGAAATATGGCTTGTTTCTTTAATTAAATCACATAAAATAATTGGTGCTTATGCTGGTGCTCTATTTTGGTGGTAAACTTGTTTATGGTATTCCTAAGATATAAATAATCTGAAAATTGTTGTTTGACACTATATAAGTCATGATTATGAATTTATGAAATAAATGCCTTGATACATGTTAAATGCATATCTTTAATTTGGCATGTGCATTGGTCCTGAAATTTTTATGGTGGTAATCTGATGTTATCCTTGTGCCTCTGTAATTGTTGTAGATTTTTCTGAGCACTTGAACTAATATCTTGTAAATATGCCTTATCTAAAATTAATTAATAAATGCCCTGTTAAGTAATTGTTTTGGGGTTTTCAACTGATGATCTGGTGACCTTGTATTATGTTTGTGCTCATGAGTTATATGGTTGACATAGTTTGTGTTTTGATCATGTCATTAAATAATTAACTATAGGGTTAAATGCTGTTCTGGACAGCAAGTGAATAATTTAACTTTGCTTAATGATAACTTGACTTTCTGTGAAACTTGTATAAAACAAAGTTGTTCTAAACTTGTTGAACTAACTGTGGTTCAAATTTGAGGTCATTTGGCCAAGTAGTTTAAAAGTTACAGCTGTTCCAAGTTAGGTTCCAGAAATAGGGGTTCTCTGTTTTTCTGGGACAGAACCTGGAACTTTGTTAAAATGACTAGTGTAATGTTTGAATCTTGCTGTCATGTTTAAGGATGAATTGTAGATAATTTCCTAAGCTTTCCAGAATGTCCTTACTCATGATTGTTGGACCTGTCTATCTATACTTATGATTTATTTACTGAGCCTACTTGTTTTATGTTGTTTGCTGCTTTAGTGCCATGATAGGTTTTGGGTTATGTAACTTGTTTATTCATGTGAGATAGTATAACTCTTGCTCCGTAAATGAGTGTCCAGTGAGTTGCTTGTGTTGTTAAGCATTCATCTGTAGCATGTGCACTTTCTCATTCATCGAGCATGCAATAGGTGCACCGGACGTGGCAGTTTCCTTCGAGCTCCAAGCGAACCCCGAAGGCCAGGAAGGCAGCCAGGAAGTGGAGGTCCAGCAAGCCGGACTCGAGGAGCCCGAAGAAGAAGTTGAGTGCCCAAGTCACGAGCCGGCATCGTTCGTGAAAGGCAAGCCCCGGAGCATTTTAAGCCTCCTCTATTTTCGAACGTTTACTTAATACGTTATATCTATTGATGCATTACGTATAGGAGTTGTGATGAAACTGTTGCTACATTCGACTCTATCCTTGTCCAGATATCTTACCCTCCCTGGGTGTAGAGTTAGGTTCGAGTAGCAGCTTAGTTATGCTTTAATCGGTAGAAGTCGGGTGATATCCTGTCATCCGCGCGATATAGGGTTGTGTCGGGTCGCGATAGTCTATATGTGCTATCGTGGATGGAACCTGATTAATTTGATTTAAGCCGGGCGGAGTTTTGCAAGTGTGTAGTAACTCCGTCTGTGGCAGCTAAGGACCGATCGTTGTACGTCCTCTTGTCATGTTGAACGCATGCCTGACACTTAGTTGGCCGGATAACTCGTTCCGACCGCGAAGCCGAGTAGTATGACTCAGGCCGGAAGACCGGCAAGTATAAAGTGCGCACTACCGGAGGAAGTGCGGTGTGCGGGGGACCATTGGCGTAAGTCCAAAGGCAGGTGAGTTAAAATTCCTGACCTCCCTGGCAGAGTGGTAGCCCTGGGAGTGCGGCGCTGATCGGAGCCGCGATTTCTGAGTCGTACCAAAGGTGACCCTTTGGCTCTCCGGCAGGGGATGCTTGGGTGAGTGCTAGGAATAAACCTCCAGCTGGATAGGAATTCGATTCGAATCGCCGTCTCTCCCGGTTAGTGAGAACTTGACAGAGCAGCGGCAAACGTAGCTTTCACTAATGAACTTGGTTCATGATAATGATGATAGCAAGAAGAACATATGATGAAATTGATATGGTTACTATTGTTTGTAATAATCAAATGATGTGTTGTAGTACAGGTGCTAATCTAGTGGTAGGCTGATGATAAATAAATTTGATGCTCTTAAAATGATTTAGTTGTAAGTTAAGCTTTTGGCAAAAATAAGTCAACCAGCTCCACTTAAAATTTCAGCCTTGCATGATCCTTGGTGTCTTTTATGTTTTCCTAGACGGGTAAGTCTAGCTGAGTACATCCTCGTACTCAGGGTTTATTCCCACCTGTTGCAGATGATATCTTCTATGACGGTTTCTGCAAGACCTGTCTCCATCCCGCTGGGGATGAGGACTAACCGTTGGGCACGGTTCTCTAATCTTCTCGTCTATGATGCTTTTGGAAGGATGACCTAGACTCTGGCAGTAACAAACTTGTGAACGGAACTTTGAACAAGTGTGTGTAATTATTTTGCTTCCGCTACTTCAAACATGTGTTGTAATAACCTAATACTCCGATGTGGTGCCGCTTCGACGGCAATGAATGACTATGTAACAATCGTTGTGTTTATGTTGAACTATTACGATCTTGGTTTGTTGCGAGTTGGTTTGAAGTCCTTCGTGATTTCGATTGACTACCGGGATTATATGGGCTCAAGTCTAGAAACTTGATTGCTTGACGATCGTTTCTGCACTTGAACTCTTATAATTTGGTCGGTTCTGTGACACTCATGAACCCAATGTTATTCTTGTTGAGTACGAGATGTACTTACGCTTGTCTTTATATTTTATTTGGATAAAAATCTTGGATGGGTACCAGATTGCTAGTTTGGAGAAGAGTTTAGGCTTGTGCTCAACCAGTCAGTTGTCCCTGTAGATTTGGAGCTTTCGCCTGAAGAACGAAGAGTCTTTCCGCTGTTTGCTATCTAAGGTTATATCTTTTATACTAAGTTCGTTATATATAGGCATTGACTATTGATATTACCCCTTATTTGTGGCTATATGTGAGATTTGACTTTCTGGGCTCACATATGGTGTGTATCTGGTTTTGTTCTGAAAACCGGGTGCTACAATCAATGGCATGCTCTAACTCTGCCATCTTATGCCTTGCCTTCAAAATCAGCCTCATATCTACACAACAAGGATTTTTGTTCCTTGCGGTCCAACCTCAGCCCCTCCCCCTCCTCTTTTTGTTTGCACCAGAACATCCCAGACAAAATTAAAACTCCATACAACCTACCAAACAGAGACAGTTGCATCCTACTAAGTCTGGCTAGAGGCATGTCTAGGTTACAGATTAGGCTCGAAGGTGGTCATAGAAGTAGAGTGTGTATGCTCTTGTAGATGAGCCTCTATGTTTATACTATGATTCAAAAAAATATCAAGGAAAATATTCACAAATGTGTGGTCACAATGAACTCAAGAATAATGCATGTAAGGTACTTTGATATAATATTTGCACAAATCAATAGTTGGCGCTAGGTAACTTTGATCCTTTGGCTGCGTTATTGCTGTATGCTTTATCTAATTTTCTCCTCATTGTGCTCTGTTTGATTCAGTACTACATGACCATGCACAGAAATAGGTATCCCATCGTCAGGAGCTCCTTCATGAGTTTCACAGCTTAGTATCGTTAAGCCAACGGCTGTAGAAAGCCAATGATTCCTGTGGTTTATACTCAGGAACTGTGTGCCCAGCACCCTGCGAGACGAACAAACAGGACAGATACAAAAAAGGCAACTTAATTTTCTTGTATTTCAAAAATGTGTCATTAGATGCAATTTGTTTTTGATTTGGCAGGCTAGTATATCATGTTTGCGAATCCATGGATTAATAGACAAAAGTTTAATTTGAAACTGTACCACACCTTAATAGTGGCAAAAGTGAGGCCGTTTTCATATCCTTGCATGTACCTGAGTAGTATAACAAGCAAATATATGTGAGCAAGCAACATGTCCTTAATTTCTTTCCTTGAAAACATACAAACATTTGATTGAAACAATGGAAAATGAATAAATCATTTAACTGAAGATTTCCTTTTCTGAAAGAAATGTTGGCTTTTGTTGGTTATTTTGAATTCAAACCCAAGAATAATTCAACCTCTAGGATAAAATGATTTGAATATCTTAGAAGAAAAGAGTGAATATTTGTTCAAATACCCAGCAACTTGGTCATTGACAATCCATTGTCGCCATGAATCAACAATGCCGTAGCCTAATGATGCAGTCCATGCTTCAGTTCCAGTGTAAGGTACACACATATCATGGTCACCGCTGAACAAACGCAAAAGAAATATAACATGATAATAGCAGCTTTTGTGAGCCTAAGAATGTAAGAGCCAAAATCATATTATAATTTTAAAGGTTCTTGAAGTACCTGTAAATCAAAGCACGGTAACCCTGGCTTGTAAGGTTCTTGTGATAAATGATCATACTCCCAGCATCATGATCAAAATATATTTTATCTGTGCATAATTGCCAGGGTCCAATTGAACTGACCTAATATATGTGCATGATAAACTATGGTTAGAAGGTGGAAAGCTTTAGAATAGGTCCATCAATAAGTACAAGGTGGTTATTTAGTGTATAACTATCATACTTGTTCAGCATGAATTGCAGATCTGACGCTTTCATTGTTTAGCCATGCCGTTGCAACTTCATCACTCTGACAATTAAGAAAACTAGACAGTGAGGGTACATAAGAAAATGGGATAAAATGAATCATGCTTTGCTTGGGAGGAAAAAATACACCTCTATATTTCATAGAAGATAAAGCTGGAAGATGTGCCTGCCTTATTTACATAGTATAATCAAAGAACATAAAGATAAATGAACTAAACAAGTGTGTTGAATTGCACATATTAGTATTAGTGTATTACGACGCTAGCTCACATACATATATGGCGATCTATAGTGGGATGTTTTACACATTGACTAAGAATATCTAGATTTGCCTTCACGAATTGTTTTATTTGTATCTTTCAATACTATGATACTCCAGAAACTAGTGGTCAAATTTGTAAGTAAAGAGTATGGAAGTAACCAATGACATCTCTAAAGAAAATGAGAGAGTACAAAAACAGATAAAGAGCAACCTTTGTAGCAGAACATTAATGTATATGACAGATAATAGAGTTACAGTAGTAGGTATGGTTAGTGTGCTTGTGCTCACCGTACAAGGAACTTCATCGGGAACTGATGCAGCTAGCTCCTGCCATGATGGAACACGCCCATCTCTTACAGGAGCTCTCAAAGGCCAGGCCCGTCCATGCATTCTATTTCTTACTGGAAGGGGCTTACTAGTTACACCAAGATCTTTGAAACTTGGAGGCAGTTTGTTACTTTGTGGGATCCCTTCTTTGGTGTTTGTGCCATGGTAGCATGGCTCAAGAATGTCATAAATATTTAATCCACCAAGTGCCTACACAAAAACATAATATATAATACAAGAATAGTATTCATTTACTTTTACTAGATAGTGTCACTGTTTACCGTATCGACTTTTGACAGTGCTTCGTTGCATTTTGCACTACTAGAATTCCAGTAACTTCCTTGACATGCATTGTTGGCTTCCTACATTTATATAGAAATTGTGTTAAATCAAAATAACATATGTATGTCTCAATGGACACAAAAGTTTTAGAAGATTTGTGTATTCAAAGGACATGAAGTGTTTCAATACCACCAATAAAACTTCATGATGTAACTAAAGAAATTATTTCAGGATGATGATATCAGCCGGGATACAGTTATACTGATGTACCTTGTATGTACTCTCTGAAATTAGAGCCATTCCGTGTGCAAATGGCACAAGAGCGTTACCATCAAAGATGGTGTCGCATACACCATTGCCAACCATGTAGCCCTAACATGAGAATACAACAAAACTTTAATCACTATTATATGTATTTTCTTGGTAACCATGTTTGCGTTCCCATGAAGGCAGTGACAATATAATAAAAATTACTAACCTTAAAGTTTATAGTTGGCTTATCTCCTTTGTGGATTCCTGTAAAATCATTCGTTAGTGACAAGAATATCAAAACAACTAGCAGTCTAAGGATCATTACTATCCCAAAGCCAAAACCTTTGACAACTTCATGTGAAAGGGTAGGGACATAAACTCCAGCATATGACTCTCCAGCTATATAAAATGGATTTGTCAAGAACTCAGGGTAGAGTTGGAACCACTGGTTAAAAGTAACAAAAAGGGAACTGATCAGCTTTGTTCTACAAAAAGATTATAAATGATAAATTTACTAATGCGCCAACACAAAAGAACATATATATTTACCTTGAGAAGAAAAGTATGCGAATCCACAGCAGTCTTAAGATCACCGGTTTTATAATCTGAAACATTCTTGGAGTAAGACAAGCCAACACCAGCAGGGGAGTCCAAGTATATCACACTAGACACCTACAATACACGGGAGACATCACTAATCTGTCTCGGTTCAGAGCTTGAACACCAGATAATTTATCCTTAGAACCAATGGAAATGTCCAACCTTAGACCAGCTATAAGGGTTGAGATGAAGCTTTGGCAAGCTTCCAGCTTTCCTTCCTGCCTCAAAGTTGAAAGGTCCTGAACCCAAAAAACTCTCATTAATTGAGATGAAAGATCTTAGAGTGTATTAGGCGTCTCCAGTTTGGTTAGTTCCTTTACTTGGTATCATAAGTTGAGTTTCATGTTCTAAGGTCATAAACCCAAGTCTTTTGCTGCACCAATGCCCTTGATATGCTTGTTCTACTAATTGTACATCCTCCTCTGCACAACAGCGCACCCCCCCTGATGGCCTCTAGCATGCCCCCCAAACACCCACCCACCCAAGATCACCCATGATAATCTTTGCCATCAAAAACAGATCCACCATACCTAGCCTCTTGCCACGAAATGTGCGGAACGGTCACCCTACAGAGTCTATTCTTGATCGGATAATCAGGGTTTTCTCTCTCACTACTCATTGATTAGGGTTCCTTGTTGTTTTGTCGATCTAATATCATTTTAATTCTCCAGCGGCCCTCATCTTTGCGTGCCTCTACATTGACATCAGGCTCAACTACATTGGCTATACTATCATTGGCAAAAAAAAGGTCACATAATGGCACACTGGATTGGAGGACAGGATGATGCACCGTGCTCGTAGACGAAGCCGTCCATGCTGGAGCAGCCAGGACCACCATTGAGCCAGAGCACGACAGGGTCCCAGGCTGGGTCGCGCTCTGACTCCACCAGGTAGTAGAACAGCCTGCTCCCAACAGTCTCATTCACCGTCACGTACCCAGCGTAGTGCTTCGACGGCAGCTTGGCGCCGTCGAACCCGGGGAGATGCGTCACCAGTGCACCTGACGGTGCCGAGTGGCAGCAGCAAACGATGGAGGCTAGCAGGAGAAGGGCTGTTGCAGCACATGCCGGCGGAGCAGAGGCAGAGCAGGCCATTGTTATGTGAGCTCTTGACGGATGGATTTGCAGCTTGGCCGGGACTCGGGAGTGTGTTTAAATAGAGCTACAACTACATGGGCGGCTATATTGATTAAATCAGGGTACAGTCAAACCGTTACAAGTTTGAATATATTTATAAAAATTACTGCTATTTATGATATGTTGCTACCATTCAATTTTATCATGTAATATAGTTTATAATATACCTATCTGGTCACATAAATTTTAATACTTCTATTTATAAACTTAATCAAACTTACGATGGTTTGACTTGATGAAGCTATAAAGTGATTCCCTTAGCGACTTGAGACAAATGAAGCACCCAGTACCATTAATGCTACCAAAAACAAGCAATTAATCAATGATAGATTTACCTTACTTTCCTATATTCTAAGCCGTTATCTAAGTATGAACTAAAGGCAGTTATTCTCTTCTTCGCAGATGTGGAGATGGCTAATATAAAACTTGACTATCCAAATCTGTATTCACTAAAAAATAAATATAGATATCTATATTTGTTTCATATTCCAATAATATACATACTAAAATAGATGTATTCTAATGCATTTTTTCTTATATTTTTCTATTTGATTCTAGAACATTTAAAACAAGGTTTGATATATGATGCCATCCGTACTAGTGAAAAATTAATACCAGGTAAAACTATCCAAAACTTATCACTACGACTTTATATGACTAATGATATACTGGTCATGTTGTAGTTTTAGTGAATAAAGATACACTCATAATTAATATGGATACCAGAGTCTTATTTACAATTTATATAATCTTTATAGTAAATAATGAAGTTATATTGTTGCTTCTAAGCATAGAGTGTAGTATACTTATATTTTGGTCTTTCACTGTATGATTCACTTTTTTCTAAAGTTATTTGTAACACAGATGGGTACTTTTATGGATCAAGTACCCTTGAATAGCATAAATAATGTGATTTTTTATGATTGTATGACAACATATTCAATTGAAGTAACAATGCTTGCTAGTATAAAGGATTTACTCATGGATTTTAGAAGGTGTACAAAGGTTAAAGTTCCCCAAACCCAAAGGAAGATCAAAATGACAAGTTGCTAGAAGTTGAAGCAAATCACCTAAGACATCAAGCCAAAATGAATAAAAGATAACACAAAACTAGGTAAAGAGACGAATTAGTTTGACCAGTCTCATACTTTTGGATTTTCTCAAAGTGGTAGGATATCAAGATCTCAGTTTAAGATATAGAGCTCTTCACAAGCTTTCCAACAAGCCCAAAATCATCAATATTGAAGCCTGAACCAAAACGTTTTGCAAAAGTGCAAAATGCTAAAAATAACTCGAATGGACAGTCCATGGTAGCACCAAATTATTTGGTGCTCAGATGAATTTTGGATTGGAAATTACTTATGGAAATCCCTTCGATGGAGTGTCTAAGAGCACCAGATGGTCTAGTGGTCACTAGGAAAATATAGTACCAAATGGCCTTTAACCCATGCTAGCATCCTATTGGTCACTATAACATCTATGGGAAAATTCACGCCCAATTTCAAGAAAGAAATTAAACGCATAAACTCATGTGTGCCCAAGGATCAATCAAACACATAAGCTACAAATTACATATTGTCATTGCAGTGTTTACAGCAGACGAATTCATAATAACACATAATTTGGTACAACAGTGGAATATAAATAAGATAACTCTCTCGGCCCTCACTCAGGGAAGGTTGACTGGTGAAGCACAAGCCTAAAAATCCTCCGGGTAGTCGTCATATCTACCATCATCTATTACCCATACGAGATTTTTATCCAAAAAGAAATATAAACAAACGTGAGTACATCTCATACTCCACAAGCATAGCATGAGGTTTCATGAAGCTCAAAAGCCTAGACTAGGTTTACTGCATTAGCATTTCAGTAGGTCATTATTTTAACATTAATCATTATTAAGTTATGCTTAAGCTCGCAAATAACCCATATGATCAGTTGTCAGAACCATAGCGAATCATTAAGTCACATTATAACATAATCAAGAATCATCAGGTACAACAACATTTTAAGTAACCAATTATTCTGTGAGTTTTCTGGGCAGCTCATGACCGTGAGCACGGCTGTTGTAACAGTTATACACTCTGCAGAGATGATGCCCTTTTACCATGGGTCGTGTTGCCCATATGCTTGTGGTCCATCGACCCCCAAACAATTCCAAGATGAGCGGGCAGGGTACACTATGAAGCCTTCCATAGGCCTATTCTAACCAGTTAGGGCCGCGTGGTTTCCTCAGCAGGCAGATATAGAAAACCCCCATTTCTATGAAACAATTCCATCGTGGCTATACTCATAAAAACAGGGGCAGCCCTACACCCAAAGTGGCAAGCCCCTCTTGCACCCTTTTGGGTAACCTCTAACAAGTTAGAAAAGATCCTATTACTGAGCCAAAGTCAGAGCCATGTGACTCTCCTGCTTGCACTGTAAATCCTAGCTTTTGCTGACACGTAAGTCCTTATGGAGGGTCTAGGACAACATGACCAACAGTCATTTGTACCATAGCCCTAGGTTCCATTTATCATAATCATATTTTATCAATTAATCCATGGTTCCGTGACTGAAGTATAGATCATATACACCATACCCATATGCAATAAAACCCTTAGGTATTAAGGTATTATGTCATCAACAACTAGGATGTCCTTACAGTTGACAAAATTAGACACATGCAGTATGACATGGTTATAGTGAGTAGGACATCAAGGTAAGCCCATGCTATACTTGCCTTGGGTTCACAAAGTCCTGCTGGTCCTGCTGCTCTTCAAAGAACTCTGGATTCCCGTAGAACTCCTCACCGTCTGGACTCGATCAACACATCACAATCAACTCACATTCCAAAGACAGACATGCAAGCTAAACATTCCTAAAGTTAGAACAGTATACCAGCAGTAAATAAGTGTAAATAAATTTTTTACCAAAATCATCTAAACGCTGCTACGATCACGTCAACGCGAAACTCATGGAAAACGGAGTCACGACGCGAAAGTTATGCATTAAACTAGACCTCAAGAGCGATCTACAGACTTGTAGTTTTCAAGGATATCTAATAGTATAAAACCTACACGCTACCAACGTGAAGCTTATGAAATTATGAAACTAACGCAGGTGGAATGGATCCAATCGGAGCTAAAACGACAATTTTATAAGAAAATAGTGTAGTTGTAGTTCTGTAATTTTGAAAAGTTTAAATGAATTTAAATAAATAAAGAAAATTTTGGAAATCCTCCTGGCTGAGGACTGTGGGCATTAAATTAGAAGAATTCAAGGACTCTTTAGTAAAATGATCTGCGAAGGGGTATGGGCCATTCTCGGTCGTCGATCTGGCGATGAACGGTCGAGATTAGAGATGGGGGGAGAGAGGGTGGCGCCGACGGTCGGACAGGGAGGGCAGGGCGCATGGCCGGCAGTGAGAAGCTCACCGGCGTGACTCGTTTGGGTGCTACGGTGCACGATTTTCCAAACCGAGAGCACCGGGAGAGAGAGGGGAGCAAGACGAACGCGTTCAGGCCCTTTGTGTGGCCGCAGAGGGTGGCCAACATGGTAGTCCATGGCGACGCCATGGCCAGTGGTCTCGGAGCTCACAGGGGAGGCTCTAGAGGCCACCGTTTTGCACCGGAGGAGGCCGGGGAGAGAGAGAGAGAGAGAGAGAGAGGGAAGAGGCATGCTCACCACAACAAAAAGTGGAGGCAGAGACAGCTTGAATCAACGGGAGGTGCACGGCGAAGGGGGAGGGAGCGGTTGCGGGAGGAGGGGGACGACGCTGACACATGGGCCTAACTCGCTAGGGAGAGAAGGGAGGGAAAGGAAGGAGCAGCAGGTTGGGCTTCGGCCCAAGAAGAGGAAGGGGAGGCGCGTGGGTGGGCTGCGGGGAAAGATGGGCCTTGTAGGTCAAAAACCCAGAAGGAGAAGATTTTCCTTGTTATTTCTTTTCAACCCATTTTCATATGCATTTTCAAATTGAATTTGAATCAAATCTCTTTTGCATAAATTCACACATCACAAAAATAAAGTGTTGCAGCATGAATGCATCAACGTGTTTCTAAACTTATGATAAATTTTAATTCAATGAAGAAAAAATTTATTTTACTATGTTTTCATGAGCACAAAAATACATAATTAAGTAATTTTACACCTATTTCAAAATGAGAAAATTTTAGGGTATTATAATTCTACCCCCCTTAAGATGAATCTCATCCTCGAGATTCGGAAGACGGTGATAAAAGAGATAAGGTTATTCTGCCTTTGTGTCTTGTTCACTTCCTTGAGTAATTCCATCCTCTTGTAGAGATTTTCGCTTTACTTTGCACCCTCTAGTAATCTTTCTCCAAGTGACTTGCTCAACTAAGCTCAACTTATTCCAAGATTTTGATAGGTACTCCAAACAATTCTCAGGTAACTTGAATCACTAGTCCATATTTTTTAGTCCACAATATTGAACCTCTTTCTTCATATGTTCACCTTCCAATGGAGCCTTCTTACTTTCTTGGTCCACCATTAAAGACCACATCTCCTAGATGACAATTTCCATCAACCAAGACTTACTTGTCATGCCTGGTGTGACATTGAGATGCTCCAAGTCTTCATAGATTTAGCTATAGATGTACAACATATCCTTCCTATGTCATCAAATACCCACTTATCTTGGGTGTGTTGAAGATTGAACTCCCAACTAATGATAGCTCGAGCTGAAGATCAATCCTAGTAAATACATGAGCTCCTTGTAGACGATCCAACAAGTTACAATCAGGGGATAATGGTACTTGCTCCTAGTAATGCCTGCTCAACCACGGTGTTAATCGATACTTTCATGTCAGCTCTAGATTGTATAAGACCTCCATCTTGCATCTTCTTTAACATGGCTACCCCCCTTAAGAAGAGTAAACTAGGGCACCAAAGGATAGCTTGCACCTTTTTACAAACAAGTTAACTAGCATTGACTCAATCTGATATCCCAAAGAACTTATGTGCAAGAGAAGAAACAAGTATCCTAAAATTTCCTCGCAATATAAAAAACACAAGTGCAGTAGATCAGGTATAGCTCCTGTTGTGTTAATCCAATAGAGTTGTAGCTTATACCTTTAAAAAGCTTACCAATTTGGCTACAACTTTGCTATAGAACACTTTTCCAACTTCTGCAATTCAATTTATCTAAAATAATGCACAACTGAAACTGGTCCAGGTTTCTAACAGCACAGTCATATCATCTTGTGATTTTCGTAACTCCCAAACTATAACACCTATGAGGGTGATTCATGCGGTCAGAGAAAGATCTCGAAGCTTGCTATTATCCAGAATTTTCTCATGATTTTTGGTCCTCCAAGAACAGAGACACAAACCGATAAAGAAAGGAATAAGATAACAAGAGAAAACCAAAACCCATATAATTATTTCATTAATCCTTATACCTTAGCCCTAATAACTAAATGAAGTTATGGAGAAAACCCACAAGATCATGACACTTATTACAAAGATCCAAATCAAGCATAATCATAATGACAAACCAACTAAGCATTAAAGATGCACAATTCAATCATTAACTCAACATACGATACTATCATTCTCTTCATTCATACCAAAGGTAAAGAGCCACCGTACTGAGCAATATTATTGGCATGGTCCAATTCTTCTTCTTCTTCTTCACCTTTATCCATTATAATCCCGCTTTCTCCATGTTTGGTCCAACAAATATAGTTTGGTATGAAACCAGACTTTAATAAGTGCGAATGAAGAGTTCTTGAGTTAGAATATTCCGTCAAATTCTTGCACACGGCACATGGACAGCACATGAAACCGTCCCTCTTATTTGTCTCGGCCACACTTAAGAAATAGTGCACGCCATTAATGGACTCTTCGGAGCGCCGATCGGCATTATTCATCCAATTACGTGTTACCATCTGCATTAAATATAACATATATATATTATGAAAACCATACACACATATAGTTTCTCATCTTATTGCACAACATGCCTAAGATACATAGTTGATTAATTCAGGAAAGCTTGGCTATAACAAATACAAACGCAACTAGCACTAAAAAACCAAAACTAAAATGCACTTAAGCAACATAATTAGTTCGCGTCCGATCCCAACTATAATAGATAGATCATTCGCTTGATCAACATCATTGAACTCCTTTCGCCGGCTCACTGCCTCACCACCTTCAGCCTCAACCACCTGTGCAAAAGATTTCTTAATGTGTTCAATGTATTCTTCCTCCCAGTACCAACCTGTACATCCGCCGGTACCGTCCCACTGAAATTAAAAGAGATAATTAAAAGTTTAATTAATATCATTTAAAAAAATATGCACAATATATAAGCAAATGTCTGGAAATAACTCACATTACGATCCGGACACTTGTAGAATATACGACCCTTGTTTACTTCCTCTTTTGACACTTTGTACTCCAGCACAATCTTCTGCCCACACTTGCCACAAGTAATGAGAGGGAGTTCCGGCCGGTATCGCTTTTGAACCCGTTGAGAGACCGAAGACCCGGTCATGGTTGTCATCTACTATCCATACTCAACTTTTAAACAATTATAAATTTCACATTTACTAGTAAACATGTATGATTAAAGAAGAACCTAGTAATATCCTTTATTTGTCTAGTTACTTCAACAAATCTTCTAAATTATACAATGGACATTATGTAGTAATAAAAATAAATCAAGTGATATTAATAAACCAATTAATTTGAACTATCCTACTTTCTAAGATCATAATTCATTCTTGCAAACTACATTAATACTAGGTCAACCATGAAATATGATATATATATATATATATATGGATACTAATTCATGTGAATGATTCAAAATAACAAAGTGGATTTAAGCTAAAAATGATGAGAACATCACAAGTCAAAAACAACATGAAAAAGACAAGAAATGCTGAAGTTAGTCACCTCCAAGCACGAAGAAACGATGACGGAATCGAAGAAGATCAACGATGGGCGTCGGAAATGAAGAACAAGCAAGAAGAAGCTCCAAGAACAACAATGGTGCTCTCGGTTTCAAATGGGCAGAGGGGAGGAGGCGGCGGGCCTATAAACCGGAGCTTTAGCACCGGTTCAGGGCAAAAACCAGTGCCAAAGGGTCACCCTTTAGCACCGGTTTGTGTTACAAACCGGTGCTAAAGGCTTTGCCTCGGCCCGTGGTGCTGGCCGGTGCTAAAGGGGACCCTTTAGCACCGGTTTGTAACACGAACCGCTGCTAAAGGGTCCCTGCCCCGATAGCACCTGTCAGTAGCCGTTGGGCAGGACCTTTAGCACCGGTTCGTGTTACGAACCGGTGTTAAAGGGGTCTTTAACCCCGGGCCGCAAAAAGGCCGAGGTTTTTGGCCATTTTGGGCATCGACCAATGCCTCATTCTGTAGTAGTGTTCATACCAAGGGTAAAGATCCTGTTGTTCTGTCGGCTTAATCTGCCTTTGCCGGCGGAGGCTTAAGGGGGCACTCGGCAAAGAGTTTTTGTGTCGAGTGTCCAAGTAGGACACTAGGTAAGGGCTATTTTTACTTTTTTAAAGAAAATTGTAACAAATTATCTAAAAGATTTTTTAAAGAAATTGTTGTTTTTCGAAAAAAAAGCTTTGTCGAGTGCCGGTGCAGGTGTCACTTGGCAAAGAAATATATAAAAAATAAAAAATCCTTTGCCGAGTGCCAGATCAAGTGGCACTTGACAAAGAAAACAATTTTCAATTTATGTAGAAAACGATGTGTGATGATTGACAACGGATGCACGGAGTACGAAGGCAAGACTATGACAAGACGACGAAGATCGCTAGGGAAATAGGGCTGTCAATTTATGTAGGTGGAGACTACGCGTTCTTGAAGAATCACTACCGTGTAATGTAGGTGGAGAAAACAAAGAAATTTTGGGAGATGCATAGGAAGTCCAAAATTTACGAAAGCATGCATGAGTGTTGAATATCATTCCAAACTTTTAACACCGTCCCCACCAACTTGCAATACAGTTCCTTGCAACCTTCTCTCGGCCCACCCATAGGTATACGTATCAGTTTAAGTGCTTCATGTTTGACTAAGTTTTTAGTAAATAATATTCACACTTATGGCTCCAAATCAAATTTTTTTGAAAATACATTTCATAATTAATCTAATGGTGTTTATTTGATATTATTTGTGTTTTTTATCTCTAATTTGTCAAACTTGGTATACTATAACATGATACTGTTCCAGAATTACATTCATAGTTAATATATGGTCCACATGTCTCTTTCATAGAGTTTTTTGGTTCTTGTGTCCAAGCCAGCTCATTTCTCTCCTTTCCTTCGGTCCACCTTAGCATTTAGGGCATCCTCGGTGGTGACCTCCAACTTCCAATATCGTCCCCACCACTTATTACGCCGGGAATCATCGTATACCTCATTGTGCTCGCTAGATCACATATCTTAAGTGCATAGTATACCACCCCAAAATTTCTATTTTAGAATGTTATTCGGAAACACAAAATAAAATAAAGGATTTAATTTTTTTTCCTAAAATATTCCAAGATTTAATTAAGTGTTGTCAATGTAAATGAGAAAAATGTGGCTTTAAAATTTTCTTATAGAACTAATATGAGTGTGCTTGTTTGATTGTTATTGTGCCTTTGCTTGGTTTTAGTTGTGTGAAAAATGAATTTCAAAAATTAGAGCAAGCTATGTTTAGGCCCTTTTTGGTTTTTGTAAATAAAACTTCAAAAGTTCCATTTGAAAACCAATTCAAATATAAGTTGAAAAAACAATTTAAAAATTTGTTTAAAATAAAATATTTTTTAGTTTTCAAAAATAGTCTAAAAATATATTCCAATGTTAATCTCAGACTACTAAATCAATTTTGGTTTGAAATTTGTTTTTGGAAAAGTGACTTGAAATCATGTTTTATGAAAAAAAACCTTTTTCTTTTCCCCTTTCTCTCTTTATCGTTTTGGCCCTGCACAAGCTTTCGTCCTACCCCAGTAGCCGCTGCCGTTCACCCAGCCCACTCGTGTGCATCTGGCCCAACGGGCCTGCTCCCCGAGCCCCCACGCGCCCCGTCTGTTTTTGGCCTTAGCCCTACGCAGCAGCAACAGTGGCAGCCGAGCCAACCTAGCTGACCCACACATTGTGCCTCTGCTTAGTGGACCCTGCAAGTTAGCTTGCCTTGAGGTACTGATTGGTCGGTCCCACGTAGCAGCGGGATTCCGCATCATCCCCAAACATTCCGCATCGGGTGGGTGCCATAGCCGTTGTTCCTTGAGCCCGAGCATGCACCTTGAGGGCTCCTGCTGCCTATAAAGCCTTTCCACTTTGCACCATGCCATGCCTTTGACCTAGAGGAGCCGTAGTCGCCACTCCCTGCCATAGCCCACATGCATCGTCATTGCTACCGCCTCACCAAGATCTCACCGCTGCACATCTCCATCGATGGTGCACCGCCATCATCGAAAGCTGGTCCCCAAACTTCACGACATGGAGAGAAAGCCACAAGTATTGACCTCTCCATCCCTCTTCCTCTCTACTATGAACGTGAGCTCGCTATAGTTGTCCATCATGGTCAAGCCACTCGGTCGTGTATAGCACCATCTTCGGCCAACCACCACCACCACTGTGAACCCTTGCATCGAGTCTGCAAGGCTGAGTGCTACCTCCCGGTGTCCTCACCCTAGCTTGCCATGCCCCGTAGCCCCACCCTGATGTTCTGTCCACCAGTACGCATGGTGTACCACCATAGATAGTGCTGCCCTAGCGAGCCAACCCCTGCACCCAACCCTACCGCCCGGTCAACGATGGACAGCACTGATCCACCGTGGACCGTGGTCAACATGTAGTCAACTTGAGTCAACACGGCAGACTTAGCAGCCGATGTGACCACCACGTGTGTGCCATGCAAGTGCCACATCAGTGCAAATTGGTCAACCGATCAGCCTCCGGTCATCCCAAGTAGTTTTGTGCAAAAGCCCCCGCCCTTTCTAGAAATCAAGCCGCAACCCACCTCAGTTCAAAAGAGGCCTAGCTTTTTACAGCTTTAAGCCATATGGCTTAGCTTGTTGTATGTAACACCCAAAAATTTGATTTCAATTAATAGGAATTAATTTGATTTAATTAAGTATTTTTGTGAGCATTTAATTTAGTGAATAAATAATTTTGAGGAAAATAAAATTTATCATAGGTTTAGTAACCTTGATGCTGCATTCATGCTGGAGCATATTTTATGTTTTGCTTGATTGTTTTTGGTTAGAAATAATTTGTGCTCAAAATTCTATTTGGAAAATGTTTTGAAAAAGAAAATAAAAAGAAAAGCATAAAGGGGAGAAGCCCCTAGAAACCAGGCCGAAACCCAGCCCCCTGGCTTCCCCGCGCTCGGCCCAATTCCCTCTCCTCAGCCCAGCTCGTGCTTGGCCTAGCGGGCGCGCCCCTCCTCCCCCTTGGCCGCTGACAGCCGGGCCCCCATCTTCTTCTCGCTGACATGCGGGGCCCACCGAGGCGGCACCCTTTCCTTCTTCCTCCCTGCCGTGATTCGAGCAAGATGCGTTTTCCTCACCGAATTGAATCCGTGGAGCCAGGATTTTCTTGTCTTTACGCGCAAATCGAACCCCTATAAAGCCTCTAGATCAACCCCGTGGCCCCGTCTTTGCTCTTAGGCTACCAAACCAAGCCCTAGCCGCCCTAAATTGTGCGCGTTTGGATCTCGCCGCGAAAGCTTCCGCCACCGTGCGTGGTCATGCATCCCCGCTAGCTCTCGGCATGAGTAAAGCTTGTAGGTGAGTTTGCGGGATGCTCCTCCTTCTTCCCGTACTCTTAGCGTGGGTTTTGGTGCACAGGTTCGCAAGTTCGGCGAGCACCGCGAGCTTGGTGGTGGCAGCAATGGCTGCCACCGCGCCGGAGTACAGGAGCCGGTCGGTCCGCCGCCTGGTGACCCCCTGGATTGATCTGGGCCATCGGATGGCGATCCAACGGTCACCAAAAGAAAATACCCTTTCGGCTGTAAACTTCATAAAGAGTCCCTGGAATGTTTTAGTAATTGCTCCGCAGTCCTTGGCGCCCTAAGCAAAACTTCGCTTTCCAACTGTGAAAGCGTAATCCTAGCCGGCTTACAGAATTGCCATTGTAAAATATCCATTTTAACTCTATTTTTGTCCATTCAGATTTTGTTAGATTCGTATTTACGAGCTCTACATGTTAGAGGTATTTATTCTCTGTTTTGAAACTTTTTATTTTCGCAGTAACATTTAATTAATTATTTATCTATAGGAAATCTTAGGAAATTTATAACTTCTACGTTTTAATTCCGATTTTCGAGAACTTTACGTTTGTGTGTTCGTAGCGCTGCGTAGAATATTTTCATAAACTTTTATCTTTGATTTCTCACTTTTGGTGTAATGTTCTATTTGTAGTTTGTTTGCTTTGTGTAGGATTGTCTACATTGGATTGCATGTTGTTGATTGTTGTTTGGGAATAGATGGTGAGCCGTACGTTGGTAACCAAGATCAAGATTTTGAAGACCAGCAGCAGGCTCAGGAGAGCTTTGATCAAGGCAAGTGTAACTTGGGATCATCCTTGTTACCTATACACTATAAATACACATATATATCATATGCATGTTTCTACCTTGTTGACCTTAGCAAAATCATAGATGATTGTTACCTGGATTTCCTTGCTACCTACTTGATATGCATTTGGTATAGTTTTGCTAGTGCTTGATATAATCCATGATCTTGTAAGATGATTAATAGCTATGCAATGAACGTAAAAAGGATGACAAATAACTATATGAAATCTTGTCTGTAAGTGATCACCGGGACAACAGTGCAACCATGAGGGCTTTAATGGCTCTGGCTTTAGCTCAGTATGAAGACCTTTTCTAGCTTGTTAGAGGTTATCCGAAAGGTTGCTAGAGGGGCTTAACTGACACGGGTATAGTGTGAGCCCCTGTCTCTATGTGTATAGGTTGCGCGTCATTGTGCCATTCGGAAGGGGGTATCTATATTTACTCGCCGAGGAAATCTTGCGGCCCAAACATGTCAGACGAACTTTTGAAAGGCTTCACAGTGATCTCTGCCGACCTCCCTAGGAAGGGGGTTAAGAGTCTAGCTACCTCGGGCGAAAGGGTAAATCATGACTCATGGGTAAAGATGTACAACCTCTGCAGAGTGTTAAAAACTGGTATACTAGCCGTGCTCACGGTTAAAAGCGGCCTTGGGGGTTCTTACACTAAAGATGATGAGCTTGTTAAGTTGTTATGTTCATTTGATTATCGTTTATGCTATGAGTTAATTATGTTTATATTTGATCATGTGATTATTGGATTATTTATGCTACCTTGTCATTTGCTATCCAATTATGAACGTGATATCCACTATTAAAAGCTAAATGCAGTCAAACCAGTGTCAGCTACTTGAGCCTCATGAACCCCTGGTTATACTTGTTGAGTACGATATGTGCTCACTCTTGCAATTTCCAACACCCCAGGTTATGCAAATGACTACGTTTGGAATGAGGACTACAGTTATGAGTACTAGGTTTGGAGTCAACCAGTCAACAGTGTCCCTGTGTGGTGCTTGCGTCGAGAGCGTTGTTTATTTCTAATTATCATTATTGTATAAGACTATGTGATTTATTATCGTTCCGCTATGTAATAAACACTGCAATGGGACATTTGAGATTTGTCTACTTATGTGTGCGACTGTTTCTGGGGCACATATAAGTCTTTTATGCATCCTACTTTGTTCTTAAAATATGGGTGTGACATTGTAGTATCAGGACCTCTACTAGTAGGGTATAACTTTCTAGGTACATGTAAGGAAGTAACTTGGGTATTCATATTAAGAGGCCGCTTAGTCTTCGGTTCCATTGGTATGGGCACAGATGCTGCACGTCCTGGCCAAAACTTACGAGTTGCACTCTATTAGCTAGAACCTGTGAAAAGTCTCATAGTGAAACCCTGCCTGCTCACCTTAGTAATGTTTTGGGGAGTCATGACCCTAGGAAAATAGGAATCATGACTTGAAGTGAAAGTGTACAACGTCTATAGTGTATGATCAAACTGATATATCAGTTGTGCTCATAGACAGGAGCAGCTCAGATCCTCATACGATGAGAAATAGGACTCAAATGGAACATGGAAAAGGATACTTGGTTGAGGTGTCTACCTCACGTTTTGGCAGGATTGCTATCCTATGTTCTTGTTTGGGATTGCTATCCCATGCTAATTTTTAGTTTGGTACCCCAAGTCACTATTTTGTGTTTGCTATACCTTGGTAGTAATAATAATAATAATAATAATAATAATAATAATAATAATAATAATAATAATAATAATAATAATAATAATAATAATAATAATAATAATAATAATAATAATAATAATAATAATAATAATAATAATAATAATAATAATAATAATAATAATAATAATAATAATAATAATGTTGATGATGATGATGTTTAACAATATTGTTAACTTTACTTCATCTAATTAAGGGTTGGGATTCTTCACTCACAATTAGTAATAGGTTGTTTTGGTAAAAGAGTTGTAATAAAATTTTATTAACATAAAAGCTCACATATAGTTAAACAATGTCATCTTTACTTTTGTTTAATCCTTGCATGTCACATACTTTCTGCCTGTACTTGTTGAGTTCGACATGAACTCACCCTTGCTTTACCCCATACTCTAGTGTATAGTACAAAGTTGCTCAGAAGAAAGAGAAAGATGCTATGGAATTTCCTAGAGTTTAACCAAAGTGCTTGTGGCATACGGAGCCCGCAGTCAGCCATCCCTTAGAAGAATGGAGTCTAAGAAGTTAGTAACTATTTCTACATACTCTGATAGTTGTAAGTGTTAAAATAAGTATGTTTTCTATTTTATATAACACTATTTTGATATTCCTATTCTGTTGTTGTATGTGTGGAATTCCTAGATACAAATATGATAACTCTAGTCTTCTTTTGAAAATCGGGATGCGATACATAGAGTCTGGGTGCATCTTCAAGGTGAGTGTTGAATGTCCCAACTTTCAACACAACCCCCACTTATTATGCTAAGAGCCGTCGTATACCTCATCTTCCCTGATGCATGCTCCTAAGATCATACATCTTAACTGCATTGAGTCTAGGTGCATCTTCAAGTGTGGCCAATTTAAGCCAGGTTTGGGTGCACTCAGTCTCTTGCCCTGCCCCTTCCCATCCTCTTCCTCCAAATCCCTTAGCATTAGACTGAGTAAGAGTAGCAACTCCTTTTGTCCACTATGGTCCATGCGATACTTTGGTGCCGCAACATTACTAGGAGAAGGCTTTCAAGATTGGGTTCTGTAGTTGTTGACACTTCTTAACGCAACTACTAAAAATAGACTTTTAAACCTATCCCTAGCAACGGCATCAAAATTACATAACATCACTTAAGCTAGGTTGTCATCCCTAACATGATGTAGAAGTGTTGATGCAAAAGTAGATCTGTAAACACAAAGGACTAATACCCAATCTGATATCCAAAGCGTTCCTATAATACCCGATTTTAAGAACAAAACCAGATATGCACTATATATGAGTCTTAGAAGTCAAATCTCACATATAACTACAAATAAGGGGTAATATCAAAAGACAATGCATAAACATATAACATACTTAGTATAAATGAGATATCCTTTGATAGCAAACAGCGGATAGACAACTCCAAACTTCGGGTATTAACTTCACTCTACAGGATCCAACTGACTTGTTGATCACAAGCCTACACTTCTCCTGAAGTGTGGGGAAATAGCAAGAGTGAGTCCATGTCGAACTCCACAAGTATAGCAACTAGATTGTATAGATCCCACAATCTCATGATCAATGTGACATAAATAATATAGAGCATTAAACAATAAATATGAGCATATTAACACAACAAGAATCATCACCCTTAATGCAAGAATCCCCAAGGCTACTTATGACTGTGAGCATGGCTAGTATACTAGTTTTTAACACTCTGCAGAGGTTGTACATCTTTACCCATGAGTCATGATTTACCTTTTCGCCCAAGGTTGCTAATCTCTTAACCCCCTTCCTAGGGAGGTCGGCAGGGATCACTACGAAGTCTTTCAAAGGTTTGTCTAACAAGTTAGGGCCGCTTGGTTTTATTAGTCAGTCCATGTGATCCACCCGCAGGAATCCACGGTCTGCTATTCCCCAATTGCGCCACACGAGTAACCGCTAACGAGCTAGAAAAATTACTCATACTTAACTAAAGCCAGAGCTATTATAGCCCTCATGGTTGCACTGTTGTCCCGGTTATCACTTATAGATAAATCATCAAGTGGATAAAAAGTCATTTTTTTCGTTTGTTACTTAACATTAATCAAGTCACAAGATCATGGTCACAGAAATAAAACCCAAATGCTATACTTGCCTTGATCCAATTGCTCTTGCTGATCCTTTTAGTTCTGCTAGTCTTACTTGCCAAGGCTCTGATCTTGATTACTGAAGTATTGCTCTCCGTCTAAACTCGATCATCGATCATCAACACACAAACAATCGAAGACAAACATACACGAAGCAAACAAGGCTATAATTAGAACAGCACACCAACACTAGCAAAACAATATGGAAGTTTATAAAATGATTCTCTACATTACTACGAACACACAGACATGAAAAGCACACTAATTGGAGATACGGTGCAAAAGAAACAACTACCACAAGATTTGCAAGAGTAAACGCTATATGCTTGTTTTATTTTAATTATAAAACCATGCAAACATATCTCATTTATTTAAGTCATTTAAACTTCACTTTGGAAAAGAAATAAACTTGTTAGAGCATCTAGACAAATCATATTTAAACTAAATGAATTATTATTCAAAAACATATATATTTTTATTAGCAACTAGTCGCACTAATATAAGTATAATTTGCCAAGGAATAAAACTTATATTAATTTTAATTATTAAACTAGTTGCTAGTATTTATTAATAATTTTTAATAAGAAAACAACGGCAGGATCGAAGATATAAAAGCTTTTGTGAGATTAATTTTGGACAGAGTTAGCGAGGAAGATGAGGGTTGAAGGAAAACTAGATACGTACATCTTTGGCCATGTTAGATTTCCTTTCCTTTGGCTAGGCACGTACTGGCCAAAAATTTCAAAATGCCTGAGCTAGCTAACTGCAGTCCAGCTTCTAGTTTGGCTTTAGAATGGTTGGGAGCAGCGACTTTGTTCAATCGGATATCTACTGTCAGCTGAGGATTATGCTTGAGTCAGGATAATTATGCACTGAAAGCAAGGTCATGTAGGATTTCTTACCGACAACAAAGAAGCAATGAAGAAGACAATAGGTGTTGATGACTGGACCCTGGAGAACGGACGTAGTCCCAGCGGAGGTGCTGTAGTCGACTTGGTCTCCACGATGAGAACAGCGGCAGCAGATGAGGAGATCACAGCGTGCGGATCGGCAGTGTTGACGTGAGACGTTGGAGACAGTATGTAGAGAAAGAAGGAAAAATAAATTTACTACCTTGAGAATTCTCAAATTAGGGGCTTTCCATATTGTAGTTTTTGGTGTGCTTTGCCTAAGGAATTGGTATATATATATATATATATATATATATATATATATATATATATATATATATATATATATATATATATATATATATATATGAAAGAAATCTCTCCACATTTATGTCAATTAGCAATATGGTACTAATTGATGTTGCACCCTCTAACTTTACTAATAGACCTAATTAATTATTAAAGCCCATTAGTAAATAAAGACATGGGCCTTGAGCATTGGAAAAAGAATAAGAGATTTATTATTTTTGGAATTAATTAATTTCATAGATAAAATAATTGCATAAAAGTCTAGAATTATTATTTAAGCCGTGAAAATATCCTGAAAGCTTCGAAAATTCGGAGAAAATTCTTAGAGACATTATGGAACATGATGAACTCAAATGAAGTATTTGGAGCTCCTGGTAGAATAATTTGGAGTATCTAAAAATTAGATTATGCTCACAGAAAAGACCAGAAAATTTTTCGAGAAGTTTGTAGAGATTGTTTGATGGACGAGAAACTGAAAGGAGTGACTTAGGTTTGAAAGAAAAGATTCTGAGAGACTCTTGAATGAAATCTTGAGTTGAGAGACAAGAAATTTGATTGTAGAAAAAGATAAATACGTACCGAATAAGGAAGATTGATCTACTAAACGTATTTTAAAGACTTCACTCACTAACAACACACAAAGGAGCAACAAGCAAACATTACATCAAATCGAATGCACTAGCATGTATGCACAACAATGTTGCTAAACCTTATGATAAATTTTAAATTAATGAAAAATATTATTTTTCCTATATTTTCATGAGCACAAAAATACAAAACTAAATAAATTTTTATCTATTTTGAAAGGAGAAAATTTTAGGGTGTTACAATTCTACCTCCTTTAAAATGAATCTCGTCCTCGAGATTCGAAAGGTGGTGATCCTAAGATGAGGATAGTTCGCTTTTGAATCTTCGTCTCTTCCTTGAGTTGTGTATTTCTAAGGTGTGAAAGCATTGCAGCAACTCCTGATCTATTATGGTAGTTTGCTAAGGGACTAGCAAAAGTCAAACTTGAGGGAGCTTGTTGACGATCCTTAACGTCAACATTATACCTTCAATTAATTCACAATATAATGGCAAAAGAGTTATTAGTGCATAGTTGTATGGTTTATTCTAACAAGTTTCACGAGTTGTGATGCTCTCACCTCTTTTGCAGGACTATTGATATTTTACCACATAAAAGTATCACAAACGATGAAATAAAGTACACCATTGCAAAGAACTTATCGAGACGATTCAAAGAGACATATCATTTGTTATATTTGGAATCCCGACGAGAGAGTCCCCGATGGATACGCCCAAGAATTATGTAGAATACTCCAAAAGCATCACCAAGCCAAAGTTTTATGGACTAACATGACAATTTCCACAGCTTTGGTGAATGATGATTTTTTAAGGATAAAAATAGAATACGCCGAAGAAGAGTAGGAGCCAAGGAACCGAGCCAAATCAAGTTAGAATTCTACAAGGATCGATGGGAGCACGACGGTGGACAACTGTGGCTAGCCGGCCCCACCTGCTAGGCCAGCCGGCCTAGGCCCACATGGAAGTGGCCTCCGCTTTGCATGATGGTTTCCAACCGACCTCTATGATGCATCTTGACCCTTTTTCAAGTTGGTTTGATCCGAAGGCTACGGTTCATCCCACTAGACTATATAACGAGGGGCAGACCCCCCTAAGGCACCCATCAATCCCATCAATCATCAGTTCAGAAGGGCAGAGAGAAAAGTTAGGATTTTGAAATAGAAGATTAGAGCTCTATTTCAAGTTTAGGTTTAGATCTAGCTAGATACAAGTAGAGTTGAGCGTGGCTCAAGATTCCAGGTCGACATCAGGAGATTTGGTAATTCTATTATTGTATCTCATAATTATGACTTTGTGCAACTTCAATATCATTATGTTCTTGTTTATCTCATCCTTAGATTATTCTAGCTCTATCTTTGATATAGTCTTAATGATAATAAGTTTAGACATAAGTTCATAGAGTGCCTAGTTCAACTCTGGATTGGATTAGGTGGTAGAATTAATGTAGAAGTGGTGTCTAGAATATATTTACCTACAAATGCACCCTATTTTCTTGGCCATGTGATAGATCGTGAAGGTGACTATTATAGCTTCGTTGAGTCCTATGTAGTCCACTCCTCAAATCTAGAACAAGTAAAACCCGGTTACTTGGGGAAGGATTGCTCTATTTGTAAATTTTCTGAAGTAATGTTCCTAATGTTTAGATAGAAAGATTGATTAAGATATAGATGATAAAGAGTAGAATAGAAGCCCTAAGACTTAGTAGATAGGACTTAATTTTAGGAATGAAATCTCTAACCGTATTGCTTTCTATATCCTACTTGATCAAATGAGTTGTCTCTAATTATGGATTCCCTATCTTTATCTTCTTCTTCTTCTTCTTCTTCTTCTTCTTCTTCTTCTTCTTCTTCGTCTTCGTCTTCTTCTTATTATTATTATTATTATTATTATTATTATTATTATTATTATTATTATTATTATTATTATTATTATTATTATTATTATTATTATTATTATTATTATTATTATTATTATTATTATTATTATTATTATTATTATTATTATTATTATTATTATTATTATTATTATTATTATTATTATTATTATTATTATTATTATTATTATTATTATTATTATTATTATTATTATTATTATTATTATTATTATTATTATTATTGTTATTATTATTGTTGTTATTATTGTTGTTATTATTATTATTATTATTATTATTATTATTATTATTATTATTATTATTATTATTATTATTATTATTATTATTATTATTATTTGCCTTACCCCTATTTACATAGAAGTGGTTAATTGATCCATATCTAGAGTATGCATTTGTAATTCTTATAGCCATATCAATTTCTTTTTCTAGACCCTGTCTAGAGATTCCTAGAGATAGAATTATAAATAACAATACCTAGAACTTTTCTAGGTTAAAATGCAACAATAGGAGTATTTATCTATGCACTTGCGGATAATTGCTATTTCATAATTTAAAAGTGTCATGATATAAGTACAACCACATTTCTTACGTCATGTTAGGGTTGACAACCTAGTGTGTGCGGTGTAAGAGGTGCCAACAATGGCCTCGAGGGCTACACCTGCTCGCCAGATGAAGTAGCCTAACCCTTTGATCAATGAAGGTCCGGTTGGTGCATCCCCTAGAAACAACCAACTCCATAAGAGTTGGGCCTATACCCACTGAGCAATGGCCCGAACGACGGCCCCTAGTCCAAGGCTCGACATGCTCCATGCTCCCTAATCCATGGCAGCAAAGGGTTGGCCCTAGAAGGCCGACTCAAGAGGATTTAATCCCATTATCATAGGCCCTAGAAGGACATGGTTTTATGGTTGATCAACCGACCCTGAGCTAGAGCCTTGAGCTCTTGATCACCTAGCCTGGCAAGATCTGATTGAAAGGAGGGCCTTTAGTTGGTGGCTCCTAGATGAGCTAGCCAAGCCCTCAGCCACCAAGCACCTTGGACTAGTGAGGGAGCCAACACTAACACTTGCCCTCAGCCACCAAGCCAAAGCTCCTTCATGTTTTGTAGGTGAAGTCCTCAAGCAAGGCGAGACCTCTCTTGGTCAGCAGAATCATCCCCGCAAAGGTGGGTTCAATCACCATGAGATCAAAGTCAGCCTTTCATCGCCATCATGGCAAGTGAGGCCACAAAGGGCTCAAGGGCTCTTGTCAAGATCATAAACATCTAGGTATGTCTAAATCTTAATTTTAGATGGTTCCTGATCATCTAGAGACCCCTAGCCTATCCCTCTAGGATAGCCCTAGGGCTGGGGGCTATGCCCATTAGGCAGAGTTAGGCATGCCTAGCCCCACAACACCTTTGGGTTGAGGCTCAGGGGATGCACCAAGCCATGGCCACTTGATCTACATCGCCACCATGCCTGGCCCTTGGCTCCTACCCCGCCTACTAAAGCCAGCCAAGGCCTAGGCTCAAGTTGACGAGCACCTAGGCTACTGATGCTCGGGGTCTCAACGATGATGCTCTCAAGGTGCGTCCCTACTAGTTGCTCCTCTAACAGGGTCATGTCTGGGGCATGACACAAGAAAACAAAGCCCCATCAGCCTCCGGGGGCTAGTAGGCTTCTAAGCCTACATGTCAGCCTCTAGAGCTAACCTCCCCCACTACTAGGAAGACTCTAGAAGATCTCACCTAGGGAGGCCAGTCCAAGCTGACAAGACCTAACACTCAGTGGTCAAGATAGAACAGCCGGACAATACCTAGGCTTCTTCAGTGCCAAGACATCTCTCGGTCCACAACGCTCCACTACAAGGCCTCCATAGACTCTGGTGCATGTATACCATAAGCTAGAAACCACAACCACCTTGTACCAAACCCCTCCTGTTATATATAATGGACAGGATCAGCCCTTCATGGGGATCTTGAATCTTTCCAACACCAAACTGCCTTCTCTATTCTAGTCACCCAGAGTAGAGCAACCCATGGGGAAGCTCTGGCAGTTCCTCCACTGTCACCTTCTTCTCCAGCAAGGGGAGACATTTCTAGTAGTGTGGTACACCACCACCTTAGGACTAGCATCGAGTTAGCCCCCTACCAAAACTCATCCTTTCACACCGATTGTAATCCCCTAGATTCTCGGTGTTCTTGAGTACAAGGATCATCAGCTGCTAGACGTAGGGACTGACTTGGCCTGAACCACGATAAATCTCTACGTCTCCCATGTGTTTCTTGAGTTCCTAAGTTCACCCGAGTCACTGTATTCGTCATGCGATGACACCATCCGAACAATATGCTTGTCATGGTTTCGACCCCACGATAGATAGCCCTAGACAAGTGCATATGGTCTTCTTCCCAAATCAAAAGCTTTACAAATGGTGAAATGGCCTTTTCCAGCAAAGGTTGGATCCAATAATCAATATGAAGCCTAGGAGGATCAGCTAGACCTTATGATCAATAATAGCAGTATGTCTATTCCAAGTCCAGTTATGTGTAACAAAGGAAATAGTGAAATTGCCATACAGGTGGGGGCTCTAGTGAATGAGGAAGTCTCTAACATGCATATAGTTAAATCACACCATTAGGGCATAGCTGCAATGAATAGTAGCCAACCCGCATCTGATTATGGAGGAAATCATTAATGATGTTATGTATGACTAAAAAACCAAAACCTGCCCTAGCGAGAGCGAATGCAGAGTGATAATGGCTATATCACTATTCTTTTTTGGCATCTGACCCATGATGATCTACAACTCCCTTGGTCTTCCTTGCACCATGACCCATTGCCCTAGTGTGCCATAAACAGAGTGGGATCAACCATATGAAAAGCCATTGATCGTTGTGAAAGAAGGGGAGATGTTAATGTAGCTAGGGTTTTCTCTGTTCAAGAAATGTGTAGTAAGGGGGGAAAGGTAGGAGAACCCTGAGCAAGGGAAGCGAACACACTAAATGATGAGTAGACTAGCGGAGGGGAGACAATAGACATGATCACCTGCAAGGATGTCAGTGAACTCTCCAATGTTTCGTCATTGAACTCCGACGCCATGATACGCTAGGGCTGAGACCAACAAATGAGAGAAGAGGGAGGTGGAGTAACGTGTCCCTAGTGATCTTTTGCCCCCCCACAATTGGTGAAACAGCCTGAGCGACAGGATGAGAAGTTGGAAAGCCACGATTGAGTCATCCCATGGAAAGGCACGGAGAATGGAGTGGGAATTGACAATTCAATAGGTGTGTCTTGAGTGATGACAGTTCTGGCAATGGATGGGGTTTGGGTAGAAAGGCCTAGTATGGGCCGAGGAGAAACATTTGGAACATGGGCTAGGGGATAGCAAGGCATGCAAAGCCTTCACAAGAGTGCCATTAGCCCAATGGAAGACCCCCTTTGATTTGGGCAACATTTTGGAAGGCCCAACAGGAAAATGGCCATTACCAAAAATTAGCCAGAAAAATCGACTATCTAGCCAGAGACAAGAAAAAATGAGTGCGAAGGGAGGAAGCCACCAGCACCTTCCACATATATCAGTAGGGTAAGTAATCCTAATTGCACCAATTTTGGGTGGCACCAGTCGCGTGCACCAACTCTGCCATCTTATGCCTTGCCTCAAAAATCAGCTTGCTCATACCTATGCGGCAAGTAAATTTTGTTCCTTTTGGTGCAACCTCAGGGCATGCCTTTTCTTGCACTAGAATATCGCAGGCCAAATTAAAACTCCATACAACCTACCAAACAGAGACAGTTGCAGCATATAAGTCTGGCTAGAGGCATATGTCTAGGTTACCAATTAGGCTTGAAGGTGGTCATAAAAGTAGAGTGCGCATGATCATGTATATGAGCCTCTATGTTTATACTATGATTCAAAAAAATATCAAGGAAATTTTTCACAAATGTTTGGTCCCAGTGAACTAATGAATAATGCATGTAAGGTACTTTGATATAATATTTGCACGAATCATTGCAACATTGTAGTTGGCGCTAGGTACTTTGATCCTTTAGCTGCCTTATATTGCTGTATGCTTTATCCAATTTCTCCACATTGTACTTTTTTTGGTTCAGTACTACATGAACTTGCACAAAAATAGGCCTCATCGTCAGGAGCTCCTTCATGAGTATCACAGCTTAGTACCATTAAGCCAACGGCTATAGAAAGCCAATGATTCCTGTGGTTTATACTCAGGAACTGTGTGCCCAGAACCCTGCGAGAGGAACAAACAGGATAGATAAAAAAGGCAACTTTGTTTTTTTGTGTTTCAAAAATGTGTCATTAGATGTAATTTGTTTTTGATTTGGCAGGGTAGTATCATGTTTGTGAATCTATGGATTAATTGACAAAGTTCAATTTGAAATTGTACCACACCTTAATCGTGGTGAAAGTAAGGCCGTTTTCATATCCTTGGGTGTACCTGAGTAGTATAACATGCAAAAATATGTGAGTAGAGCAACATGTCCTTAATTTCTTTCCTTGCGAACATACAATCATTTGACTGAAACAATGGAACATAAATAAACCATTTAACTGAAGATTTCTCTTATGAAAGAACTTTTAACTTTTGTTGGTTATTTTGAAGAATAATTCAACCACTAGGATATTGTGATTTGAAGATCTTAGGAGAAAAGAGTCAATGTGTGTTCAAATACCCAGCTACTTGTTCATTAACAATCCATTGTCGCCATGAATCAATGATGCCGTAGCCTAAAGATGCAGTCCATGCTTCAGTCCCAGTGTGAGGTACGCACATATCATGGTCACCGCTGAAACAATTGCAAAAGAAATATCACAATGATAACCGCAACTTTTCTGGGTCTAAAAATGTAAGAGCCTAAATCATATAATTTTATAGGTTCTTAAAGTACCTGTAAATCAAAGCACGATAACCCTGGCTTGTAAGGTTCTTGTGATAAATTATCATACTCCCAGCATCATGATCAAAATCTATTTTATCTGTGCATAATTGCCAGGGTCCAATTGAACTGACCTAATATATGTGCATGATAAACTATGGTTAGAAGGTGGAAAGCTTTACAATAGGTCCAATAAGTACAAGGTGGTTATTTAGTGTATGACTATCATACTGGTTCAGCATGAATCGCAGATCTGACGTTATCATTGTTTAGCCATGCTGTTGCAACTTCATCACTCTGAAAATTAAGAAAACAAGACAGTGAAGGTACATAAGAAAATGGGATAAAATGAATCATGCTTTGTTTGTGACAAAAAAAATTACACCTCTATATTTCAGCGAAGATAAAGCTGGAAGATGTGCCTGCCTTATTTACATAGTATAATCGGAGAAGATAAAGATAAATGAACTAAATAAGTGTGTTGAATTGCACATTTTAGTATTACTGTATTACGAGTTTACGATGCTAGCTCACATACATATATGGTGATCTATAGTGGGATGTTTTACACATTGACTAAGCATATCTAGATTTGCTTCATGAATATATTTTTTATTTCTACCTTTCAATATTGTGATAGAAACTATGGTCAAATTTGTAAGTAAAGAGGATGGAAGCAACCAATGACATCTGTAAAGAAAATGAGAGAGTACAAAAAGAGGTAAGGAGCAACCTCTGGAGCAAAACATTAATGTTATGACAGATAATAGAGTTATAGTGGGGGTGGTTAGTGTGCTTGTCCTCACCATACATGGAACTCCACGGGGAACTGATGCAGCTAGCTCCTGCCATGATGGAACACGCCCATCTCTTACAGGAGCTCTCAAAGGCCAGGCCCGTCCATGCATTCTATTTCTTACTGGAAGGGGCTTGCTAGTTACACCAAGATCTTTGAAACTTGGAGGAAGTTTGTTACTTTGTGGGATACCTTCTTTGGTGTTTGTACCATGGTAGCATGGCTCAAGAATGTCATAAATATTTAATCCATCAAGTGCCTACACAAAAACATCAACATATAATACAAAGAATATAGTATTTCTTTATTTTACTAGACAGTGTCAGGTTTACCGTATCGACTTTTGACAGCGCATCGTCGCATTTTGCACTACTAGAATTCCAGTAACTTCCTTGACATGCAGTGTTGGCTTCCTACATTTTGTATAGAAATTCTTTTTTTAAGATAAAGGAATGAAACATTCCGGCCTTCACATTTTGTATAGAAATTATGGTAAATCGAAAGAACATATGTATGTTTCAATGGACACAAAAAGATTTAGAAGTATTTTGTGTATTCAAAGGATATGAATGAAGTGTTCCAATACAATCAATACAACATCATGGTGTAATTAAAGAAATTATTTCAGGATGAGGATATCCGTTGGGGTATAGTCATACTGATGTACCTTGTATATACTCTCTGAAATTAGAGCCATTCCGTGTGCAAATGGCACAAGAGCGTTACCATCAAAGACGGTGTCGCATACACCATTGCCAACCATGTAGCCCTAACACAAGAATACAACAAAACTTTAAACATTATTATATATATTTCCTTGGTAACCATGTTCGCCGTTCCCATGAAGGCAGCGATAATATAATAAAAATTACTAACCTTAAAGTTTATAGTTGGCTTATCTCCTTTGTGGATTCCTGTAAAATAATTGTCAGTAACAAGAATATCAAAATAACTAGCAGTTTAAGGATCATTACTATCCCAAAGACAAAACCTTTGACAACTTCATGTGAAAGGGTAGGGACATAAACTCCAGCATATGACTCTCCAGCTATATAAAATGGATTTTTCAAGAACTCAGGGTAGAGTTGGAACCACTGGTTAAATGTAACGGAAAGGGAACTGATCAGCTTTTTGTTCGATAAAAAGATTATCAATGATAATGATAAATTCACTAATGTGCCCAACACAAAAGAACATATATATTTACCTTGAGAAGAAAAGTATGCGAATCAGCAGCAGTCTTAAGATCACCAGTTTCATAATCTGAAACATTCTTGGAGTAAGACAGCCCAACACCAGCAGGGGAGTCCAAGTATATCACACTAGACACCTACAATGCAAGGGAAACATCACTATTCTGTCTCAGTTTAGATCTTGAACACCAGATAATTTATCCTTAGGACTAACAGAAATGTCCAACCTTAGACCAGCTATAAGGGTTGAGATGAAGCTTTGGCAAGCTTCCAGCTGACCCTCCTGCCTCAAAGTTGAATGGTCCTGGACCCCAAAAAAACACTCATTAATTGGGATGAAAGATGTTAGAGTGTATAGGCGTCTCCAATTTGAGTTAGTTCCTCTACTTATTGTCATAAGTTGAGATTCAGGTTCTATGGCCATAAACTCTATTATTTTGCTACACAATGCCCTTGATATGCTCATGCCACTAATTATACATCCTCTGTTGCGCAACAGTGCCCCCCCCCTAGAGAGGGAGGCGTGCAAACACAGTGACTTCATGGGTCAGCATGTTGCTTGAGGGTGCATGCAGCTTGGGTCAGAATTGTACCATGCCTGAGCAGTGAGCACCTACCAGCTGCTCCATAGTGTTTTATTAATTTACCTCTAGTTGTCGTGTTGGCCGAAGCTATGCATACACTAATTCCCTTTAGTATCAAGAATGGATAGTAGTTTGTTGTTGATTCGTCAAGACCTGAATGTGGTGCCTAGACTTTGAATGTGGGGGAGTGGAGACAATCTAGAGACCGATAGAACCATGATATGAAGAGGACTTGCAATGGCGGGGTTCCAAATATTTTGGCGTGTTAGAGAAGCGTGGCCCTGCTGGCCACCTCTGGTTCCACCACTACCCCCCCCCCAACAGCCACCCACCCAAGATCACCCATGATAATGTTGGCCATGGACAACAGGTCCACCATACCTAGGCCTCTCGCCACCAGACGTGTTGAATGATCACCCTAGAGAGTCTTTTCTTGGTCAGATAACTAGGGTTTTCTCTCCCACTAATCATTGATTAGGGTTTCTTATTGTTTTCCCGGTCTAACATCATTTTAGTTCTGAAGCCCTCATTTTTGCATGCCTCTACATTGACATCGGCTTCAACTACATTATTGGCCACCTCTAGCCACTGTTCACATAAACGACCATTTAGACCATTTAAACGTTGTGTAAACGTTACACAGTGGTACATCGTTTCCATTAAATTAGCTATTTAGTCCGTTTAATTGACCATTTAGCCCGTTTAATGGGTTGTTTAGCCCGAATAATGGCTAAATGGCAGGTGACTGATTGTTAACTGTTTAGCGTTTAGCAAAACATTGCCTCTAGCACATCACTCAATGCTAGCTCATCCTTGCCTCCTTTGTCATCAAGTACTACACACCTCCTCTCTCCAAATGCTACTGCATCTTATTGCCATGCCACATCATCGTCGTCATTAATCGTACATATTATTGGCAATTACATCTTAATTGACCTATTCCGTGCAATTTCATCTTAATTGACACAAACTACATATGTGGCTATGACATTGTGCACATCACATGCAATGTGTTTAGTAGGATGTTCATGTTCTTCACATTGAGCATCACTATCATGGCATCCAAAACACCAGGCCTTGCAACAAATCACCTAGACCTACCTCCTCACTTTGTCCAGTACAACCTCCTTGCTATTCCTTGCCCATTTCATCTACTCCAACAACCATGGAATGCATTGGTATCTTCTACCCTACCATTTTTACACTATACTCATCCTGAAGGCTTTCTCCGCTAGTACTTTAGATGTTGATGCATGGTTGAGAATCTCCCTCTAGTACATCTAGTATTGGCAACACAGTACCAACAGGTGCCATTATCCATAACACAATTGTAGGCATGACAAACCTAGTGCATACCTCGTCCATGGTGACATTGGCTACACCCTTGGCATCAACTCTCCCTCAACGGCTGCCTCAATGCATCACATTTATTCATGGTGACATCTCCTATGAACCACCATACCCATGGAAACACCTTGGGTATCCAAGGCTTCTTGTGTGGCCAACTCATCTTTGAAAACTTAGACATCTCTGTTGACCACAACTATCATACACATGACATGCATCCTCGAGAACATCAACATACGCACAAAGGCCTATCATGATATTGCCCTGCTTGAGTAACATTTTAGCTTCACTACATCCAACATCTACGATGAATGGACCATTATGACTGCAAGGGGTGATAACTCTTCGAGTTACAACCTTAGGCTTGTATGTGACATTCCCACTATGAATGTTGCGAAAATGTTAGAATATATATTTAAGCTTAGGCTCACACTTATTGCTTGATCCAAGGGCCTATATAGGACTTAGTATGAGAGGTAGAGTTGTGTGCTCTTTGCATGCTGGAGCCTAGTGACTCACCGGCCATGTCAACGACAAGGAAACCCTTTGATGACGAAGCGCCACAGTGGACTGCGTCAATGTGATTAGGAGACTAGGGCGTCCCAAAGGTGAGGGTCTCATGATGAGAGCATATTCGAGAGCTCTAATATTGGTAACGCCGCTTCTTTGAAGTTTGCTCTTTGCTCACTTGATATTTACTTACGTCGCTTATGTTTTATGTGTTTGTGTGTCTTCTACCTTTCTATATTAATTGGGATAGATGATATGATTAGCTATATATAGGTTGCAGAACGCTTTGTGAATGGGTAGGTAGAGACACTAGATAATTTCTAGGTGCACTTCTTGCTAGTTAGTACTCCCTTCATACATGTAAAGAAACTCGTTTAGAACAACGACACGGTCTCCAAAGTCTAACTTTGACTCCTTGTTATATAAAATATTTATCAAAAAGTGGTATATGTATATTTGTATGTAAGTATTTTTCAAGACAAATCTATTCGTATGTTTTCACATTTCCAAACTCAACAATTTAAAAGTTATTTTATGATTTATATTCTCAATGTTTGACCCAAACCTTTTTGAAGATGACTTTCTTTATGGGTATGGATGAAGTGGTTATTATCTAGCATAAATCGTGTTGGAGCACTGGGTTAACTTTTTTTTATTAGTGATCCAATTTACTACTCCCCTCTTGGGTCCCGTGCGCTAAGACACTACTCATAAGAGCGCTAAATTCTTTACAAAGATAAGATAAGAATACAAATATTGAACATATATATCAAAGGAACACTAAAAAAATATGAAGTGTATCAAATTATTATAAGCACCCAAGCTTTTCTCTATGCTTTGGAAAAGGAATTTTTTGCCCAAATTTTGTCTAAATTCGGGACGTTTGCATTGATTTTCTTCATATTCCATCTGGTATACCCTTTTTCCTTCTCTACCTTTTTTCGTCACTTGTTATAGCCTCTAGAAATATCTATATCGCCATAACCCCACATTTCTCCTGTCTTGTGGCTCCTGCCACCGGATTTGTCATCTGCCAGGCTAACTACTCTCAAGATGATTGATGCCTTAGTCGACCTTCACCACCTTATTAGCAACCCCTAGCGCGTGGCCACACCATCCACACTAAACAACCTCCACTAGTAGTGTGGTCCAATATTTCCTCCCATCAAGACATCAACCCTAAGCATGCATAATCCCAAAACCCTACCTTGGCTCCTGGTGCCCCACTACACATCCGCCAATCGCCTTCATTGTTGAACCAATAATATTTATTTCAAGATCCCTATAAAACCGCATGTTCCAAATCCGCGGACTTATCCCACGTCCATATTCTACATAACTCTGCACGTCAGGCAAATTTGGTCTCATCCACTTCACAGCCCAGCCTCTCGCCACTCCATCCATGAAAGAAAGTTTGTTCCCCAAAATGCTCAATTATTCTACATCTTTATTAGATTCCTTACTCTAACAAGTTGGTTGGAAAAAAAAAGTTGCATGGTGAGGAAAGCGGGAAAGAAAAATGCGATGGAGAGATGTCAAATATAGACAACACTAGTAGCTAGTAGAGAATATCATGATACTAGTTTAGCTTCCCCAGAAGCAGAAGACAGCGACGTGATATATCCGATCCAGTGCGTCCGGCTACTTTGTGCGATGACGATGCCTAATGTTCTTCTACTCCAGAAAGCAACAGCGCAGCAACCAGCTGCTGTCATCGGCACCCCACCACCGCTACCTTCTTCCTCGCCTTTTCTAGCTCGATTCCGTCCACAGCACGAACGAACGACGACATGCCCCACAAGCAACCACGACGATTGGCCAAACAAAAACTCGTGACGACGACATGCACACACACGACGACCAGGCCACCGGTCGTCGTCGTGCATGTCGTCGACGACGGATCGATCGGACACAACTAAGTACTACGCACCGTGCTCGTAGACGAAGCCGTCGAAGCTGGAGCAGCCAGGCCCGCCGTTGAGCCACAGCACGACGGGGTCCTTGGCGGGGTCACGCTCGGACTCCACCAGGTAGTAGAAGAGCCTCCTGCCGTGCGCCTCGTCCACCGTCACGTACCCGGCGTAGTGCTTCGACGGCAGCGCGCCGCTGCCCGCCGTGTACCCCGGGACGCTCGTCACCAGTGCACCCGGCGGCGCGGCGTGGCAGCAGCGAGCGAAAAAGGCCGAGGACACCACTACTACCACCAGCAGCAGCAGCAGCGGCGGGAGGGGTGGAGGAGCCGCGGTAGAGCCGCCGCGTGCCATTGCTGCGAGAGTGTGTGGGAGCTCGGTGCGCGCGGAGCTAGGAGTGACGACTCCGTGCCCTGACCGGAATGGATGGAGCGCGTTTAAATACAGAAGATGAGCTGCCGGCCGGCTGCGACGTGTATGTAGAGAGTGTGTTAAGGAATGGTGACGTTGACGACAAAGCCGGCGGCGCCCGGCGGTTGTGTTGTGTCAGTGTGTTCGATATCGTACGTCAGTGTGTGTGTGTGTGTGTTGGAATTCTCACCGTCTCAGCCTACCCACTAAGACTTGAGTCACCCAATGCAAGTCGGCCGGGCCACGCCAGGATATGTTGACCAGGTGACGGATTTTGCAAAAGGAGAAGCGAGTCAGTTGATGTTTTCCAACACCATCCATGTGTATGACGGTATATAATATGGTCTGTGCTTCTCTCGCAAGGTTTCATATATATATATATATATATATATATATATATATATATATATATATATATATATATATATATATGTTATCTCTTCTCCTGTCGATGCATGGCATAATATTCTCCGGCGAGCTGAGATTAAGTATGGAGCTGAGATGATGTCATTCCGGAAGACGCCAAGTTCCACTACAACCCTAGATTGGAATTGAATAGTGCAAACAAGAACGAACACTTGTAGAAGCTTTGAGTGTAGGGCAAACATTTGTACAACCTTTAACCGGCGGCCGAACACTTGATTACTTGTATATTATTGTAAATGTAATGTGTATGTACGTATATGTATAGCTCTATAATATATATATATATATATATATATATATATATATATATATATATATATATATATATATATATACATGATAGTTTCATACTTTATTTGTGTGTGCAATAATAACGCTCTAGTATAGGTGTAACGTATACGATAATAGCAGTGAAGAATAAATTGGAAAACAATATAATTGAAAACCAAAATAAAAAATGAATTGAAAAGAAAAAGAAAAAAAATTTAGTCCCGGTTTGTAATACCAACCGGGACTAAAAGGGGCTGCGCCACGTCAGTTAGTGGCATGCCCTTTTGTTCCGGTTGGTAATACCAACCGGGACTAAATATCCCCTTTAGTACCGCATCTGTGAACCAGGACTAAAAGTGGGACATTTAGTCTTGAAACCTTTGTCCCGGCTCGCAGCCCAGGACTAAAGGCCTGTTTCAACTTTCAGTGGTAGGAATAATCAGGGTTTAGAACTGCCGGTGCCCGGCGGAGAACAAACAGTGTGAGCAGCAGGAATAATCAGGGTTTAGAGGTGCCTGTTCCCTTGAGCTTATCTGCTGATGAATGTGTCAGCAGTGTTTTTCTCTTATAATAAATCTGCGAACAATACTTCCAGTCATAACTTATGAGTGAAACAAACAATAGATGGCCGGCAGCGAGAGGTCAATTAAGTGACGCCCATCCCAATGAGTGGGTTGATGACAGCTGCGAGAGTGGATGCAGGCTCGAGATCCGGCAACGTCTATCGACCGCTGGAGAGATACGATATGAAGATAGGCCGATACGGCATGGCCATGACGCGAAGCAAAGATAGTGGTTATGCACCGTGCAACAAGCAGCAAGCTAAGATATCATATGGACGGGTCGGATGTGGGAGGAGTGGTGTGGTGTTAGTAGTGGCCACGGTGCACCAGCAACACACCATATGGCCGGTGAGTGTGTGTGTGTGTGAGGAGGGCAGGAAAAGGGGCACTCGTGGTGTCTAATAATATCTGTATATGCATGGGTGATGGATGGATATTGAAAGTTTTTTTCGCTCAAGTGGATCGGATCAAATGGGAATCGTTATCACGGGTGCAAGTGTAGCAATTAATGTAAAGATTGACCACTTTTTCCAAATAAAGAAAGAGCTTTGTCAAGGAGACCTAGGCCTGTTAATCTACTCTTTTGTTCAACATTGTTGCTGACATGCATATTAATGATCCTTATAAATACAGCCAAAAGAAGAACGGTAGTTAATTGGCCTTGTTTAGTTCAAAAAATTTTAGAAAATTGACACCGTAGCACTTTCGTTTGTATTTGACAAATATTGTTCCAATCATGGACTAACTAGGCTCAAAAGATTTGTCTCGTCAAATTCAACCAAACTGTGCAATTAGTTTTTATTTTCGTATATATTTAATACTCCATGCATACGTCTAAAGATTCGATGTGACGGAAAATCTGAAAAATTTTGCAAAATTTTTTAGAAACTAAACAAGGCCTAAGGCTAGATTAAAAACAACTACCATCAACCCATATCCACAAACCCTAGGCCAACCTCCAGTCTCTTATTATACCCCCTTCATGACACACAATCTCTCTCTCTCTCCTCAGCCATTGATGCCCTTCTGGCCTTCTTCACCTGCTATGGTTCCTCACACTAGTACATAGAAGCTCTATACAGCGTGGTTCCTAACCTATTTGCACAGTCATTTTTTAAACCGCCAGTGCTAGAGGCTAGTGGAAATAAATCTTTCCACGGGCGGTTAACTGCCTGTGGAAAACGATTTTCACATGCGGTTCAGTTATGTCAACCGCTTGTGCAAATGCTTGTACAGAAAATATAAATTGGGTTTTAAAAATAGGAAAAAAAAAATTGTAGGAAAGGTCTGAAGCGTCAAGTTGCGCATTTTTCGCGTAAAATCATGTCCTACACGGCTGGCGAAATTCGAACCCACGACCTCCCCAACGCGCGTAGTCTCCTCTACCACTCCACCGATCACTCACTTGTGTCTATATTAGAGTTTAGTTTCTCACATATTATCCTAAATCAAGCATACATTGATTTGTTGAGGCCCTAAATGAATTCAAATGAAAAAGTTGTCAACTATAAAGTTTCATAAATTTTCAAGATCTATAACTTTTATAATAGTAGTTTCTCCATCCAAGGTTATTTACAAAATTTGAATTTCAAATTTGATAAATTTGAATGTAGTTTTTGATGATATATGATTTCAAATGAAAATGTTATCAGCTACAAAGGTTCACAACTTCTCGAGATCTACAACTTTTATTTTGATGGTTTTTTCATACGAGGTCATTTGAAAACTCAAAGAAATCAGTTTCAAATTATTTCTACAAGCGGTTTTCTTAACAAACCACCACTAGAAATCTAATTTTTAGTGGCAGTTTCTTAAGAAAGCCGTTTACATGATTTCTAGTGGCGGTTTTGGTAGGAAAACCGCATGTGCAAATCTATTTTCACTGGCGGTTCACTTAAGAGAATCGCTAGTGAAAATCCACCATTTGTACTGACGGTTTTCTCAGTGAAAATGTGTTTCCACTGGTGGTTCTTGAGTCGGGCCCACCAATTTATTTTCACAGACATTTTTAAATTGAAACCGCCTATAAAAATTATGCTCCACCGCCAGCATAGAGCTTTTTTACTAATGTCACACACCGACGACCAAGCTGTCGTCACCCAAACGGTGGCGGCGGCTGCCCCTTCATCTCATTATCCTAGCAGCCCCACCTTTCCTCTCCTATGGCGACTACGAGGAGCACCCTACCCTGACCCGATGGGGACAAGGTGCATTCAGTAGGGGAAAGGTGGATATGATCACTACTTAACCACGGCAGGCAAAAACATTTAACTGAGGCGGTTTTTACAACCGCATCAAACAAAAGATCACAGTTAATCGTGGCCTTAACCGAGGCGGTTGCCCCGCTCGCCTTGGTAAATCGAGTAAACAAATAGAAAAACACTACTACCTAAAAAATGAGGCGGGCAAAAATAGCTTAACTGAGGCGTTTTGGCCAACCGCCTCGAATCAAAGGTCACAGTTAATATGACATTTTTTGAGACGGTTTGATGCCCACCTCGGTTAATAAATTAAAAAAAGTGAATAAGCCCATCGATGGGCCTGCCGAGCCCATCCACACTGCTGCTGGCTAGACTCGCCATTGCCGGCACCCTATCGCAGATCCACAAGTAGGGGAGGCAGGAGCGCCGCCAGCCTACTGATCACCCGGTGGGGTAGATCGACTGCGACACCCTGACCCTGGCTCCTTGGTCCACGTAGGAGCTCCACCTGATCCGACATAGAGGAGGATAACATGAGGGAGAAGGGGCTCCACCGGTCTGTCGCGCCCGCGCCGCTTGTCCATCGAGCCCGTTATGCCCACTTCGTCACACCTCGATGACGGTTGTGGCAAAGGAGGGCGGCATGGGGGATAAGGGGCTTTGGCGATCTGCTGATGAGGTCACAGGCTCCTCCTGGCCATCAGGGTGCGTTCTCCTGGCCGTTAGGGTCGTGATCTCTTAGCCGCTGGCACTACTAGAGAACAGATCTTTCGTCGATGTGCCAAATGAGCTTTAGTCTCGGTATTTTTGGCGCCCGGGACAAAAGAGATCTTTAGTCCTGGTTGGTAAAGCCAACCGGGACTAACAGTCCCTCCCCAACGGCTCCGGTGTCAGGCGCTGTCGGGGAGGAACCTTTAGTCCCGGTTGGTAACACCAACCAGGACTAAACCCTCCCCGCTATAAATTGAATCTCCCTCCTCCCTTCTTCCTCTCCCTGCCCGAGCCCGAGGTCCTTTGTTCTTGCTTGTTCTTCCATTGTTCTTGCTTGTTATTGCTCTCATCTCCCGCGATCGATCCATTTCAACGCTTCTACGCCGTCGTCGATTTGTTTGAAAGGTTGCTAGCTTCATCTTCCTATGTTTCTCACCGCCATATGTAATTTCATATTGGACATATGTCTATTTTAATTATTTCATGTTTCTATCTCTCCAATCATCATCTTCTCATGTTTGAATTTTTTTGAACGATGCTAAGTGTGTGCCCGCTAGAAACTAGTTTACACAAATCATTACTACTATGTATACACAAATCATGTTTAGTTCTATTATAAATATTATAGGATATTTTTTACTTTAATATGGTCATGTTCTTATTTTAAAATATTAATAATATAATTTTTGTTGTAATTGTTAAATAAATTGTTTTTCACTTTAAAAATTCTTGAAATTAATTTTCTTTAGTGATAAAATTATAGCTTCTAATAGAAAAATTACAGTTCCATGATAATGCAACTAATGTCACGCCATTGGATGTACAATGCCGATCGCCGCTCCAACG